>NW_024424897.1:4669831-4771342 GCF_017311325.1 Ursus maritimus | reverse complement strand
GGGGCGGAGGCGCTTGCGGGACCCGGTCCTTATCCTTACCTTCTCAGGGCGGCAAATCAGTGTGTGCAAATGTGCAAACACGCCTAGGGTTGGTTCCTCGCTGTGTGTGAGTGACAGGTCCGTAAAAGAGGAGCGCGCGCTGCGTGCAGACGGTGCGATTCCATCTGTGAAGGTCGCGGACGGCAACACCAGGCTGCGGTGCAGAAGAAGACGTTCGCTCTGGGATGTGGGTGATGGGAGGAGGGTGAGGGGCTTCTGGCGGGCGGCCATGGCAGAGCTCTTGGCCGGGGCTGTGGTCACCCATGTGCATCTCTTCGTGGTATCCATCCACCTGTTTGCTGAGGGTCTGTGATTCTGCTTGAATGCTACACTTCGATAAAAGATTACTTAAAAGTATTATGTACAGGGCCGCCTGGCGGGCTCAGTCATTAAGCGTCTGCCTTCGGCTCAGGGCGTGATCCCAGAGTCCTGGGATCGAGCCCCGCATCAGGCTCCCTGCTTGTCGGGAAGCCTGCTTCTCCCTCTCCCACTCCCCTTGCTTGTGTTCCCTCTCTCACGATCTCTATCAAATAAATAAATTAAAAAGAAAAAAAATATCATGTACAGTATGGTCCTGTCTCCTCAGTTGAAGATACGTGTGCAGGGGCTCCTGGGTAGCTTAGTTGGTTAAGCGTCAGACTTTTGGTTTCGGCTCAGGTCCCGATCTCAGGGTCGTGGCATTGAGCCCTGTGTTGAGCACCTGGTGGGGTACGTTCAAAAAGATGAATTAAAAGCGCTAAAGGGGCATCTGGGTGGCTCAGTTGGTTGGGTTTCTGCCTTCTGCTCGGGTCATGGTCTAGGAGTCCTGGGATCCAGCCCCAGGTCGGGCTCTCTGCTTAGTGGGGAGTCTGCTTCTCCCTCTGTCCCTCCCCCTACTCATGCGCTCTCTCTCTCTCTCTTTCTCTCAAATCTTTAAAAAAAAAAAAAAAAAGCACTTAAGCCTTGAGCAGACCACCACCTGTTGTCCCTCCCCTTGGAAACTCACGTGCTCCTTCCAGGCATGCAGAACAATCTTCTTTTTATCCAGGAAAACAGATTTTTCTGCTTAAAATTTTGATCCAACCGTATTTTTTTTTAAAGATTTTATTTATTTATTTGACAGAGAGAGAGCACAAGCAGGGGGAGCAGCAGGCAGAGGGAGAAGCAGGCTCCCCGTTGAGCTGGGAGCCCGACACGGGGCTCGATCCCAGGATCCTGGGATCATGACCTGAACTGAAGGCAGACGCCCAACCAACTGAGCCACCCAGGCGCCCCAAGTGGGACCTTTTTTACAATACCGTGTGGCCCACCTGGATATCTGTGATAAATGGCATTATCGTGGAGGTTGTGGGAGCCGCTCCCTCCACCCCACCTCGGGATTCAGGAGTCAGGCACAAACTTCAAACCAGTGAGTCCCAGCGGGCTCCCAGTTTCTGGAGGCTCATATCCATCAACAGCTGCAGCAAAGCTCTTCTCGGCTCCTAACTTCAGAGCTGTTTTCTTGTTTTGTCTGTAATCATTCACTCCGGAAAACGGTCCCCTTCCGGCTCTTTCCTGGGTCTGACGTCCACCAGCAGCTACCACTAAACTGCTAGACGCGAATGTGGGCTCTTCGCACGGGGAATGTCAGCCGGAGCGTCTCCTCAAGGACCCCACCCGTTTCAGACCCTTTTGGGAACCAGACCCTCGTTCTCGGCTCTGTGTACAGCGTGTGGGTGGGAGTGGCTCTCGGGGCCCTCACCCTCAGTGGCTACAGCCCCTCTGGGATGCTGCCCACCTCCCCAGGAGAGGGACGTTGTGAGCTCGGACTACCCTGGGAGTTGTCACCAAAGCAGCGTGTTCTCTCGCTTTTCAAAACCCAGAAAGCAAGTCACTGTTTCCCAAATGAAAAGGAACAAACTTAGCACTGGGAGAGGTCGTGGGAGATGTTTTCCAAGTATCTGAGAGTGCTTGGCAGAACAAAGCAGGAGCACTTACATGTAAAATCCTCTCCATCAAGGCCTGTTTTGAAGTCGGTTCATTGTGCAGGAAAGAAAACTAAAAGGAAGAAATGAAAGAGTTTGACTCTTACGTCTTTATAAACCCTACAAAAACCCACATAGCTGTAAAGATGCCAAAGAGCCCATGGGGGGGGGGGGTGGTTCTTGCTGCTGGAGGGCCTGAGAGATCACCGCCTGAGGCAGAAGCTTGTGAGAGCTTGAATAACAGTATGAGCAAAACCCGACCCAGAATCCGGAGGAAGGGGGATTAATTCTGACCTTTGCATCTAGGTGTTTCGTGGGGGAACTGAGCCGTGAGGGACGGGGTGGGATTTCATAGAGTAGCTCCTAGGACAAAAGCCCTTCCAGGTGGGAGAGGCTCAAAGTTCTAGAGGGGGTGAGAGGGAAAGAGACACAGGACGGCGCGTCCTCCAGCAGCAGCATGATGGACTCGGCTCTTGGGGCAGAGTTAAACCGAAATCAGGTATTTTTATTGCTGTTTTTGGATCGTGCTTTACAAGTCTGAGAACTAACACGAACATAAATTTGCTACAAGCTTAGGGTTTTTTTGTTTGAAATTCAAAGACATTTTTATCAGCGACAGCACATTCGAACAACCGTGGAACGCCACAGACTTTTCCACGACCTCCCCTCCCGTTCCTCCAAGGAGCTACCAGGCAGGATACTCGGTCTTCCACTGTAGAATTCACCCCTCTTCGTGGACAGTGTGGTTGTGAGAAGGGTTGAGGCTGCGGGTAGGGGGAGTTTTGGGACTGTGATTTCAGGCCAACACCCCGTCTTTACAAAATTAAATACTCAGCATCCTTTTTATGCCATAATTGGTGATCTCGGGGTCTGTTAAGCACCACCTACCCCACTGTTTCCAGCCTCTCTCTCTTCTTTGCAGTAAATGCTGGTGAACTAATCTGTGTGCAAAGACACTTTGTGGGTGTGTGCAGAAGCCCAACCAACATCTTTGCAAGATTGATATTTTTAAAAGCCCTAATAAGCTCTTCTCATCGGCTGAATGAATGTTTTGACAGCCTAATGGCGATCGATGTTTTCTACAGCTTTCAGACAGAGCTGCTGAATTATAGAGTAACTTCACGGATCAAGCCCTAGATGAGAATTTTCTCCATAGAGTTGGCCCGTCCCCAGTGATTGCTCAGGAAAACCCATCCCCCTGTTGGCCCTGGCCATCTCCTGCGGGAAGAAACATCGTAGGGCTGAGGGGTTAGACAGGCCTTCAGTACCATGGAGCTGGAGGCAAAGGGTTAAGTTTGGGGGTGTCAGATCTCTGAGACTCCCTAAGACCCCTGCTCGGCCCCTCCCTCTTATTCCCAACTCTTGAGAATCTACATAGAATGGTGGAATGGGCCTCGCTAGGACCAGAAGACCAGCCGTTGTACCAGCCTGGCGCTGACGTTCTCTGGAACCTACGACCAGAAGGCCTGAGGTTTGGAGGCCAAGGAGCAAGACCAGTCTTCATCTTGGTCAGCCGCAGGGTCAACTGGATGGCAGGGATAATGCGATGTTTCCAATCTGGGCATACTGAGAAGGCCCACAGGTCCACCTGGCGTAGGTAGGGCTCCCCGGTGCCTCGGGAGCTGGGGGTACGTGGCTGCTCAGAGCCATAAAGAGTGGGTGCGGCAGACAGCACTTTGGGAGGGTCTGTAAAGGCTGCTTCTTTCTTCGACCTAATGCCTCTGACCCAGGCATGCTCTCAAGGGGTCCATCCCTACAGAGAGGCCTTGTCTCCCTCTCTCTCCTCAATAATTACAAATTGATTATCTTAAAATTTACCATCCAACCAGGTCACTTCTGCGAGTGACAGGGGGGCATTATGAATAATGACCTTGAGTCAACAGGCGTCCACGGACATCGTCTCCAACCGGGCCGTCTGTCACCCTAATTAGAAGGGAAGAAGAAGGGGCGCCTGGGTGGCACAGCGGTTAAGCGTCTGCCTTTGGCTCAGGGCGTGATCCCGGCGTTATGGGATCGAGCCCCACATCAGGCTCCTCTGCTATGAGCCTGCTTCTTCCTCTCCCACTCCCCCTGCTTGTGTTCCCTCTCTCGTTGGCTGTCTCTATCTCTGTCGAATGAATAAATAAATAAAATCTTTAAAAAAAAAAAAAAGAAGGGAAGAAGAGGGAAGGAATGTGAATGAGGCCCATTCATCTGTACCCATGTCGGGCTGTCCTTTGAGCCCCACACGTTCCAAGTGACAATGGACACTTCTCTGTTATGGAGGACGATCCCCGGCGCCACTGAGTCCAATGGTAACAAAGGACAGGCATTTCCAGCTGCTGTTCCAGAAATGGCATTTACCCAAGGAGAGCCCTGGCCCCAGCCAGAGCAGGTCATCTTTCCTACGTCAAGGTTATGATTGCACAGCCATGCGAACTTCTTCCACCTCATTGTTCTAACGTGCATGTGGGCGGTGTGCCTAGAAGCTGTGGTCCCTGATTCCTGCCATCCGCATCGCCTCTGTCCCAGCACACAAGGAGCACAGGCTTTGATGGACAAGGTAATCCCAGGGGGTTTAGAACAGGAAAGAAATAACTAGTACCTTCCAGTAACCATCCCATCCCCTTCAACAAGAGGAAGCCTGCGCTGGCGGTGCTGTCTTCCCACGCAGATCCCGAGAGCCAGATTAACATCCCGGAGAACGAGCCTGTGCGTGCAGTGATGGCAGAAGGAAAAGAGAGTGTACGAGATCACGTGGCCACCTCTCCTTAGGGGTTCTGGGTGAATTGCAGGCTTCTGTCCCACCCTGAGACAAACAGCTTCCCTTCTTTTTTTTAAGATTATTTATTTATTTGTCAAGAGACAGAGAGAGAGGGAGAGAGAGTGCAAGAGTTGGGGAGGGGCAGAGGGAGAGAGAATCTCAAGCAGACTCTAGCTGAGTGCGGAACCCGACACCCCAAGCTCATGGCCTGAGCCAAAATCAAGAGTCGGTTGCTTAACCGACTGAGCCACGCAGACGCCCCAAACAGCTGCTGCTTTCAGGAGTTGAAATGATGAGGCTCGCATCAGTGCATTAGCTGGAGAAAAAGCTCGCGACGGAGCCTGTACCCTGTGGGAGAGCAGATAGGGCTGTTGCATGGCATGCCAGCTCTCCGGCCGGACCCAAAGCAGGCTTTCTTGCATCCACCTGCAGCATGAAGGGGTATTTGGTGAAATCATTCATGCTGACTGATTGCAAAATAGCATCTACAAGAGCAGGTAATTAACAACCTCGTCTGTAAGGAGAGGGCCAGTCTGGCTTGTGCTGAAGGGCCCTTCCACGGTAACGGTTCGTACTGGACATCAGCCAACTGTGCTCACACCTGCTGGGCCCCCTCGCTCCGCTGCAAAGGCAGGATTATTAGACAGATTCGAGCCCGTGCAGACACGTTCTGATCCCAAGCCAGCGAGGAGGCGACAGCTTTGAAAAACAGGAACAGTGTCAAGAACGTGACTGTGGAGACTTTTCCCAGGCCTCACTGACCCTCGGGCTACATTTGCCCCTTACTGACAATATTTCCTTTTATTGCACCGAAAACAATTTCGGCTCATTTGTTACACTTTCCGAGAGTTCATCAACTGAAGATTAGAGTGGACAAGCACAGGGAGGAGGAAGTTTTTCTGGACTCCCTTAGGGTCCCCGGCTAGGTCTGAAAATGAAACTGACAAAGACAGTCACAGGAGAAAACATACATGATTATTTAATAGCAGTTTTATGGGACATGGGAGCTGTCATAAGGGAGTGAAGACTTGAAGAAGCAGTTAAATCTGAGTTGCTGTTTTTAAGATTTGATTTTTAAGTAATCTCTACCCCCAACGTGGGGCTCGATCTCACGACCCTGAGATCAAGAGTTGCACGCTCCACCCACCTAGCCAGCTGGGCGCCCCAAACCTGAGCATTTTTGTGCGGGCTTTGATGCTAAGTGGATGGTCGTGGAGGAATGTGATAGGTCAAAGAATCTGAGGTAAGGGGCGGTAAACTGGGGTAGGCTCAGCAAGGCCTGTTGGCTGGGATTCCTCCCCGCATCCCCCCGTCATCGGAGGTAAGGAGGCTCCTTTGCCCTGGGTGTATGGAGGGCAGCTCTCATGGCAGGATTTTATGACCTGTGTCAGGGGAGAAGTGGGGAAAGGTCGGAATGAACGTCCTGTTCTGTGTTCTCGAATCCCTTCCGCGTGCAATATTTAATGTGGTAAGGTGCTATATTTGGGGGCAGTATGTCCTGAACCCCATCCTGAGCATACTCTTAAAAGTGTGAATGTGCAGGACCCATCAAAACATGTGCCTCTAGGAATGGCCTGATCGATCTCCTGGCTTTGCCTCAAGCATCTGAGCTCAGCTAGGGTCTAACTGGGTCATGTTGCGATGCCATTTCCGGTGGACCAGGACACAGAGGCATGACTTCCAAGCGTGTATCTTTGATCTACTCCCCACTGTACTCTGAGGCTGCCCCAGGGGTTTTGAACCTTCTCTCCACACTCTGCTTGTACTCAGATTTCCAGATTGTAGGTATCCCCTTTCCAGTGTAGACACGTAAAACCCGCTGGGGCTCCGAGGTGTGATTTAGAGTCAACTAATTGCATGCTCCTGTAGGAGGCTTTGATTCGGAACTGACTTATGTGGAGGCAGGGGACAGGGCATCGTGTTGTTGGCATGGGTTGTTGGCAGAGCCAGCCCACTTCTGGAGGCGGGAGCCAAGGCAGCAACATCCTGACTTGGCAGCTTCCTAACCCCGGGGAGGTGCAGCCGGGAGCTGGTCCTTCAGTGTGACTCGGGGGTTGGTTGTTCCTGGAAGCCCGCCCAGTGCCTGCCTCTCTGGCGGTCTCGACAGTTCTGCGAGCTCCCTGCCCCTTCAGAAGTCCCTTTGGCTTGAACACCTGAAGGAGATTCTATTGTCGAACCCCCGGCTGATACAAAAGGAGCAAGGACAGCAGAGGGCAGGGAAAACGATGTTCAGCATATGGTAGAAGAGTCAAGAAAGAGGTTTAGGAAATTGACAAATACTTTGAATAATGGTCATACCCCGCGCACCACCTCCAACCCTTATAAAAACTCTGTTAGGTATTACTATTCCTGTTTTACAGACGAGCAATAGTCTCAGAATGGTTAAGGGACCTGCCCCAGGCCACACAGCCTTCAACCTTGACTCAGGAATTTGAACCCAGATCCTTTTGCTCAAAACCCAGGATCTCTCACTCTGTTCTGCCCCGGCCAGCCCTGCGTGCAGAAGGGAGTGGAAACTCCCGTCCCGTTGTTTCCTCCTCTCGACTTCCCCTTCTCCCACCCCCGTCTGAGGCACACGACAGTTCATGTGTGCATGGGCTCCACAGGCTTGCGGGCCTTCATCAGTCAGGAGCAGAACATGCTTCAGAAAACACCGCAAAGGGTCCGCCACTGTGGGGGAGGCGGGGGAGGGGGGAGGCGGGGCGGGGAAGGGGGTTCCCAGCAGCTTTTTCCTTTCTGCATAAGGCAGTTGCACTGTTGGAATTTTTTACAGGAAGCAAGTGTATCACTTATGTAATCAGACATCAAAATTAGCACTGCCGAAGAGTGATGGAAAAGCACCAAGACATAAATTGTGCTTCTTATGGCGTGGTGGGATTATAGGTGATTTTTATTTTCTTCTTTATGTATTTCTGCATTTAAACATGTTTCAAAAATGAGGATGTGCTCAGGTTGCTTTTAGCCACAAGGAACAGAAAACCCATCATCAAACCGGATTGCCCAATGAGGACGCGGATGGGTCGCAGGACTCAATGTCTAGCAGACCGAGGAGGGCCCCCGCACGTGACCAGGGCATGTCACCGAAGACTCCCTCTGCTTCTTCCTCCTCTCGTCTCTGTGGCCCCAGCATCCTCCCCAGCAAACGCTGGCTCCCCTCGTGCACACAGCACCCCTGGAGCCATCCCAGGAATGAGAGCAGGCACAACGGTGTCCACACACAGAAATAGGGGACTTCTGTTTAGGTGTCTCCTTTGTCCAAGTGCAGGGACTCTTCCGGAACCCCCGGCAGACTCCGCTGCAGGTCTCACCGGTCAGAAACGGCTGACGCGCTCACTCCTGAACCAGCCCCTGGCGGAAGGGTTGCTTTAGCCTCGCCTGCTGTACCTGGCTGGAGCTGGGGCAGCACCCCGCTTTCCCGGGAGCCCCGGAATGCGGACGAGGGCAAATGCCTGAATAAAGGCGGGCTTTAGGAGCCAAGACATGGGGACGCGGATGCCGTGTGGAGAGTCTCCTATGGCAGATATTGTTTTATTATTTAAAACACTACACTAATTTTTAAAAATTTAAAATTACCCTTGTGTGGTTGGACCCGCGTTGAGGGCGTTGGTGGGAACTGTGTGGCTGGGTCTACTCTGTTTATGTAACCTGTTGCTCCTAAGAGAAGGTAATCATGGCCTTAGCAGCAACAAAAGCCCTGTGCTGCTTCTGCTCCAGGATATTGTATTCTCTCTGGGGACATCAGGAACTGAACGGGACCCACCTGGCAGTCGTGGGGCCCGCAATTCTGTAGGTCCATCTGTCACTTGGGTCACGTGAGCCAGACCACCAACGGGGGGTCCCCAGGCTCAGCTAAGAAGGTCTCTGACTCAGGGTGTCAAGGCTCAAAATTACGTTTTGTCCTTGGCCATGAAGAGTGCTAAGCTTTGCCGGACATTACTTGCTGCAGCCTTCTTCAGTGTTAAAGGCTTGGCCAAGATGAATGAGGGGTCTTGGATGTGCTCCAGGTCCCAGCGTTGCAAATCTGAGAGTCGAGGTAGCAGAAGCCACTTGGAGGCCCCTTGGGTTTTCCTGAGTCCATAAACTTCCTCAAGGTTGTTTTTTTGTTTTTGTTTTTTTCAACTGAGTCTCAACCAGCTGCCGGGAAATCATTGTTTCCTTTCTACTCGCAGAGTTGCTCAACTGTTTAAGGCAAGAGATGCAGAAGTTAAGACAGTGGGTTCAAAGTCTTCCGTCAGCGAGGAAGCTGTACTCCGCACGGAGATTCGAATTGTCCTCAGTCTTGGCTGCTAGGACATAAGAATAAGTGGGTTTATTTTTTTATTTTTCTGTAAGTTAGAAAAAATTTTTTTAAAGTAATCTCTACACCCAACATGGGGCTGGAACTTACAACCCCGAGATCAAGAGTTGCACGCTCTCCCGACTGAGCCAGCTGGGCACCCCACTTTTCTTTTTCTTTAAATCCACGTATTCTTGGGGTGCCCGGCTGACTCAGTCGGGAGAGCACGCGACTCGATCTCGGGGTTGTGAGTTCGAGCCCCACGCTGGGTAGAGATTACTTAAAAAAAAAAAAAAAAGAATGAAAGGAAAAGAAAGAAAGTTTCCTATTATTTTTGCCAAGTTAAGGGTACCTTTAATTTCACTCAGTATTCTAACGACTGAGCCACCCAGGCGCCCCTCACTCAGCATTTTAAAACTTGAACGTAATCCCTCGCTTGCAAATTGTGAAGTTTTTTCCCTCCATTATGTCACGTGCTAGGCACCCGAGGATCCCCATGATTATAAATCTCAGAACGACAGATGGTTGGAAGAATAGACGGAACCTGAAAAAGTCATACAGGATCCTGCCAGTTGTTATTTGAAGAATTTATAAGTCAAGACCATTCGAACTGCTACTCAGGGCCCATGTGGAAAGGCTTGAAGGCCAGAGATGTTCCTGGTTCGCTCGCTCGGCAGAATGTCCGAGGATGTCCGGGCGCCCACAGCCACCAGGGGTTCGCGCACAGCCAGGTGGACACCACCTGCTGTCTCACACGCCTTATGTGCTTATGGCTGATGGGCTTTTCACCATGACACCTGGGCATACAAATCTCGAAGCTGGGGAACTGGAAGAAAGAACAAAGTGCAAAGAAACTGAGTGAAGCAGAGAGAAGTGAATGCAACGGAAATACCCCTGTGAGCACTGGAGTCAGTGTTGGGTTCAGATTCTCTGCCCTGGAAATTACTTACCCTGGGTGTACCTCGGTGTCCCCATCTGTAAAATGGGCTCTCCTGAGGATCGGTGATGAGGCGTGTTAAGCGCTTAGCACTGGCCCAATATAGTTGGTCGGTGGCAGAGGAGCTGTTTTTGTTGTCCCCCAGAGCTCTTCATTTAACTAAATTAAATAGGGCACCGTATTTAGATGTCATTTGGGGGGAGAGGCACGGTCAGCTGGCTCCAAAGTTCTGAACTCTCTGGAGGGATTCAACAACCTGGCCTCCTTGTGCCTTGATTTCCCTGAGTATGGAATAAACTCAGGTTGCCAGCGTCACGAGGGTTCCCGGAAGACTCTCCGGAGCTGCCAGGAGGCTGGTCCCCAGAGAAGTCCTTGGTGTGACTGCCTGTGACAGGTGCATGTGCCAAACCTCTGAATAAGGCCAGCCCGGATGCAGAGGCCAGCCTTGGTCACCAAGGACAGTGATGTCTTTGTCCTCAGGCTGCGGGGGCTTCCTGAGCCTGGTGGTAAAAAGTCCCCTCTCCCTGCTGTGTAAAGTTCAAAGGTATACCTTGTGTCCCTGGGGGTGTGGAGGAAAGATGCACGGGTCTTGGTTTTGCGTCAGCGTGCTTTCTGGGAAACAGTAGAACACCCCCCCCCCCGCACCCCGCCAATGTCCTGGAGGCAGCTACAGGCCATGCCTTGGCAAGAGCACCGAGGCAGGCCTGGGAGGCACGGTCCCTTTTAGGGATGGTTATGCATTCACACGTTAGCATTTTAGAGTCAGGTGGGCTCTCCGAACTTGGAGGGTGGCAGGGGCTCTCGTGCCCAGCTAAGGAAGACAACTGTCTCTGCGTGCGCTCCCTGACACCTTCAAGTCCTCTGTGGCTTATACTTATGGAAGGTGGTTTACTAAGAAAGAGGTAACGTCTGTGCTCACAGCCATTCACGTGAGGACTGGTCTTTTGATCAGCACTCTTCGTATTATTTTTCTGTTTGGGAGAAATTTCAGACGGGGAAGGACTTAGGTAAATAAATAGAGGATGATACTAGTAACCAACCAAAGGGGTAGGCAGAGCGATAATAATCTATGGTTACAGAATGTTTCGGAGGCAGAGATGTGAGATGCCTGGCTATGAAGCGTTTACATGGAGCCTAACCATTTACAGCGATTTCACGAACATTTTCTTATCTAAGCTTTACAACCCAGTGAGATACATTTTCTGACACCAAATTGCATCAACATCCAATTAAAAAAAAATTTTTTTTTTCCTTTGGAAGAGAAAGATCTTAAAAGCAGCTCTGGGCTACAGAGATGGTTCCGTCAGGCACTGCCAAGGTGGAAAGGGCTGAGAAATGGAATTTTCAGCGAGGTGTGAAATGAGCGGATGTGTGGTTCTCAGCGGGAGGTCACAGAACATTCTGGAGGCAGAGCTGTGGGATGCCTGGCTGTGGGTTGCACTCCAAATGAGGAATTGAACAGAAACACCCCGCCCCCCCCACACCAAAAGCCAAAAGCCTTGGGGGGACAGGAGATTTCGGGGTCTGAGGTGACCCTCTCTTTCACCCATGTCAAAGAGAAAGTGGGAGAGGTCTGGGCCCTCTCTGTCTCTTCTCTGGGAGGTCCTCTCTGCCCACAGGACTGAAAGTGGAGCAAGCTGTTCTCTTCCCTGTGTGGCCTTGGGGAAAATGGACCATTGCTCCAACTTAGGGTGCTCTGCTTCTTATCCTTCACTCGGTGTCGTCTCGTTGTGTGACCTCTGGTCTGTCCCTTGTTGGCATTCTGTTGCTCCTGCCAGGCCAACTCCTCCTCCATCTTGTGTGACCAGCAGAGGAGCTGCCCGGGGAGCATTTGCTGACCAGCTAAGTCCTGATCTAGCCTACCAGAGAAGCGCCACACAGCTGCATCGGGGTCGCAGAAGCGAGGACTCTATTTTGTGAAACAAACAAACCCAAAAGAAGTATAATGGGGTTGGCTATTTTTAGGTCTCTGAGCTGCAAGCCGGAAGGCCTTGGGTCATCCTTTGTTGTCCTAAATCTCATTGGATGAGTGCTGTGCTTCCTTTCACGCTGGGCTGCTTCCCTAGGCTCGGGGTCCTAGCTTGGTGACACAGAGGGCAGAATAGTGTGGGGAGAGTGGGGCGCCTGGGTGGCGCAGTCGTTAAACGTCTGCCTTCAGCTCAGGGCGTGATCCCAGGGCTCTGGGATCGAGTCCCACATCAGGCTCCTCCCCTGGGAGCCTGCTTCTTCCTCTCCCACTCCCCCCTGCTGTGTTCCCTCTCTCGCTGGCTGTTTCTCTGTCAAATAAATAAATAAAATCTTAAAAAAAAAAAAAAAAGAATAGTGTGGGGAGAGCACTACCCCCAAGGATGCTTCCGCTCAGTCCACGGGATGGAGGGATGTGTTTAATGCACTCAGAATAAAGATCTCATGTCCGGGTCATGACTTCCACCCATCCGATATTTAATAGGGTTCTGGAAAATGGTGGGTGCCATGACAAGGAGAAGAAAATGAGTAGATATGGTCCTAGGACCCAAGCAACCTACAATTTGATGACACACAGACCGATTCTTCTGCAATCCCATTGAAGGCAGTAGGCCTTAAACGGAAGTGCCAAGTTCGTAGGCATATAGAAAAAGAAGAGGTGACAGGAAAGGCTTTAGGGAGGGCGACTGAACTTCCAGCTACGTCTTCACTGTTTCCACGTCTCCCTGTGCAGCAGGCTGAGCCCCTGGAAGGCATATCTGCTTCTGTATAGTGTATCTTCCCGCACTCCTGGGCTTGGTGTGGCGTCTGAATACATTAAGGAGATGAAAAAATGTTTGCCTAGTTAACAAAGGGACGAATAAATGAACAGAGTGGAGGTGGAAAAAAAAATCATTCTGGACAAAGGAAAGCTGGGGGCAAGATTTATAGAAGATCTCAGATGGTAGGCTCTGAGGCTTCAATTTATTTCTGTCGTCAATGTAGTTTTTGAGCCAAGGTGTGAGTCTGTGTTTGTGTTTTTTGGAAAGAGAATTCTGCCAGCGGCATTAAGAGAGCCCGGGCAGAAGGAAGACTTTTTGGCAGCAAACCCAACTAAGGAAAGGGGAGCTTCGCCTCTCCGGATTGAAATGAGGTATTTTAGAAATGTGTAAGGTCAGATGGTAACTTTTGCAGAACTGCCTTCCTGGCCTGAAGTTTTCCCAGGTTGGGAATGAGGCAAGGGTGTGAGCTCAGGCCACTGCATGACCGCCAGAGCTCAATTAGGAAGTGGCCCTGGGAGTAAGCTACATTTTCCATACTTTTCCGGGCTGGAAACTTTGCCAGACGGCCCGTGTCAGGGGAAACTGTCATGTTTTGCAAGGCTGTCTTGCACCATCAAATGAGAAGGTAATCTCTTCCAGGCGTGGAAGAGAGCGGACACGTCCCTGGGACTGACCGACGTGCAAGGGGCAAATGCCGGGGTGGTTCGGGCCACCGGAGAATAAGATTAAGTACCACTGTGCCTCTCACACAGCCTAGATGCTTAATTGACGCTCTTAGTTACATTCGAAGGGATCATTCAGACCTTATTTCCTGTTTCTTTGGTGGTGGGGAAGAGGTTGGGCTCTGCAGGCTGAAGTTTGAGCTAAGACTGTCACTTGCCTCCCAGGGTCTCTCCTGCAGTGACCCTCCCCTGAATCTATACCCACAATCTTCTCGGTGTCACCAACTTCCCATGCTTCCCTTGGGATGACTCCTGAGAGCGCTAAGAGCAATGGAGAAGATGTGGCCGAAGGGACAAGGACGGTGTCCCCAGCTCCGGTTAATCCTGTTGAGGAAGATGTAACCGCCACAGCGTCGGCGGCCAGGCAGGCGTGAGCAGGCCATTGATACCACGTCCTGACCACATCAGCCCGCGGTGGCCCCGTGGAATGGCAGCTTCAGCTGCCAGCTCCTAGTGGTGACTCAGCTGAGCAGCCCAAAGGAGCCAGAGGGTGTCTCCGTGGATGCCAGAACCTGGGAATCTTCGGTCTCCATCCCAGGGCACCCGTCAAGGCTTCCAGCCACCAAAGGAGAGGTGACAACAGATAGGTGAGGAGTTTACGAGGAAAAATGCTCATCGAGCTGGGGCCTCACTCAGGGTGTCTTAGGATACTCTCACAGTATGACTTTCAAGAGAGTCTTGGGGTGCCTGGGTGGCACAGTGGTTAAGCGTCTGCCTTCGGCTCAGGGCGTGATCCTGGCATTCTGGGATCGAGCCCCACATCAGGCTCTTCCGCTATGAGCCTGCTTCTTCCTCTCCCACTCCCCCTGCTTGTGTTCCCTCTCTCGCTGGCTGTCTCTCTCTGTCAAATAAATAAATAAAATCTTTAAAAAAAAAAGAGAGAGAGTCTGAGGAAGAGAGCAGGGATGCTGTCGCAGACGAGGGAGGCCACATCGTGTCATCCCCACCAGTGTTTCGAGGACCCCCAGTCCTGCCCTTTGCTCTGCTTGTTATGCACACACACATCGCATAGACGAAGTGTCGTTCAGGGAGGGGTGTTTGATCCTCTTTGCCCTCTCCTCCTACCTGCTGGCTGGGGGTCGAGCTGACGTTGAGATAAGGGCGTAGCAGCAAGACAGAAGGAACCCATGGCCCTGATGATGAGAAATGAGACGACCTGAATCCTCATAGCTTTACTGTCAGGACTCCCGTGTCAACATGACTGACTATTTATCTAGAGAATTCTTGCCCGGGGATGATAAGACTATAAACCAATAAAAACCTTCACTGTTTGCTTCAGGATACTCATGAAAAATAATGTCTTCTAACAAAAGATGGCTCATCTTGGCAAACAACCCCCTCTCAGGAGGACAGATTGCTCACCTGGCCAAACAGCTTGTTTATCAGACAACTGTTTACTTATCAAGACTAGAATCTTCAAGAACTTCTGCTTGTTGTGTCCACCAGGCCTCAACAACTACATCACAAATTGGCCTGGCCCTTTTTGGGCCTCAGCTTTGAGAGACCTGCCTTGAACACTTAAGCTGAGACCTGTACACCCTGAAATGTCTCCCTGACCTCGCCCAGCTGACGCACCAAGAGTGTCTCCAGGCTGACTCTGGTCCAGGTGGAGCTCTCCCCTGCTGTTGTTGCTTCGACCACCTTAGCCTTGGTTCATCAGCACATTATTCTGATGGTCCTTTGGGGAAGCTGGCAATTGATATTGGTGATGGAGGTGCCATACCAGCCGTCAACCTTGTTCACGGGTGAGGGACATACACTTCAGTTTTGTCATGACACTTTGACTTTGGGGTTCTGGTCACTGGCCGCCAAACCTGATCCCCTTTCTTCTCTGCTTTCCCCTCTACACCGTACTCATCTTTATGCCTCACGCGGGGTCTGCCATATAGTCAGAGCTCCGCATGCGTGTGCTCACAGGACGGAGACTGCTTCTTTTTATTTAACTCTGTAGTATGTCGCTCAGTGGAGTTTCTTGTAGGTGTTGGACACTTGTGCAATAAAACTGATTTAAAACCAATCAAACAGTACCATAATTTATACATCTAAACAAGTGTTGTTTCCTTCAAGTTAGATTCCTTGGGAGTCTGTTCTTGTATCTCAATGATACTACTATTGCTTGAGACGTTTTCAAATACCTCTTTTGTAAGTATGTCTTGATCTGACAGCCTCAGTGGTGACAGACCATCTTTTTTTCTCTGAAAAATGTTTTATTATTGGTAATTACAAACATAGACAAAAGTGGACACAATCATACAATGAACAATTATCAACTTAGGACCAGTCTTATTTCATCTAAGTCCTTACTCCCTCTTCTCCCCACCTGGCTTATTTTGAAGGTAATCCTAGACAGCACAGCATTTCACTCCAAAATATTTCAGTGTGTCCCTAAAAGACAGGGCTTCTTTCAAAAATGTTAGCCATAATACCATATCCCGCTTAAAGAATTAGTAACTTTTTAGTATTATTGTATGTTGAAAGTGTTTAAGCTCCCTGGTTTCATAACACTTTATTTTATTTGCGAAAATCAGGATGGGATAAGTTCGTATACTGCAATTGGTCGATGTCTCAGGTCTGTTTTTCCCGAAAAGTTTCAATTGAAGTGTGCTGTATACAGACAAAAGTTCAGGAGTCCTCAGTGTATGGCTCAGTGATTTCCCAACTTCTTTTAGGCCTTCCCCCCTTTTTTTCCTTTGGAATTTATCTGATAAAGAATGTGTTTGTCATGCAGGGTTTCCCACAGCTGATGCTTGGGCAATTGTTTCCCCATGGTATCATTTGCCATGTTCCTCTGTTCTCTGTCCCCTGTAAATGGGTGGTTACACCTACAGGCTTATCAGATCAGGTCAGTTTTCACCAAGACCGTTTCATAGGTGCTGCTGTTTACACCTACCAGGAGGCTCATCATTCCTGGGATGTCTCTTTTTGAAAGCATCTTTCGAAGGTGGGTGTGATTTTTACAAACAGGCAAAAGCCAGTCGGAGCTGAGAGTAGTGAGCAGTGTGGGTGCTCAAGCTGGAAAATGATGGTTTGCGAAGAACAAGGTGTGATCAAGTTATCAATGATGTTCTTGTGTGGCTGCTGAACTGGCCCTGAAGGAAATTCCAAAGCAGTTCCGAAAATGGGCTGTGCGATGGCAGAGCATCCAATGTGCATCCACCCAGGTGACTAATGCAAAGGGCACAGCAGTGACACCGCCGGAGAAATTGCGTGTGGGCTGTAAAGCCAGCCTCGCTGTGTGGGTGGACGTGCGCGATGGCCTTCTCCAGTCCTTCACCCCCCTTAAAGACCCGCGTCTCAGCGTGCATCACACTCGTGCTTCAGAGCTGGCGCTGGAACCGCGCTGTCCCGCTGGAACGCAGCCCTCCTGGTCTCGAGGGGCTGACCTGGCCCCACGTCAGTTGCACCGCGGGGTCCGGACGTGTTGACAAGATGATGCTCGGTTCCACCCAGCCCCTCCCAAGCCCTGGCACTCGCCTCAGCTGCATTACTCGGCGAGAATGTGGTCAGGGCACTGCAGGGGGAGGCCTACCGCTCCTGAGCAGTGCGCAAAAAATGAGGAGGCACTGGACCTCCGGCGCCGGTCAGACCTCGGGGCAGCGCCCTGGCTCCGGCCCCGGGCAGCCACAAAACCAGAAGGCCGGGCCGGGACCCGCCAGCTCCAACTCAGCGAAACTCTCCGCCAGACTCGCGGCCCTCTTTGGCGTCTCGCTCCGCCCCCCACCCTAGCCCCGCCCCGTGACGCAACAGGGCGGAGCCAGCGGCCTCCGTGAGACCAGCCCGTGCGTCAGGGCCGGCGCCAGCGCCGAGCTCCTCCCACGCCTGCCGGCCCCCGAGATGGCGCCTGCGCAGCGCGGCTCCGCCCGGGTTGTGTCCCCCTCCCCCTCCCCTAGCAACGGTCGTCGCGCCCGCCTCCGTCCTTCGGCCGCACTCGCGCACGCGCGCTCCTTCCGGCCGCCGGGCCCCGCCCTCCCCGTCACCCGTAACAACCACTCGAGCCTCGCCGCGCCCCTCCCGCTCCCGCCCCCCCACCCCGTCCACTCCCCGGAACCGGCGGCGGAGCTGCGGCCGCCGGCAGTGGAACGGCGACGGCACCACGGAGCCGCCGGGATGAGCGCCCCCCCCCGCCCCGCGTCCCGGGCCCGGCCTTTCTGACAAGAGGTAGGCACGCGTTGTCGCGGCGGGCTCCGAGCGCGCCCCCGGCCCGGCCCCTCCCAGCGCCGCGGGGCTCTTCGCGGCCCCTCGGCTTCCTTGGCCCCGGCGGGAGCGAGCCCCGCCGCCCCTGCCGCCGTCGCTGTCCCGGTAGCCCCCGTAGACCCCTCTTTCGCACTCCGGGAGCCCTCCCTGCGGGTAGTAGAGTTTGGGGTCCAAGCCCGCCCTCGGTTCCCCACCTCCGGGCCGGCCGGGGCGGGGGGCCCGCGGGGGCCGCCGCGCTGGACCTCCCACCCCCGCCGACCGGCCCGAGGGCCCGGCCGCCCCTCCGCCTGCGCGCGGTGGACTCTCTAGGTCTGGCCATTGGCTAATTTTTAAGCACCAATTGTCATGCAATAGAGGCTGCCCTGGTCCAGGATGCCACTTGGCCGTTGTTAACTCCGGATTCCCACTTAGGACGTTTCTCTGGACCTGAGCATCCGAAGCTGGGCAGTGGCAGGAGTTCAGAAGCTCGTGAATTAGCAGGTTCCCAGAGTAGTCACTCTGGGTTCTTCCGGGCAGTGGAATCCTGAATGGGTGTTAGAGTATCTTCACCGAGCATTCTGCTTTTTAAGTCTCCCCCAACCCCCGCATCCCTTTTTATACCCTGTAACCAGCCTCTCCGTCTCTGGGAGATGCTCTAAAGTTAATTTCCCAGTTTTAAAATTGTGCACCAGCATTGTCAGGTTTGCAGAACGAAATAGAACGCGGTCCCCGCGCATCAGGACCTGCCGGTCCCAGAATCAATATTAATGCCGGCTTCCAGGGCAGTGAGGTAGGAGGACTCCGGAGTTTGGCTCTGAGTGTCATGATTTCAGAGTTGGAAGTCCTTCGAGATTATCTCACCCAAAACCTCATTTCACAGAGGTGAAACTGAGTCCGAGGGAAGTCAAATGACTGGTTTGAGGTCACGGGGAGTAATTCTGTAGCAGCTTTCAGACTGCCAGTGCTGTTGTCCAAGGTAACCTGTTCTTACAGAGAGATATGCTAAACAAATACACCAGAGAGAGTTCCAGACCTGGTTAAATGTAATAATATAGATAGGAATCTTCTGAAATAAAATATATCTCCATATATTTTTTTTAAATTACAGCTAGACTTTGGGCTCCTTGAGGATATTCCATTTTGTACATTTGGACATCCTCTGACCATATTCAGCATGAAGTAACATTCTTAATGATTATTCTCAGCAGGACAGGTAGGCTCTTTGGATTTATTTTTCTTCCTCACTTTT
Source organism: Ursus maritimus (assembly GCF_017311325.1). Classification (NCBI taxonomy): domain Eukaryota; kingdom Metazoa; phylum Chordata; class Mammalia; order Carnivora; family Ursidae; genus Ursus; species Ursus maritimus. Next base: position 4,752,534 of record NW_024424897.1, on the reverse strand, counting down.
AAATAGGGAAGTACAGTCAGGCAGAGGACTCCAAAAAAAAAAAAATGTGTTTTTCAGAAAAATGCGTGTAGGTTGGCACTGGAGTGGGAGTAGGTACCTTGCAGGAGGATTCCTTCCTCTGGGAAGTAGGGTCCAGCATTTAGTGGATTATTGACAGATCTCACAGCTGTTTGAGGCTGGAGGTTCCACCCCACCAGAGTGTGTGGTGTTGCTGCCATTCGGAAACAGGTCTCTGCAATTGTAGTCTACGCAGTTAGAAAACCAGGATTGACAAGTTTACTTTGAAGCTAGCTTTTGAGGAGTATTCCATAATTTGAGATACAATAGTATTTTTTTTTCCGTTGTAATTTTTGTGTGTCTCCAGACTTAGGTGCCATCATTTTTATTTGGCTTCTTGTAGAAGTTGTGGAAGAGAAAATGATTCAAGAACTAATAATTGGATCATAACATTTCAGCGCTGGGAAGAACTGGGATCCTGCACCCAGCCCAGCCCCTGGAGAGGCCCCAGGAGGCAGAGCAGAGCTGTTTCCCTCATGACACTTGGACTTCCTTCACCTTTTCTTACTGTCTTATTTCCTTCTCTCTCCTTGTATAGTCCAAATGTCATCTTTGGGTTTTTGTGTGTAGAGAATTACGTGACCTATTGAGGTCCCTTTCTACAGTTAGACTGTGGTATGATGAGTAAATGCAGACTTAATTTTTCCCAGGCTTAATCATGGGTTTTTTTTTTTTAATCATATATATTTGTGTTTTGCAGGTGTGAGAGGGTTGCTATTGTGTTACAATCATGGTGCAGAAATACCAGTCACCAGTGAGGGTGTATAAACACCCCTTTGAATTAATTATGGCTGTAAGTACTTTCCATTTTAATTTAGTCTTTGGCTTCTTTTTTTTTTAAGTATTCAAATTTGATGATCTGTAAACGGATGTTTATTTTATAATTTTGTCTCCGTTGCTCCGCTTTTACTTATTCTGTTTTTATGCTTATGATCTGGATCTAGAGTTCGTGAAATGTTTTTAAACCGTAAATCTCTCAAAATCAAAAGGTGCATGTTTGTTTTTTAAAAATGCACCTCAGGTTAATATGTGAGTTTGAGTTAATTCTCTCTTTGAAAACACAGAAGTGGGATTCTGACTAAATACTTCTGGATTTTGCTCTTTTTGTTTGGTGAAGTCGAAAAGGGACGTGGAGAGTGGTTTTCCCCTCTGCTGCTGCTTTGGAAGCGCAGTCCGGTAGCCCGTGGATTCCCTTGCACAGCAGTGAGCACTACGGAATGGAGTTTGATTTAGATTATTCTAAGGCCTCTGCCGAATGAGTTTTTTCCCCCTGACATCAAGTTCATGAGGCATAGTAGAATTCCACAAATGGGGTAACCAAAGTCTTCATTTTCTTTGTTATTTATCTGAAGAGTTTGGCTGAAAATAAGCGTTTCATTAGATTGTAAAACAAATCTTTCCTAATCACTTTCAGAATATTCTTGGGTATTCCTTCTTTTCCTTTCTTTTCTGTGTTACTGTTAAGGTATAATATAAGCTATGTACAGGAAATGCTTTTGCGTGGACATAGCGATGAAAATGCCAAACTGGACCAAGGTCAAGATCCAGAACATACCAGCCCAGCCAGAAATCCCACTTGCCCCCTCCCTCCCAGCTCAGAGTTGGCCGCTGCTCTGACTTCGAACACTGTTGACGAGTGTTGGCTGTTTCTGTTCTATGTTTAACTAGAACCTCAGGTGTTTTTGCATCTGGCTGCTTCTGTGCAGCCTTGTTTGTGAGATTTATCCAGAGCAATATAGTTTTGAAAAATAACCCCCAAAATGCAAGTCCTCTCGAGAAAACGATTTAGATTTAGGGAGATTTTAAAAATTGGGCTCTAATTTACACACAGTGAGCTGGTCCCGTTAGGTGTGCAGTTGGATCAGTGTGGATGACAGAGTGACCCGGATCGCTGTCAGGACGCAGGACCTTTCCACCCAGTACCTCAGGAAGTCCCCTGTGCCTCTTCTCGGTCAGTGTGAGGTGTTGCGGGTTTTCCTTTTGGCATGGGGGTGGTGTTTTTAGTTCTGTGTTTCCCTTTTTTTTTTTTTTTTTTGGAAGATTTTAAGTATTCTGTACACTCTGTGCGGGGCTCGAACTTACAACCCCTAGATCGAGAGTCGCGTGTTTGACCGATGGAGCCAGCCAGGCACCGCCGCGTTTCCCTTAAATACTAAGACTGTTTGTTAATGGTTTATCAGAAAGGCTTGTTTCCTGTCTGCATGTTATGCGCGCTGCCTTGGCTTTTGGTCTCTGCAGCAGAGAGCCACTCCAGAGGGCTTGAGAGGGGGTATTGTCCGCGGGAGCACGTGTGGTGTGCTGGGGCGATGTGCATCGCACAGAAACGCAGGAATGCGAGCTGCCTGGGCTGAGCTCCAAGAACCTGGCATTGGAAGGTGGTTCCCGGCAGCTCTGGGGAACCTCGGCTGCCGTGTCCCTGGAACTTCACCCCGTGGGACTCTGCCTCACTCCGGAGGGGGGAGCCTCTCTTCCCCTTCTCCTCCTGGTCCGCCGCTTTGCTCCCTCCTGGTTTTCCCTCCCCTGTGGCTTCAGCTCTTGTGCGGTTTTAGCTATTCAAAGCCCCTCCAGCCCTAGTTCAACTTTGTGGCGTTTCTTGTTGAATTCTTTCAGTTTCTAAGTGACCGAGTCTTGTCATGTTTCCCGGGTCAGATTCTAGAGAGACTCCATCTGGGCATCTCTCCCCTGGAGTGAGGATGTAGGTTATTGGCCTCTGTGGATTATTTGCCCAGGGTTGGTGGCCCAACCCTTTCAGTTGGCAGAGGCTGGTGGGGTTGGGGGAGAGGTGTGGGGAGCAGTGGAGCCCAGTGGCCTCCCGTGGCCCCCTGTGAGGCTGAGAAGTGCCCCAGGGGCTGGGCCAGGCTGGGTCGGCTCGGCTCGGGAGCACAGGAGCCGGGAGAGGTGCGTTCTGTTTTCTAAAACATTAAGTTCGATCTTAAAAGCTCAGTGCAACCCTGATTGTGTGAGGCAAAGGTTTTTTGGTCTCTTCTGCGGACACTAGATTAATAAAGAGGAGTTTTAATTGTCTAATGATCAGCTTCCTTATTTTTCTTACTTGACTGTTTTCAAAATGGTGAAGTTTGTCCTGCCCATTTTATGTGTGGATTTCCAGGAGAATTTGAGATTCAAGTTCTGAACACACCCCCCCCCCAGGCTTTTAAAATTAACTGTTTTAAATTGCTTTTGTTTTGAGGCAAGTAGTCATTTTCTTTTGGGTTGTGGAAAATATTTTTTAATCTGAAAATGAAATATGTTCTCCTTCCAGAATTAGATAGAAGCTAGAATGTTTTAAGTCCTTAGTGATTTTTGTGTGGTGTCATTGGCCACTTTTCAGACTGAAATTGTACATCATGAAATTCTCTTTATTTACCTTGCTTTATTATTATTTTTTTCATTGAGGAGAAACAGTAGTATAATAGACTTAGGCTGGAAATATTCTTTGCAGTTCTTCAGAGTGAGGAGAGACAGTTAAAGCAGGAACAGAACTATAGCTTCAAGGGTTTTTTTTTTTTTTTTAAGATTTTATTTTTAAGTGCGCTCCACACTCAGTTTGGGGCTCAAACCCACATGGATCCAAGAGTCCCATGCCCTATGGACTGAGCCAGCCAGGTGCCCCTCAAGGGCAAGGGTTTTGAGAGAGCACCACAGTGAGGGCTGGGTAGTGGTGGGAGTGCTGGGTGGGTGGTCGGCCTGGGGAATGGGTATGAGGCTCCAAGTCCTGCTTCACGGGAGTCGGGGGTCAGAGGGGGAGGAGACTGTTGGGGGAAATGCCACTCAGTGAACACATGCCCTTGTCTGTCAGCCAGGCGTGTGACTGAGTTTAGTATGGCCAGAAAATGGCTTAGGTGGAGAATGCCTAGTGTAAATAGCGACATCACAGTGGGCATCAAATTTGTTCATTGCACTTGATCGATTTAGTGAAAATTTATCATTTGTTTTGGGATCTGTATACCCGTAGCATGAAGAAATCACATCGATGTTCTCATTGACTCATTTGAGTTAAATGGCACACGAGCAAGATGGAGGTGGAGTTTTCCAGCAGGCCCTTGTGGCATTTTAAGGGCTTGCTTTTGTGAGACATTTGCCCAGAAACAGCATGTTGGAGCTTCGGTGAAGTGGAGAAACGGCCTGAAAGCCCCTCTCTCCCCTTGGAGGGTGAGGAGCCCGAGGCGCACTTAGTGGCAGAGATCTGCTTCCCCAGTCCTTCCTCATGCCCTGCAGGGGCTTCCGAAGGTTCTTGTTCCCCAGGATGCCTCTGCCTTGTCCAGTCTCTGCACGTTGGGAGGGGTAGTGAATCCCTGCAGGACACTTAAAAGATCTGGGGTCTTGCCTGGGCGGAGCAAGGGGAATCCCACAAAGCAGGAGCTTGGCATGGGAGGGAGGACCCTGTCGTGCTTGTGGGAGTGTTTCATGTTGACATTTCTGGGAGAAAACACAGTTTTAAAAGACGAAACTTTTTTTTTAAAGATTTTATTTATTTATTCGACAGAGATAGAGACAGCCAGCGAGAGAGGGAACACAAGCAGGGGGAGTGGGAGAGGAAGAAGCAGGCTCATAGCAGAAGAGCCTGATGTGGGGCTCGATCCCAGAACGCCGGGATCACGCCCTGAGCCGAAGGCAGACGCTTAACCGCTGTGCCACCCAGGCGCCCCAAGACGAAGCATTTTTAAGCACAGCTTTCCCCCTTCTGACCTCACAGGCCTCTTAGTACCAGCCCGAGGAGGGGCGAAGGAGCTAGTGAGCGGGTGGTAGAGATGTGCAGCAGGGCGCCCGGGAGAGGGTCTGGTCTGGTACCTCCGGGTGCGGGGAGGGGGCCGCCCGCCGTGCTCTGTGGCCCGGAGAGCTCGGCGCCAGCGCGTACAAGTGGGGCGAGGACTGGCCTCTCCTCCCTTTCGGCCCCAGGACAGCTGTCGTTTTGACCCGCTGGAGCGCGTGATGGGAGAGGCCCTGCTGCGTGCCCTGCTGCCCCCCAGCTGCCCCCCGCACTAGCACCGTGCGCCTGGGCTCTGCTCTCAGGAGCACCGGCCTCCTTCCAGGGCTCCCGCCTCCCCCGCCATCTGCGGCCCAGCAGGCAGAGATTGTGCCCTCGGGTCCGCATTTCTGATCCTTTCTGTCCTGGCACTCCCCGAGTGAGTTTTCTTGTTTGGTCTTTTACGCCTTCGGGTCATCCCGCGTTCTGCTGCCAGACGCCCTGTCCACTTGGCAGTCCTGTTTGAGTGACCTCTATATCGGTGTCACCCGCTGTGCTCTTCCTCGAGGCTCTTCCTGTCCTCCCCTCTCTGTTTAACCTTACTTCACAAACATGAATTTTTAAATCTATTCCGTGCTGTTCTGCCACGCAGTGTTTTTCCGGCCCTTCTACCCTTTCGACACTTCCTTCCTCACCGTGGCTGCCTGCTTTTCCCCGTCTGTTTCTTTGAGTCTCGGTCCTGCTGACCTAGCCCGCTTCCCCAGGCCTCTGCGGGGCCGCTCGCCTCTCTTTCCCTTGCCTCCGACTCCTTTCCATCAGGGTCGTCAGGGTTAGCTACTTCCGCTGCTGACCGCAGTTCCTTGTATTCTCAGGGCTCCAGACAGTATGGCCAATGTTCCCCGGGGCGGTGACTTTGCGGATTCTTTCCCGTTCCCTCAAGTGTTGCTGCCGAGCGTGGAGTAGCCTCTCGGATTGCACTTGGTCCGCTGACGTCTGTGCGCAGGAGCTTTGCGTGTGAGGACTTGGGAAGTGGGTCTGATGGGAACTCCGATCTAAAATGTAACTCTGTGGTCTGTTTTCAGACAAGAGATTTACGTTTTCTCCATGAAAAAGAAGTAACGCACTGTGATCCTTCAATTAACCAATACTTCCCTTAGGAGCAGAGCCCTTTCGTGATGAATTTGACTTTTTTTTTTTTTACATCTTCCTAAATCACGCGAAGGTCTGTTGACAGGCACCTGCCTGGCGGTTGAGGCAGTGTGCTTTCGGAGGTTGACCAAACGCAGAAGCTACTGGCCACTGTACAGTCGTCGGTTAAATGGCCCACCGCCATGAAATTTGCTTTTGCTCTCCTCTCTCTCTTACTTTTGTTTGTTTCATTCTTTGTGTTTTTAGCCCCTTTTCCCCTTCCTCAGGTGTCTCCCGGCTTCCCGCTAAGACCAGATGATGAAGGCAGGAGGGAGGGATTTGCTGTGAGTTGGGTACACATCTAGTCCCTGCCACAAACTGCTGGGTGACCCAGTGACTAGGCCAGTCACCTAGGAGTAAGGCCGTGGTGAGGAGGTGCTGGAATTAGCCCGCAGATAGGGAAGTAGGGAGGACAGGGCCTAGCGATGTCCGCGCCCTCCCCTCTTCCTTCTTTACCTCCAGCCCTTTGCCTACCTCCAAATACTAGGTGAAATGAATCAGTAAGTAAATGACTTCTCTGCATGTGTGTATTTCTTTTATTTTTAAGATTTCTTTTAGGTTAAACAGGCATTTGTACTTTTATTAGGCTTTAGTCCATCCATTCAAATTTCCTCTATCAAAACAGGAGGGGACACCTTTGGGGACCCCAGGTAGACTTGTGTGTATGACTGCAGTGTGAGAAGAGCCCCACGTTGAGTTGAACCGAGCCTGGTCTTTCTGGGGTGAGAGCGAGGTGTGCAGAAATCCGAGAAATAGAGTGCTTTCTGAGGAGGAGGCCTGGCACACAAGCCACCCCACTTCCAGATTTTTCCTCGGGTTGGTTGGGGCGGAAGAGCATAAGTCCTGCTGGAACCCGGACTTGCTTTGTCCTTGTTCACTCTTTCTGGCAACTGGCTGCCTCCTCCCAAAGAAATTTTGAGCCCCTGTCCCACTTTCACCGTTCCCCTCTGACCCAAGTTGCGTGCATGTCCCCCGTCCCACTTTCACAGTTCCCCTCTGACCCAAGTCGCGTGCACGTCCCCCGTCCCACTTTCACCGTTCCCCTCTGACCCAAGTCGCGTGCACGTCCCTCGTCCCACTTTCACCGTCCACCTCTGACCCAAGTCGCGTGCACATTGGGTTTTGAGCAGCGTTTTAGTTTGAAGTGTTGTCATCCTGTCTCTCATTGTTCTTCTCGAAGCACGTCTTCTTCCTCTCATCCTAGATTCGTCCCTGGGCCTTTTGGCGTCCCCGACTCTGGTTTCTTAGTTTCTCGTGGTGATATTGAAATACATCCTCTTGTTGATCGAGGCGGCATTAGATCTTCAGGCAGCCTAGTAGGCAGTAAGATTTGTTTTTACTCAGAGGGGAATAAGCAGTGTTCCTGTGTTTTGGGTAGCCGACTTTAAACAATTTATTCAAGTCTAGGAAAGGAGGGAAATGATCCAATTTCTCTGATGGGGTCTTAAATCCTGGTCAATTTTCAGTGGGGTGACGTTGTAGTCTTCTCCTTTATGGGGTGTTTGACTGCCATAGTGTGAGTCCTATTGCATTTCATACAAGCTGGGGTGTGATTAGTCAGGCTTACTTGGTTTTGGAAATGGACAATTATAGTACACTTTCATTACATGCTGCTTTGTATAGAACTAGGCATTTTCCCTTCTTTTACACCCACTTGCCAACACATTATGCATTCTGAATTATTTTTAATGTGCTAGGGTGAAGACAGTTGTGGTGCAGTAGGAAATATTCAAAGGAGAAATAAAGCAGGATCTGACTCAGCTCCTTGCCTCTTTGATTTACCTGTTTTTGTGTAAACAGAAAATACCAGACAAAAACCCCAAAACCTTGTATTATGGACATTTTCAAGCATAGAGAGGGTGCAGTGTCCAGTCAATGCCACGGGCCTATCACCCTGCTCCGGCAGGAACAGCGCTTACCACTAACTATTGTGTCATCTGTCACACACACACACACACACACACAGGCACACACTTTTTTCTTTTCCTGCTGTATTTAGAACAGCTTTCAGGCATCTTGTGAACTCATCCATAACCCCTTCAGCATGTCTCTCTAACCAGTAAACACGATTGCCATGTCATCATCACATTTCACGAAAACACTGTGTTCAGACTTCTCTCGACTGTCTAGAACGATGTCTTTTCAGAAGTTGTTTGGTTCCCGCTCTTGGTTTTTGTGTCTTTAGTCTCCACGCTTCTCCCATATTCTCCCTTCCCTTTGTTTCCTTTCATGCCCTCGCTTTGTTAGAGAAACTGGGTCATCGTCCAGTCCCGTCCCCTTAACCTTTGGCTGACTTAATTGTTCACGGTGGCAGATAGGAGCAGGTGCAGCCTCGAATCAGTTCAGCGACTCGGAGCAGCTCTGTTGAAATGCTTGGTGATGGAGACGGGCTTTATTTGTTTAGTGGTGAAAACCTGCTGCTCCTCTCCGGTCCCAGTGACCCTCTTCAAGAATGTTGAATTGCAAATAAGATGCAGAATATTCTTTCCCAAATTAAACTGGGTCTATTTACAGTTACTTTTTAACCCACTTCATTGGTCCTAATGTTTTACACAGAAAGCAGGTGAAAGGAGTTCACGTTTTGGCAGGTCTGATCGAGAGGTTTTGGGTACAGCGCGAGCAGCAGTGCTGCTGGAGGCCGGGCTGGGGGTTAGTGGGGGGGCAGTGGTCTGGGGGGTCTGGCTCTTGGTGCTTCATCCTTTTGAGCCCTGGGTAGGGATATCAGGCTGGTTGGAGAAGCGTCCACAGAAAAGTTCACTGAAGAGAGGACTTGGCTTGCCTGGTGTCGTAACTGATTCTTCTTTCTTGATTTTAACCTATACAAGAGGGAAACAGTTTTGTGTATTTCTAGGGAGTGATTTTACATGAGATCATATACTGCGTTCAAATTTTTTTGCAAGGTACAATTTGATGTTAGAAGAGCTAGCTTTTTTTTTTTTTTGGAGAAGTTTATGTATATATGGTTATCACTCTGTATAAGGTAACCGCTTTGTGTGTCTTGCTGTGTACTGAATCCTTTTTCCATTCAGAAATCTTGCCATCTGTGTCCTGGCTCCCCTGCACGTTTTCACACTAGAGTATTGGGAGCGCACTTGGCATTATTGATAAGCGTCCAGTGTGTGAGTGTCTTGCATATTTGATTAGAGATTAGAGGCTGCATGTGGAACTCTCCAGCCTGCCCTTCTGACCGACCTTGTCTCTCTCTCCCCACTTCCATGCCTTCGGGGGCAGATGGACTCCTCTTTCTCCTCTAACGATACTCGTTTTGCTATTTTGGGACCGCCGGTTGTATATACTGTGTTTTCTGGTCTCATAAACATCATGGTGTTTTAAGTGGTAGTTAATGCTAGTTTAGAACTATCCAGTTCTCTCTCACCTGACATCTTTTCCTGGGCAGCCTCATTTAAACCCATGGCTTCAACTGTTACTTTATAAACAGAAGATCTCAAAGTTTATCTTCAGCCTAGACCCCCACTCAGGAGCTTCCAGATTCCTAGCCAGCTGCCTGCCAGGACATCTCCACTTGACTACGTACAAATTTAGCATCACTGAAACAGAATCCGCTCCCTCCTCCTGTCCGCGCCAAGAACACAGCCTAACAGAAAACAAATACACAAAAAACAAACCAAAAAAACCCCAATTAAGTGCTGCTCTGAAGCTCTGCCTTTTCCTGTGATCTGCTGCTTCTGACAAGTGCCACCGCCATGTGGCCTGCCCTGCCCTCAGACCAGAGCCCTTGGCGTCCCTGGCTGCCTTCCCTGCTCACCCCTTAGGCTCAGTGATGACCAGACCCTCCCCTGTCCAGAATGTCCCCCGAACCATTCCGTTTTCCTCCCTCCCTCTCTTTCTTTCTTTTCTTTCTTTCTTTTCTTTCTTTCTTTCTTTCTTTCTTTCTTTCTTTCTTTCTTCTTTTTTTTTAAAGTATTATGTATTTAAGTCATCTCTACACCCCATGCGGGGCTTGAACTCACAACCCTGAGGTCAAGAGTCTCGTACATGCTCCTCCGACCGAGCCAGCCAGGCGCCCCACTCGAGCTGTTTCTGAATCTCCGATTGTGTTGGCTTCTCTCCGATGACAGGTCCTGGCATCCTGTTCCAGGCCTCTGGACTCGGACTCCTGACCCCATCTCACCACCTAGTCTTCTCTGGGCTGCTGCCAGGGGCTCTGATTGTAAATCGGAACGCGTACCGTGTTGGAGTTCTTAGGTGTCTGTCCCGCACCTTCAAAGTGAGGCTCGAGTTGGTACCCAGCTTGGTACCCGGGGCCCTTCCCCATCTCCTCCTGCCTCTCTCCCCAGCCTCGTCTCCCCATGAGCCCCCCAGGTTTGCTGCGCATCCAGTTATATTGGACCAGTTGGAGTTTCATCAGTCTGCTGTTATTTCCCATGGCCTCTGTGCCTTTCTGCAGACTGCCTGGAATGCCTCCCTCCCTCCTTCCCACCTGGCTGACTCTAACTGGTCAGACTCACTTCTTCTAGGTGGGGTTCTCGCTCTGTGCTTCCATGGCCCACTGTCATCTCACTGGTCTCTCCACCTTCAGCTTGTAACCTGAGCGTAGAGTAAGCTCTCAGAAATAGATTTGTCTAAAGAATAAGTCAGTCTTGGAATACATGCTTGTGTTCCTGCGATACTCCTGCTTCTGGTAATGAAAATTTTGACAAAAGGTCACATGGGATCATATTCGGAGGTATTTACTTGGAGGTATTTACTACTTATACTTGAATCTTATTTTGAAGGGATCTGACTCAAATCATCTTTTGTGGTTAAAACAGAGTCCATATTCAGTGAACTGAAGTTTATAATCACTATAGTTGACTAAAAAATGTGTTCTGGTTTATGTGTCATTTGGTGTTTTGGGTGGCTTTTCTCCCATAGTGATGAATACCAGGTATAAAAGAATTTCATTTCCGTGGTTCCCCTATAGAGCATAAAATTCACTTAAAAATTATTGACTCTGATAATATGGCATTCTAATTTTTTTTTTGAGATATCTTCAGGTTTAAACCTGAAAGGTCAATTATTATATGACTCTTTTTTTTTTCCTTAATGAGTAAGTTATTCTGTAACATTGGGTTGTCCTCATCATAAATGTGTGTTCTCTTTCTTTTTCCTAACTTAATCCCCATATATGTCTTAAAAACCAGGCCCAGAACTAAGAGCTGTAAGGCACAGATTTTAAGTAGTAAATTCATTGACGAGATCATTGGTCGTGTTGCAGGATTTATGCTATTAATATTTAGAACTCTTCCACAAACACCTGTTACCTTCGTTTTACTTTTAACACCAAGTTGGTTTAGAATGCAAATTCTAGCAATTCTAAGTTGTGATTCTCTCCCGACTGGGGCTGTTCTGCGAGTGGGCTCCGCGGCGTGGCATCACAGCCCTGCAGGTGCTTCTGGTACGGCTCAGGCTTGAGGACCGCCGGTGTAGCTCTGCTTCAGTAGCATTTATAGCCAAGGGATGGGAGGAAGGAAGGTTGATTTCAGTTATAACTTTGAAATGTTTTGAAAGGACTAGCTGCTTGAGCAGGCTGTGTCGTAGAGACTCTTACTACATGGTGTGCTCTCTCGAAGGCTCTAGCGTGCCGATGGGGAGACCATCGATTGGCTCTATAGGCTTCTTCAGACCGTGCTGCAGTTTGTTTAGTGGTAGCGAAGTTACGAGCGTGTGTTTCTTTGAATGTACCTTAATTTAATTATTTGTATGACTTTGCTCATTTTCAGGTAGAGTTGATTTGTACTATATTTTATTGTGGTGAAATATACAATAATATCGGATCTACCGTTTTAACCCTTTCCAAGTGGACAATTCAGTGTGCTAAGTTGTTCGTGTCGTGGTGCGACCCATCACTGCCGTCCCTCCCCAGAACTTTTTTACCTTCCCACACAGGAACTTTGTACCCATTAAACACCAGCTCCCCATCCCCCATCCCCTGGCAAACACCCTGCCCCTTTTTACTTTCTGTTTCCGACTAGAGCTATGACTGTTCCTTACGTGAGTGGAATCCTACGACATTTGTCCTTTTGTGATTTGTTTATTTTCCTCAGCATCGTGTCTTCACGGGTCGTGCATGTTGCAGCAGGTGTCAGAATTCCTTTCCTTTTTAAGGCGGAATAATCTGTTGGACGTACATACCGCGTTTTGTCTCTCTGTTGACCCAGCAGTGAGCACTCGGGTTGCTTCCACTTTTTGGCTATTGTGTTTACTGTACACTCTGAAGATCTAGTTTTTGACTCTAATATCAACCAAAAAAATGCATATCTCTCTAGGTTTCTTTTTTTGTCCTTTATATTGTTAGATTCTAGATCCAAAAGACAACTTCCTTGAAGAATTCTACCACTGAATTTGGCTCCGTCTGTTCGAAGTGTATCTGTAATTTACATCTCACGGTTGCTGTTGCTGTTGGTTTCTGAGGAAGAACAGCATCTAACAGCAGGTGTAGAGCCACTGAAATACAACGGTGGGCTCCTGCCGTACGGGCAGAGAAGCAGCAGAGAGAATAGGGGAGCAGGCGCTGGAAGGTCTAGGAGGTGCGACTTGTAGCACAGACCTCTGATAAATAGTGCACGACAGTTGTGTTCCTGACGGACTGAAACAGCTCCTCCTTTCAGCCTACTGATGATGGAGTTTTTATTCTGGTTCATGAAACCGGATAATATTTCCATAGCTCATTACATTCTTTTATGTGGGCAAACACATGGCATCTTTCAAAGCTGACAGCTGCATTTCCCTGGAACACCAGATGCTTTTCTGAAGTCCACGGATTTATTTTTTACACTCTGGAAAGTAAAACAGTACTCTGCCAAATCCAACTTGATTTGAACAGGAATATGCAAAACTGCTATTTTTGTTGCCACCTATACTCTGTTTGCTGTTTATTAGACCAAACAGTTTATGGATTAGGAATGGTTTTGGTAAGTCATGGTGTGTCCTGGATGCCATTGGATCACGCATGGATCCGTCATGTGATTGCACATGAAAACCTGAGAGAAGAGAAACCTTCATAGCACTCCAGACACTCTTGTTTGCCTGGGGCTTGAGTAATTGCGGCCTGTGAAACATTTGACCTTCAAGATTTATTGACAGAGGTATCTTAAGTATAATACAAAATCTACTTAAAAGATGTGTATACCTCTGTTTTTTCTTTTTTTTCTTTTTTTTTTTTTTTAAAGATTTTATTTATTTATTTATTCAACAGAGATAGAGACAGCCAGCGAGAGAGGGAACACAAGCAGGGGGAGTGGGAGAGGAAGAAGCAGGCTCCTAGCGGAGGAGCCTGATGTGGGGCTCGATCCCGTAACGCCGGGATCACGCCCTGAGCCGAGGCAGACGCTTAACCGCTGTGCCACCCAGGCGCCCCACCTCTGTTTTTTCTAACCACAATTGACCCTTGAACACAGGGGTTAGGGGCACAGACCCCCCCCCCACGATGCAGTTAAAAAGCTGCATATAACTTTTGATTGTCCAAAAACTGAACTACTAATAGCCCACTGCTGACCGAAGCCTTACTGACCACATAAGCAGTTGATTAATGCAGCTTTTGTGTATGTATCATATACCATATTCCTACAATCAAATAAGGTAAAGAAAAAATGTTAAGAAAGTCATAAGAAAAATACATTTACCATACTGTACTGTATTTATTGAAAAAAATCTGTGTACATATGGACCTGCACAGTTCCAACTTGTGTTCAAGGGTCAACTGTAGTGTCCTTTAATTCTCTAATAGGGATTGGTTAATGTTGTGCTTTTTATTTTGACAGTCAAAAAAAAAATTAAAAAACCACACTGAGATCATCTCGATGCCTGACATAGCTAAGTGCTATCGAACAGAACAGGGTTTGCTTTTACGTTTATTTGGGGGTGCCAGATAATACTGTTTTAATGGTTGAAAGCAAATAGAAACAGAATTGAGGTGGAATTAATACGTAGAAGATGTCTTTGAGCCAAGTATAGGCAAAGGTACCTTGCAGACGGGGCCGTACAGATACAGGTTTGACTAAAGAAAGCGGTGGGCCTGGTGGGTCACCTGCAGCCTCTCCCAGCGGGCCTTCAGGTCTGAGAGCGCTGTGCCCTGGCCACCGGTTTGTGTCTTCGCTGAAGGAGAAATGGGCTCCAACAAGTTGTCACCCTTCCTGGTAAACGTATGTCGTGGGTTTTATAATTGTATGAGCTTTTACCTAGTTTGTACGTATTTAAGTAACATAATCTGTTACTTAATATACATATAATATATATATGGTATATATAAATACTATACTAATATATATTATGTGTATGTAGTATTTTAGTGTACATTATATATATACTTAAATATATACTTATATTATAATATATTTAATACGTAACTGGTCAACACCAAAGGTCCAAAGAAACTTCTCTCTCTTATTAAAAGGGGTTTGTACATTATTCAAGCTCTGTACGCAGTTACTAGGAGTTAGATTTTGCTCTACTTGCATGGACCTGTGTCAGCCAAGTCCTTAAGGGGGGTTTTGTTGGAAACCCAAACTGAGGTTGAAAACAACTAGAGGTTGTGGGGAAGGGGTGCTTCACTTGATGGCTCATTGGCCCAATTGTTTTATTTTTTTATTGTTATTTTTTAAAGATTTTATTTATTTATTTGACAGAGAGAGCCAGCCAGGGAGAGAGGGAACACAGGCAGGGGGAGTGGGAGAGGGAGAAGCAGGCTCCCAGCGGAGAAGCCCGATGTGGGGCTCAATATCCCAGAACGCCGGGATCACGCCCTGAGCCAAAGGCAGACGCTTAAGGACTGAGCCACCCAGGCGCCCCTGGCCCAATTGTTTTAAATAACAGTGGGCAACCGGTCTACACAATGAACCCATAGTGGTAATTTGTTTGACTGTCCTTTGACTTGATTGGTGAGACTGAGAATGGAAAAGATGGATGGTGCTGCTCTCCACTGCTGGGTCTGACTTAGAGCTGTGGAAATTCACACAGTGTACACATTTTGATTGTGTCACCTTAAGTGGGAAGTGTGTGTGTGTGGATCCTTTTATATTTATGATTCTTAAAATCATGTTTCCTTTTCATGAAAGGAATTTTTGAGTGTTTTGTAAACGGTCCTCAAATACAACTGTATCGTATTTTTAACTTTAAAAGTTTAAAACTTTGGGGCATCTGACCGGCTCAGTTGGAAGGGCATGTGACTCTTGATCTTGGGGTTGTAAGTTCAAGCCCCACAGTGGGTATAGAGATTACTTAAAAATAAAATCTTAAAAAATAATGGATACACTGTGTTAATTTCCACGGATGTAAGTTAAACCCAGAAGAAGTTGAGGATGCTGCCAGTATCTCATATTGCTTACACTTACTTTGTGGGTAGGGCCCCCACCAGCTTTGTTTGGATATAATTGACATTTAACATTTTTTCTTGTGATAATTTTTAAGATGTACTCTTAGTAGCTTTCAAATATGCAGTACAGTATTATTAATTATAATCACTGTGCTGGACATTACATCCCCAGGACTTATCTGTTTTTTTTTCTTTTTAAAGATTATTTATTTGAGAGAGAACGCACGTGCCCTTGAGCAGGGGGTAGGGCAGAGGGGGAGACAGAGAGAGAGAATCCCCAGGCAGACTCCCCACTGAGCAAGGAGCCAGCTTGGGGCTTGATCTCATGACCCTGAGATCCTGACCTGGACACTTAACTGACTGACTGACTGAGCCACCAAGGGGCCCTCCCCCCTTTAAGTAAACTCTATATCCTACGTGGGACTTTAACTCATGGCCCTGAGGTCAGGGGTCACACGTTCCACCAACTGACACCTGAAGTGTGTACTTTTTGGAGTAGGTCTTCTCTTATTCCACTGTACAAATGAGAAAACAGAGGTGGAGATTGCTAGTCCAGTGGTGGTCCTTGACCTGGCCGTCTCGCCCAGTGACCTTGGTGCCGCCTGTAGTTCAGAGCTGGCCAGCAGGCAGCCGGCTCACCTCCAGACGAACCCGGATCTTACCGGCCAGCCGCTGACCCTCGGCCCTTGCCTCTCCTGATTCTGGACAGGGCCGGTTTGTGGTCTTTGCTTTAAAATTCCTCTCCCTTCCTCCTCCTGGTCCTCCCTCTGATCCGTCTGTGTCTGACCCGGTTTCCTGCGGGGCAATAAAACTTCGCCCTCCAGTGCCCTATCTCCCAGTCTTTTCTCTTTTCTTTAACAGAAGCCTCTTGCTCTCATAGGTGGGCGCCGCTGGCTTTCAGATCAAGGCCTGTTGACTCCAGAGCCAAAGCTCCGCATAGGGTCTGTGGTGTGCCTGCCTGGTTTGTGTCTTAGTCGTGAGGGGACAGTGCTGCAAGAGTGGAGGGCAGGGACACCGTGGGGTAGCCGAGTCGAATACCTGGTAGTTGGCGGGGTCGGGGCTCGGGGTGGATCGAAAGTTGCTAGCACTCTGCATTTAAAATAGTCCATTTGAAAAATAAATGTGAATAAAATAAAACCGTCCATCTGAGGCCGTAAGTGCTCGTGCAGCATCGTGTGTTCGGTCAACGGTCGTGCGCGATGAGCCGGGGCAGGCTCTGGCGCCCGGTGGACGGTTCTCGGCTCTCGGAGCCGGAGACGGTGGGAGCAGCAGATTCGTGTTTACGTTTCCTCAGGTCACAGTGGGAGCTGAGCGATTCGTTTCCCGACGTGAGTTCTTTCCCTTCCAGGTATATTGTATTTCCTCATTCTGTGGAAAACGTTAATGCCGTTAACATCAGGCCTGATTCAGGGCTGCCAGTAACCGAAACCTTTTCAGAGAGCACCTTGTTCCCCGGCACCTCCCCGCCAGCCCCCCGTGCATTTCATGAAAGTTCTCTTCCCAGCTCCGGTTCTGTTTATCTTCAGGGCCATATTTTCTGCTCCCAGTAACTGAGTATTGTATATAGCTAATAATCAGTTATTTCACCAGCTAAATCCATTGATTTCTTGTATTTATTTCATATTACAGAGGGAATATTTTATCTGCAATGCCTAAAGTGAAATAAAGATGATTTCTATCTTTATCTTCTGTTTGCCTTTTCTTTTCCTTATAGAAAGAGGGAGACCTGTATGGTAGTATTTATACCAAGTTTTTTGTTTTAATTGACTATTTATAAACTTAACATTGTTTGTTTTTTAAAGATTTTATTTATTTATTTGAGAGAGATCGCGCGTGCACACAATTGGGGGGATGGGCAAGAGGCAGAGGGAGAAGCAGACTCCCCACTGAGCTGGGAGCCCGCCGTGGGGCTCCATCCCCGGGATCATGACCTGAGCCGAAGGCGGCCGCCCAGCCGACTGAGCTGCCCAGGCGCCCTTGCATTTTTTAATGGTGAATGGTGTCGCATCTTTGCGGAGCCGGGTTTTCGCTGGTAGCTACGCTAAAAAGCCATTGCCACATGAGAATCCGTGAGCCACAGGAAACCAGAGTAGGGGTGTCCACTGTGATTCCAAGCCTCCGTAGTACCCAAGTACACGCTCACAAGTAATCCTGGGTATTTAGGAGGGAAACGAAAACATGTTTTCCCTCAACTTAGATGTGTTATTGTTTCGGATGGTTACCAAGTTATTAGGACACAAATGCTTTTTAGGTTGTTTGGACCTAATAATAAATGGTATTTCTTTTGGCTTTGGGGCACCGTGGAAAAGTTACTGAGTATCAAGGGTGCTGTGAAGGGAAATTTGGAAAAATCTCTCACATAGGGCCCCCTGTGACCATGCCTAAGGACGAATAGTCAGAAATGTCATCAGTGATTATCTTTAAACAGTAAACAAACTGAAATCATCCCCAGGCTATTGCATGAGATGTCAGTCTTGAGCTCCTTTCAGAAATCGGACGCAGTTGAACCAGTGCGGGCCCTAGCTTTCTAGTCTAGGCGAAAAAGCAGAGGGTGCAGTTAGTCAAGCACGCTAGATCTACTTGGAACTTTATCTGAAAGCTCAAGAGCTCTGTATCAGTCTCTTAAATTGTGTTAACAAAAGTGTCCAGGTAGTCTTTTTTTTTTTTTTTTTTAAGATTTTATTTATTTATTTGACAGAGAGAGACAGCCAGCGAAAGGGGGAACACAAGCAGGGGGAGTGGGAGAGGAAGAAGCAGGCTCCTAGCAGAGAAGCCTGATGTGGGGCTCGATCTCAGAACACTGGGATCACGCCCCGAGCCGAAGGCAGACGCTTAACGACTGAGCCACCAGGCGCCCCAGAAGTTTCCAGGTAGTCTTGACCGGAAATTCTTAAAAGGAATACGTTACAAGTACTGTAAGAGTATTCTAGAAGACCTTACTAAATCAAGGCTTTAGCTGGCCAGTTGGCTGCATACCTCAAGGAGAGAAGGAAATGGTTTGATGTTTGTCTTTAACCAGGAACAACTGAAACGATCCTGCTGTTCTGAGTTGGTAGCCTTGCACCAGCCAAGTGTAAACATGCTGGGGTTTTTTTTTTAAGATTTTATTTATTTCTTTGAGAGAGAGAGCACGTGCACAAGCTGGGGGAGGGGCAGAGGGACGGGAAAAGCGGACTTCCCACTGAGCAGGTGCCTGCCTGCTCCATCCCAGGACTCCAGGATCATGACCTGAGCCGAAAGCAGTCACTTCACCGACTGAGCCACCCAGAAGCCCCTCTATTTTTTTTTTTTTTAATTACGTAAGCTCTACATTGAACGTGGAGCTTAACTCATGACCCTGAGATCAGGAGTCACACGCTCTACCGACTGAGCCAGCCAGGCGCCCCACACAGGCTAAGTTTTTATAGAGTTAGATGATTATTTTTCTTCTAGGGACAGTTCTTTGTTTTCCTGCATATTCTGTTCTTACAGCAATGGTTCAGATACTGAGAAGTCCAGGGACTCTGCTGCCTGTTGTGTAATAGTGACTTACAGTCACTCCTCTGCTGTGAACCAGGAACGGTTTGGTAGGGGGACCGTACTGCTGGATGCGCAGGATAAAATCCAGCCTCGGGCTCGCGGGCCTTTGTGGGGAGGGGGCAGGGCGGGGGCACTTTGTGGGGGTGCCCGGCTCTTTTGCTGGGGTTTGCCTGCTGCTCCTTGTTCCTGCTCCTTGCTCCTTTGCTTTTTTTTTTTTTTTTTTTGGTCACGTACTAGAGTTTATTTCTAGGACCCAGAGTGTTAGGAAAATTTGTGGTGGGGAATCTTGAAGCGGGCAGAGCTTCATGTAGCGCTAACTCGTGTCGCGCTTCGGGAGAGACCTTCGCCAGGCACGTGGGCGGAGGGCCCTCCCATCCCCCCTTGCGTTCAGGTCGTGAGAACACTGCCTTTTGGAGCGGAGTCAAGCACAGTTTGGGTCTCACTGGCCCCAATTATTTTAAGACGACAGAAAATACCGTACTATTAGGTGTTTTTTTGGGGACACTATTTAAAATTATCATAGTATGGGTAAATAAGATTAACGATTTCTCTGGAACGAAAACTTCTTACATGTGAAGTCTTTTAATAACGTGGGTAATTCTTACCTGGCCGTGTAGAATTGTGCTGCTGTTGCTGGCTGCTAGTCGTCGGAAGGCCAGTGAAAGGCCAGGCGGCAGAGGAGTCCGGTGTGGGCTGAGGGTAGGGGACACAGATGGCCACTGCGTGCAGTGACCCCGCTGTGATGGAGGCCCGGCACACCAGTGGCCCCAGATCCTGCGTCCGTGTGCTGTTTTCTAACTGCACATATGTGGATTTTAGAAGAAATTCTGAAGGTTTTCTGTCCTTTCACAAGACTGTTCCTGTTGAGAACTCTTGGAGCGCAGGAGTGGACATGTGAGTGAGGGCAGCAGGGACACTCACGTGCACGCCCTCCCAGTATTTGCGCACTCCCTCTCCGAGTGGCGCCTACGTTATCACAGCAAATGTGGCCCATTTCCGTCCCGGTGTGGTGGCTGAGAGGGCGGCTGTTGGAGAGAGGCATGGCACAAAGAAGGTGTTCCTGGTGCACGCTGCCTCCAGTGTTTGCAGATGGCAGCGTGTCGCCGTGTGGCGTGTGAGCGGCGCGTCCGCCACCCGCTCTTCCACAGCGCGCGCACTCCTACCCCAACGGGGAGGCCCTAGGAGAGACCCCGAGCCCTTTCCCTGGATTACCGTGGCGTCCAGCACCCCGCCCTCCTTGTCCTTAGAGCTCACAGCACCGGAGGCTGAAGTCACACCTTCCTGGAAAGAGTGTGTGGTCAGAACCAGGGGTTTGAGGTTTTCCAAGATGAAATTCATAATTGAAACTTCAAATGTGTTTGATCTCAGAGGGAGATGGCTTGGGATCGATCAGGTTTTTACAGATTTCTTTTTAGCTTTAGTAGAGCCATTGTATGTTCTTGTTTGAACTTCCCAGTCGGTGTTCCCGTCTGCTGTGGCTTGACACGTGGGTCTCACTGAGGACACTGATGGAGGACGAGGACTTGGCTGTGAACGCAGCACTTCCCTCGCGTGGTGGTGCGCGCCGTGCTCCCCCTGCGCCTTTGCTCATGCTCATGCGCTCCTTTGAAAATCGCTCATCTGATCGGGTTGTCATGAAGTATTTGGATGAAGGAAGTATAACGGAACTAACTGCATTATGACTTGTCTTTAAAAGGGCTCACATTTTCAAGAATTTAAGTTTATAAATATCTTGTTAAGTGTGAACGCTTGCATTCCCAAGTAGCCTGTAACTCGGAACCCCTTACCAGTGGACGAAACAGAAGGCACAGCGGAGGTAGGATTCATGTTCTTAACATGAGGCCTTCTCTGGTAGGCCCTCCATATGTCCCTGTCACTTTGATAGTCTGTGAATTATGGAATCCTAACTCGGAGGGACTTTGGTCAGTTTGCCCTATTGTCTTGATCGATTTTATGTTTGTTTCCTGGAGCACTGGCGACTTCTGAGACACACGTAAGCCATGTTTAGTTTTTTCACTGATGGATTCCTTCTGGGGTAAAACCAGATCTGTGTCTAAGTGAGTTTGACGGTCACGTCCAGTGTCACAGAATATCCAAGTCGTTATGCGGAAAGCAGCTGGCCTAGTTTGTTGGCTAAATTGTGTATGAACATAGTTCAATTTAAAGGTAGATTCTTTAAATGGAATTTTTTTTCAATGGTTTTTCCTGGCAGAATGCACTGTTAAGCTCATTAATTCTCAAGTTGAAATATCTTCACTAAAATACGGTTTTCCTTAGCGCAGTACGAGTTTCTGACGTCTCAAAATTGCACTCAAAGGTTGGTTAAAAACTGGAAGTACTGTTGCCAGGCTCCCGAATTGCAGGCTCAGAAATCCCTTTTGAAAGAGGAAGAGTGGGAGTAGGAAGGTAGGAGGAAGCTAAGTTACCCAGAAGGCAGCTTTCTTCCCGGGGCAAATGGATCAGGCCCTGGTTTTGTTTTTATTATTGAAACAATTGCTATGTTAAACAAAAAGAGTGAGCAAATGATTATAATAGTTATTTTTCTTGCGAAAGCAACTTTTCCTTTTAAGAGACATTGAAGAACATTTCTCTCTCTCTGGAGAAGTTCCTTCTGGAAGAGTTAATTTTATTCAGCCTTTCTTGATTATTTAACACGGACAGAATGATATTATTTAATGTGTGATGCATGGTCACATTTCCTGAAATATTCTGTGTAGCTGTTTTTATTCTAATCAAAGTGCCAGTCATTCGATGGTCCTGTCTCTTTAATTGGCTTTATTCTAGATCGTTCTCTGCTTTTTCTGTTCATCTTTCAAAAGGCACTAGCGTTTTTCATTTATTTTTAAGAGCCCAGGCTTCTAGTTTGGTACAGTGCTCTGTAACTTGGGCCTGTTTCCTCGCCGTGAGCTTCAGGCTCACATTTTCTTGGGAGGATTGTGTGGGTTGTGTTGCTTCCATTGTGTCCCACGAGCTTGTCAGGCTGTCCCGTTGTTGGTCGTGATTGAATCATTTGGTCCGGGTGATGTCTACTAGATCTTTCCATCGTAAAGGCACCGTTGTCCCCTTGTAACTGGATGATAGTGTGAGACCGTGATGCCTCCCCCGACAGCCCCCCCAGCAGTGTCCTTTGGTGGAACCTGGCCGAACCCGTGACAGGATTGCTGCTGGCACGACTGGGATTCTCTAATTGTGTCGGTCGCTCTTGTGGTTATTACGTGACATTTTCCTGTAAGATTTCCTCCCCTGTCCATTTTTCTTGAATATCACTCTATGGCTTACAAAACTTTACCGTCTTTTCTCTTTCTAGTGCTCAAATGACCCCAGAGTTGGGGAGGGGAACCCCTTTGGGCTGGTTTCTGTGTCCTTTTGACATGTCCCCATCAGTCACTGAGCACATCCTTGATTTCTGATAAGTACTTCAAATTCACCTTGACCTTTCCTTCCTCCAGACCTGTCATCAGCCACTTCCTCACGGTGCGTGCATTCCTTTGTGGTAGGGAGTGGTATTTAGAAACCAAGATCTAGACACCAAGTTTCTTGTGACTGCTGAGATGTCATTACTTCTAGGCCCTTCCTGTGGATAAACTAGAACATGTATTAATGTTTTTAATTAAATTGGAATGCCTGAAAGGCTGTAGCAACTTTATAGATTGTCGTTTGTGCTGAAAACCTGGCATCTAGTATCTGTGAGCAATTTCAGAGACTAAGGCTTTCTGCAGTCTTCCTTTTCCACAACCCTCTAGAAAGTTAGGATTTTCTGTGCCAACAGTATGCAGAATTCATTAACCTTACATATCTCTGAAAGATTGGCCCAGGTAAGTGAGCACAGAAACAAAAAGCTGGATTCGTTGGTTTATTTAGTAAGGCTTTATTCCATAATGCAAAAAGTGTTTATCGAACAGTGACATTGTTTTGGGCAATGCAGAAGAAATGGGACTTGGTGTCTGCGCTGTGGCCGAGTAACACGTGTGGGGCAGGGTGACGGATGCGGACCAGTGTGTGGAGGGAGGAAGGTAGATGCTTCCCAGCCTGGGTACCTGAAGTGCCGCCTGGCTGCGGTACGAGTGGATGTCTGTGCACAGGCGTCTGCACAGCTGGATGACTTCACGGGGAGTGGAAAGTTTGTACTGGGTTTTGAATTAAAGGCTAGGCTGTGTGGGAAATGCCCGATGCTGACCATTCTATTTCCAAAGTTTAAAAGATGATGTGGGTATTTTCAAAATGATCTAATAGGTCCTTTGATAGGAGAGGCCCTAGCTTATGTTGTTTCTTGGTGAGTGCTTACTTTACTCTTTATGTAACGTAAAAAGAATTGTTTTGTTTGAAGCCCTAGTGTTCTCAGTTTTTTTGTACGTCATAGTGCTGGAATGTACAAGTTTTGTTTTTTTGGTTTTTTGGTTTTTTTTAATGTATTACAATTTAAAAGTCAGTTTAGATGGTTTTCAGTTTGGAACAAATGATAGCAAATTTTTCCTAGAATTGTTCATGTGTGTAGTGCTTAATACAAATTTTAGGGCCTCCTTGAGACTTATCTGTGGTATTGTCTGAGCAGTTGGATAAACTTCTTAAGTGTTTATTTAAAACGCATTAAGAGAGAAATATTGTGTGATTTATCAAGATAGTAGCAGTAATGGGATTCAGAATATATTTGAATGGAGGAGGGGAGTAGATAAATATGAAGAATATGTTTTCGATTCCCAAAGTAAAAACATTTAAAAAAGCAAATATAACTGGTGGCCACATAAATTTTGCCTCCTTTCCAGACTGCCCCGTGCAAGACTGTCATTAATTTCTTTTTTTTTTTTAAAGACTATATTTATTTATTCGACAGAGATAGAGACAGCCAGCGAGAGAGGGAACACAAGCAGGGGGAGTGGGAGAGGAAGAAGCAGACTCATAGTGGAGGAGCCTGATGTGGGGCTCGATCCCAGAACGCTGGGATCACGCCCTGAGCCGAAGGCAGACGCTTAACCGCTGTGCCACCCAGGCGCCCCAAGACTGTCATTAATTTCTGAAAAGGCAACTCTGGTCACACGGTAGAGTTCCCTCCTTCTCCATCCCCTGTGGAGGAGGTCAGCCCTAGGGCGGCCTGCACCACGCCCCCAGGGCCTGGTCATGTGGTCAGTGCTCAGTAGAGACCTGATTTGTCATAGTGCCACTGCAGCCCACCGTTCCCTCCTCTGCCAGCTTTGGGTGCCTGTTTGCACCCTAACGTTCCCTTGAGGCTGTGCTGCTGGGTTCTCTTCCTGGAAATCTCTCCCCTCCTTGCAGACCATAAACAGACCTTCCCACACATTGAGGCCCAGTGTCAGTGCTTCCTCTTCCATGAAGCCTTCCCAAACCACCAACTCTCCAAAGCTGAGGGTGTTCTCTTTCTCCTCAAGCCTTTATATACTTATTCTTAGGACATGCTTTTATATTCCTGACTCCCTTTCCTGAACTGTCTACTTCGTTTTCCCCTCCCTCCCATTGCCTAGCATGGGATCTTGTAAATATGTAGACGGCAGGGGCACAGCCTGAGGTTTTCAGATCGGCGTGACCGGGCGATGTTATGGAGAGGAGGTGAGATGTGTACGGAGAGTGGGGGATCACTTGGAGTGGGATTGGTGAAAACCAGGTGGAGAGGTTAATAGGTGGCTCTGGTGCTTTAGGGGTTTTCAGTGCAGCTCTTGTGATCTGAGTATTACTTCTTTTTTTTTTTTTTTAAAGATTTTATTTATTTATTCGACAGAGACAGAGACAGCAAGTGAGAGAGGGAACACAAGCAGGGGGAGTGGGAGAGGAAGAAGCAGGCTCCCAGCAGAGGAGCCTGATGTGGGACTCGATCCCATAACGCCGGGATCACACCCTGAGCCGAAGGCAGACGCTTAACCGCTGTGCCACCCAGGCGCCCCTGAGTATTACTTCTGTTCAGACTTCACGCCTGTTCACAGGGAACATCAGGAAACTTCTCCGCGAAAGGCGGCGTTTTTAGTATGGTGGTGCCCCAGAACCCCTAGCACCCTGCCGGAGGTAAAATCAGAGCAGTCTGCACTGCTTTCAGATCTCCATTAATCTTTTTAACACCATACATTTCTTTTTAAATCTGTGCTTGGTTGTGATTAAGGCAGGAAGTCAGTCCCCCCCCGCCCCGTTTTTAGGACAACCTGACGGAGGAATGATATCCCTCACTTTATTAGGGGCATCAGCCCAGCCCTTGGGCTTCTTTTTACCGCCTCCTTACAGCCCAGGACTTGTCATCCCGAGTCCCGTGGTTTCCTGCTCCCGCACCCCTGTGAGCTGCCGGGTAGCTTAGGGTTGTAGTGTGAACGTAGCAAGATCTTCGGCGAAGCTGTCTTCACAGATCACCACACACAACACAGCAGACTCCGTCGGGCGCCTGAGTGCAGTTCTAAAAGTTTGGATGAATTATATAGCAAGTGAAACTTTCTTTTTTTAATTAAGTGTTTTATTTTGAGGTATTTGAAGATTCATGATATATTAGTAAGACATATTCACAAGGAATAATATGGAGAGATGCCATGTGTTCTTTAACCATTTTCCCCCAGTGGTAGCATTTTGGGAAACCGTAGTACGTCATCTGAACCAGGGTATGGGTGTTGATGCGGTAAAGATACAGCACGTTTTCCAGGGATCTTTCTGTGTTACCCTGTTACAGTCACACCCACCTCCCCTGCCCTACCGCACAGCAACCACTCATCTGTCCTGCCTTTCTATAGTGGGGTCATTTCTTTCTTTCTTTCTTTTTAATTAAGAGTTTATTCATTGATTTTAGAGGGGGGAGAAGCAGAGGGGGAGAGAGAAAGAGAATCTCAAGCAGAACCACTGCTGAGCATGGAACCCAACACGGGGCTCAGTCGCATGACCCTGAGATCATGACCTGAGCTGAGACCAAGAGGTGGACGCTCAACCAGCTGAGCCCCCCAGGCGCCCCTGTAGTGGTGTCCTTTCAGGAAGGTTACAGAAATGGTTAAGTCCTTGATCCCTGTTAATTTTTATATAAGGCATGTGGTTCAGGTCGAGGTCCTTTTTTTTTTTTTCCTGTTGGCGTGCAATTTCTCCAGTAATATTTATTGGAAAAAAAGGCTATACTTCTTCCATTGAATTGCTTTTGCACCTTTGTCGAAAATCAGTTGGGCATATATGTGTGGGTCAGTTTACGGCTCTCTACTCTGTCCATTGATCTCTGTGTCTATCCCTCTGCCAGTACCAATAGCCTGGATCACTGTAGCTGTGTAGTCAGCGCTAATACCATACCGTGTAGAGTGATGCCTCCCAATTTAGTCTTCTTTCTCATAATTGTAGCTATTTGAGTTCTTCTGCCTTTCCATATCAATTTTAAACCAATCTTGTCTGTAGCTTAAAAAAAATAAACCTTGCTGGGATTTTGTAGGAGTTATGTTAAACCTCTATATCCATATGGGGAGAGTTGACATCATTACTTCGTTGAGTCTTCCAATCCATGAACATAGGATGTCTTTTTCTTTTTATTGAAAGCTTATGATGTAAAGAGAAAGATGACTGTGATGTAACATGTTGACATGTATTAAGAGATGCTTTTTTCCCAGGGACACTATCAATGACAAACTGTCAGATCGCATCTTTGTTCAATTTCTTTTTTAAAAAATTTTTTGTAGGCCTATGAAAGGAGGTTTCCTACATGTCCTTTGATTCCAATGTTTGTGGACAGTGACACTGTGAGTGAGTTCAAGAGTGAAGACGGGGCTATTCACGTTATAGAAAGGCGCTGTAAGCTGGACATAGACGCCCCGAGGCTGCTGAAAAAGGTACCTGCGGGGACACCTTAGAAAGGCCGTCCCCAAACTAGATGAACGTATGGTCACAGCTTCTGTTGCATTCGGTGTTATTAATAAGCCCTTTTTCTCTTTATTTTGTTTTCTAAAGATTGCAGGAGTTGATTATGTTTATTTTGTCCAGAAAAACTCACTGAATTCTCGGGAACGTACTTTGCACATTGAGGCCCACAATGAAACCTTTTCTAATCGGGTCATCATCAATGAGCACTGCTGCTACACCGTGAGTAACCAGCATTTGGGGGAAGACGCGAGTGGGGGCGCCGTGTTGCGTTGGGGAGTTGCTTGGCCACCGCTTTACGCAGTCCACTGCCTTGTCTCAGAGGGCAGCCCTTCAGAGGTCACTCATTTCTCATTGGTGGGATCGGCACGGTGGCAGGTGTGGTTTACTGCAGAATGGATTACATTGTTGTAGCAGTTAAGGGAGCCTAGTGATGCCTTGATTTGTCTTTAAATGTTACCTTAATATGTCCCTTCCTCTCTGGTGCCACTCTAACACTTTAGAAGTATATATGGAGGGACCCGAGTTACAGTTTTCCTCTGCTGTCTGCAAGTAGAGCGTTCCGTGAACTCTTTCGTATGCCGAAATGGGGCAAAGCAAAACAGCAAATTAGTATGAATTTATATGGAAAATTTTTTTAGTGTTCCTAGACTCAAAAAATAACCTCTTTCGGCTTTTCTGAGACCTTAGGACACATCTTGCTAACAGATGCACAGTATAAATGCAGACAAAGCCCAGATGCTCACAGACACAGTTCTAGGCTCCGGAGTCCTGACCCTGAGATGTTGAGTGTGGCTCTCTGGGAGGGGGCTTGGTGCCACTGTCACGGCTTGGGCTTGGGGTACGAGCTGCCTCTGTAATGGCTTTTCCAAAATAAGTGGTGAATGCTGTTTTCGCTTTTTGCCTTTTTTCCTAAAAGCGGAAATCCTCTCTGGATTTCTTTTGGTTATCAAAACCAGGTACAAATGTAGATCTTTCATGAAAGCAAAGTGGTGGAACGTAGACTTTGGGAAAGGGGGGGATACATGTAACGCATCCCTTTAAGACCAGGCTGAGTGCTTTTATCTGCTGCACAATCTTCAGTAACTTCTGTTACCAGATTCTTAGAAGAATCTAATAGGGTCTCTCTTCTTCTCCCTTACCTTCCTACAACACATCCTCAGTGCTGAATCCGAAATGATCCTTTTAAAGTCTATCAGATTGTGTCATACTTTGCACAGTGCTCCTGCATTTCACTCAGAGGAGGTGCCCAGAGGCCTTCCAGTGGCTTACAAGGCTCTGCATTTTCTCTTAATCTCACATCTGCTGTCCTGCCTTCCTTGCGCACAAACCTACGCACCTTCTTGCTGTTCCTGATCACGTAGGCGTGCTTCCCCTTAAGGACCTTTGCTCCAAGCGCGCCCTCTGCCGGGAACACTCTGCCCCCATCTCTGCTTGACTCCCGCCCTCACCTCCTTCAGTCTGTGCTCACATCTGCCCTTCGGGATGAAGCCGGTCTGAACACCCTGTTTAATTCTGCTTCCTGCCCCCTCCCCAACACACACACACACACACACACACACACACACACACACACACACACACTGGTCCTTTTAACCTGCTTCACCATTCCTTTCTCCTTTGGCACTTGTCTTCCAACAACGACAGAATTTCTTACCTCTTATGTTTGTGGCTAATTGCCATTCTCCCCCTCCAGACTGTATGCTCCATGAGGCAGGGGTCTTCCTTTTGTTTATGATGGAGAACACTGCTCAGTCAATATGGCGAATGAATGAACCAAGAATGAAAATGAAGCTCTCCTTTTAACAGTCCTTTTTAGAATTTTTTTTTGGAGTATTTTAGAAATAATATTTAGGTCTTTTCATGATTCTGAACCCCTCTGTGTAATTTCTCCATCTGGTGCTTTCATGATGATAACATTATTACTCAAATAAAATGTTCCCTTTCGGTGATCAGTCGGTCGAGGAGCAGACAAGTGACCTTGTCCGTTGTCAGCATAGTTAATGGAACGATTTCTCATTTATCTGCAGGTTCACCCTGAAAATGAAGATTGGACTTGTTTTGAACAGTCTGCAAGTTTAGATATTAAATCTTTCTTTGGTTTCGAAAGCACAGTGGAAAAAATTGCAATGAAACAATATACCAGCAACATTAAAAAAGTGAGTCCAGCTTGGGAGTTTATGGAAGAGGGGAGGCAGGAGCCTCCGAGCTGCTCCGAGCCGGCGGTGTTTTCAGAAGGCTGGAAATGGCTAGTCAGGGATCCCAGCCATTTCAAGACAAGGCCGTACTTCGGCTTTCCCCAAGCCTTGTGTTCCGGGTGGCGTAGGGTTGGATGGGGTTCAGGTGGCCCTGGTGGCCGGTGGAGGGAGGGAGGGACGCGTAGCCACCGGCCATGGCACCCTCCGCTTGAATCACTGGGAGATTGGGGTGGGGGCTGAGGCGGGAGCAGCTGGCTTACAGCACCCCCGCTGCCACCTCAGGGTCTGTGGGCAGGAGATGCTGCATGAGGAGACACTTGCTGGCAGTCTCTCAGGCGTCCCCAGGCTTTGCATTATTAGGTTCATCTTCCGTGGAGAAGCTTTCCTTCTCATTTTTTTTTTTTTAATTTATTTATTTGAGAGGGCTGGAGGCGGGGAGAGAGAGAGCAAGCACGGTGGGAAGATGCAGAGGGAGAAGGAGAGAGACTCTCAAGCAGATTCCCTGCTGAGTGTGAAGCCTAATGTGGGGCTCGATCTCACAACGCTGAGATCGTGACTTGAGCTAAAATCAAGAGTCAGACGCTTAACCGACTGAGCCACCCAGGCGTCCCCCCTTTTCCTTCCGATTTTTATGCAGCTGCTCAGTGTTGGTGTAGAATATGGTTGTGAAGTGTATCCGTGCGGGGTTCCGAGTGCTTTCCGAAGGCTTGTTTTCTATTCAGGGTGTTAGAAAGAATTCGGATTGAGGCACAAAGCATATATCGAGTACAAGTGTGGTAAATCGGTGCTTGTAATTAGTCATAAAAAGAAAAATCCGTCTCTTTAGATATTATTTCCTAGACCTTTGGAGAAGAGGAAGTAAAATAATTATGAAAAACAAAAACACAAAGGCATTTCACTTTTGTTTTTACAGATTTATTCTGTAGCAATTCAGGTTTTATTGGTGTTTTAAAAACCTGAGGGAGATGAATCATTTGAATGATGAATATATTCTAACCTTAAAATTGGTTTTGTTTTAAAGGGAAAAGAAATAATTGAATACTATCTTCATCAGCTGGAAGAAGAAGGCATAACGTTCGTGCCCCGCTGGACTCCACCTTCCATCGCTCCCTCCTCAGAGACCTCCTCATCGTGCAAGAAACAGTCCATGTCCTTGGCTGTCGTGGTTCCAGACGCTGCCCAGGCAGAGGGGCTGGGCAGTGAGGCCCTCGGCAGCCCCAGCGGGCCACCCGAGCCCGTGGCGGGGACCCCTGACGGTGGGTCGGAAAGAGGGTTGTCCCGCCAACAAGGCTAGGGGGCTCCGTGGTGTCCTTTCCCTCCGCTTCCTCCATCCATTCTTTTTTCCGGGGACATGTGGAGATAATATTGTTACTGTCCCTTTTCCACATTTTTTTTCTTAGAATGAAGAAACATTTAATTTTTTTAATGGGCAGGAAGGGTTATATCAAGTTATTCTTTTCTGGAAACCAGGAAATGTGTTTCATTTATTTTGATTGAAGGCCTCTTTAGTGAATGAAAGGTAGCAGCTCACCCTTTTTAACCCAGTTGTGTCACCATCAGACCCGTTGTGCTCACTCTGTGCTAGGCCCTGTTACGAGCACTTGATGAATATTTACTCACGTAACAGGGGTTCCTTTTTGGTACGAAGTGCTTGTTACCCGCCCTTTATGTATGAGTGAACTGAGGCCAGAGGAGCTGAGTAACTTGTGTGGAGTCACACAGCCGGCCCGTGGCGGTGCTGGGACTGAGCAGGGGTGGCTGGTTCCAGGGTCTGCACATGACCGCTATGCTGTGCTGCCTTGCACGTGTGTTAAACACACATGTGCGCACACGTGCACACACACACACACACGCACCTCTTTTTTATTTCTCCGAGTGATGCCCATTGTAAAACCATGCAAGAAAATTCTACCACTTGTAAGTTTTGTTCAAGTATTGCCGTTTCTCTTCCCATGCTTGCTTCTCTGCAGCTAACCTGTGCCATTTGTTTGCCATTCAGTAGGTAGCAGGTGGCAGACACTTTAATTGGTTTGGGGACACGTTTGGTTTTTCCACCTCTTGAGTGTTGGCTGTATTCATGGTCCCCGATCATGGAGACTTCTTGTATTCCTGAGTACAGCGGCTCTGTTCAGAATAGGGTTAAGTCCACGTACTTGTTTCAATTCACTGTTTTATGGCATGTGGGTCCTCTTTATATAAAGTTTGAATTAAAAGAGTCACTCAGTGTCTAACTGTTACAGATTTTCTTCTGTCGTAAATACTATTGAGATTTTGCAAATAGAGCTGACCACAGGGTGATCAGGGAATATCATTGAATCAGTAGCCTGACTTGGGGCTTGGTCAGTGATTTCATCTTACAGACTGTCGCTGAGGGTCTCGAGGGGGCCGGCTTAGCTCTGCTGTCCCTGGGCCGTCTTTGAGTTCTACGACTCGGGGAGCACACTTAACTGAGCAGGATGACTTTGGAAACCGTCATGTTCCAGTGTTCTTTGTGTAAATATCGTCCTGTAACTTCTGTTCCAGACAAACTAGATGCGGACTACATCAAGAGATACCTGGGTGACTTGACCCCGCTGCAGGAGAGCTGCCTGATCCGGCTTCGCCAGTGGCTCCAGGAAACCCACAAGGGCAAAGTGAGAACCCGCGCCCCCTGTCAGTGGTGCTGTCTGTGGCCTCTGAGCCTGGTCCTGCTCGTAGTTACTCAGAGCAGATGTTCCCGATTGCCATAGCTGGGGGCATCCCTGTCGGTCCCAGCGTCCTTGGATCTGTGTTTCTGGGTGTGGCATCGGAGTCCCTCATGGCGAGTCGTGATCCCCATCTACGGATGATCAGCTGTGCTTTTCTAGGTTTCCCAGAGGAGGGTCCCTTAAAAACAACTACAGGTCAAGTTACAAAGCAATATTCTATTCCAAGAATTCAGACTTTTTTTTTTAAGATATTTTTTTTTAGAGAGCAGGGGGAGGGGTAGAGGGAGAAGGAGAGGGAGAGAATATCCAGCAGACTCCCGCTGAGCGAGGAGCCTGACATGGGGCTCGAACTCATGACCCCGAGGTCACAATCTGAGCCAACTGAGCCATCCAGGCGCCCCTAAGTATTCAGACATTTTAATTTTCAGAAGCTTTGGAAAGAGTTCACAGGTTATTCCAAGACCAGAAGTGTTTGAGCTTTCATTTTGAGGTTTTTGGTAGAATTTTAGCCTTGTTAAGGAGTCAGGTTTTTCCGATAAGCCTCATACTAATGGGGGGCTGGTAGTGAGCACAGGCAGCGTCCAGCTGGTTGCTGGCGTCACCTCCTAGAAGGAAGCTGGGATTGTATGGAGTCGGCCCGCTCTCGAATTCCGTCAGCCGGGTTACTGCGACCACATCCTGAGGACTGTTGCGTGTCCCTTGTCGAGAGCACGACCCCTGTAGTAACGCTGTCGTTTGTTGTGCTCTCACCGCGTACCGGACGCTCTTAGGAGCTTTCTAAGGTCCTCCCAGCGGCCCTCTGAGGTGGTGATGTTTTTATTCTATGAGGGAACTGAGGCACAGAGCAGTGAAGTCACTTGCCTGAGGCCTTCCAGCGAGCGAGCGCTGGGCTGAGGGTTTGAAGCCAGGTTTTGGTTCCAGCACCCACGTCCTTTCTGAGCGGCAGCAACGCCATCTCAGTGTCTTGAGTTGCTCTCCCAGCGGGGGGGTCGTTGGCAGGCTCCCCTCCCGCCGCCCTCCTGCCCCCTGTGGACCAGCAGCGTGCATCGGCGAGCGCGTGGCCGCAGACGAAGACGACCGAGCCAGATGAGACTCAGATGTGGTTTTGGTCTTTTTCACTCAGAGAAGTTGACTTACCCTTTTAGAGGAAGTGTGTGTTAGGAACACCACCACCCCTACCCAAGCCAACAAGACTGTGTATTCTAACTTTTGTTCTGGTGTGGTGTAAATATAGAGCAGTGCGCCCAGACCACGGTCCTAAATCAGCCCAGTGAGCTGGAGCAACTGATGTTT
Source organism: Ursus maritimus (assembly GCF_017311325.1). Lineage (NCBI taxonomy): Eukaryota > Metazoa > Chordata > Mammalia > Carnivora > Ursidae > Ursus > Ursus maritimus. The sequence continues at coordinate 4,719,777 of NW_024424897.1, read as the reverse complement.
AACAGATTAGTTATGCCTTTGCTCTCCTTGGCTGGAGTTGAAATGGAATACTATAAAGGTTATTCAAACTAATGATACCAATTTTCTAAAGCATTGAGGAAGGTTTTTTTTTAGTAATGGCTAATTTTAAATAGTGCAATAATGCAGCTCCCTCTGGATGAGAAGTGCCGGTTTTAGAGCTCTGTTCCCTTAGAACTTTCAACATTGCTTAGAAACATCTTTTTCTCTTAATAGATCCCAAAAGATGAGCATATTCTTCGGTTCTTACGTGCCCGGGACTTCAATATCGACAAAGCCAGAGAGATCATGTGTCAGTCTTTGACTTGGCGAAAGCAGCACCAGGTGGACTACCTTCTTGAGACCTGGAGTCCTCCCCAGGTCCTTCAGGACTACTACGCGGGAGGCTGGCACCATCATGACAAAGGTGGGCTGGGCATCCTGGACGTGCTTCGAGGCCACATTGCTCAGAGTCGAAGGGGGCCGTGAATGCCTGAGCCCTCCTTCTCCCGGCCTGAGCAAAGTGGTGCCCCTTCATCATGGCCAGCCACGCACCACTCCACCCGCTCAGAAGCCCTCTGATAGCCCCCGTAGAGCAGCAGGGGCGGGCTGTCTGCTCCTTCCCTCGGCTTATGGCCCTTTGGCCGCCAAATTTCTTCACCTCTCTTAGTCACAGAGACTTTGTTTCAAAAAACCCACAAGTTTGAGGGCAGTGTTTTCAGGAGCACAATGCTAGTAAGGGAACTTTTAATAACTTAAATCCCTCCAAGATCTATAAAAATATACAGCCAGGTTTTCTACATCAAAACAGTGAAGAACTTCAGCTCTGTTTTGGGCAGGAAGCAAAACATAAGCCAAGGAAGTGGTACCCCTAAAATGAAGGGTGAGTCAGGTGAGCACAGTTCTCTTGGACCGCTTTCCATAGCACGCCTTGCAGGAAAGCCGGCATTGCCAGAGGCGTGCTCACCGTTTCCTGATTCGGAGTTGGACAGTGGACAGAACGGAATCGCAGACGTGGAGCGGCACAGGGATGGCCCTGCAACTCCCTCCCCCTCTAAGCAGATTCCTCCAGAACGGAACAGCTCAGATTTGTCCGTTTTCCAGACTTCATCTTTCATACTTTTCCAGATTAATTGTAGCTCTGTTCTTTTTTACTAGCAATATACATTTGTTCTGCTTTCCCACCCTTGAAATATTAGAGTTTAGTAGTGAAACATTAACCAATGTATGTTATACATGTTGGGAGACACTTCTTATAAATCTTCTTTCAATAAGATTTGGGAGTACAAAGACCTTTTTGTTTTAAGTAGAACAGATCTAGACCCAGACCGGCTGAGAAGTATAAGGAAAATTGGGACGTCTGTCAAGATGACAGTGCTGACCCTGCATTAACAAAAGCCAAGTCTTAGTTGCTGGTGAGCAGCAGGTCCGTTCCTGTCCTTTCTGCTGCTCCCGTGTGGCACCAGGTGTCAGGAGTCCAGAATCTAGAGAACCTGCTAACTCAAGGGGACACTGTGGCCACCGAGCTCTTTTTCCCCCTATGTAGCTGGCCTGTGACGACAGCATTCATATAGTGAGTGAGGTTCCTCTCGGGTTCCATCCATCAGAACTTTGGGCTGTAAACAAGAGCCAGCATGTGCTGGATGGTACGGAAACTTCCTGAAAGTCCTCATTTATCCTGATCTTTGGATGGGAATCAAGGGAAGCTGGCTTTTAAAAAAATCTAGGTATTCACTTTTTAATAACTCATGAAATGAAAGAAAATGTTTTCCCTAAGAAAGAAAATTTTAAAATACTCCGTATTCACGGAAAAAAGTGTCTCTGGATCTTCTGAGGTACCCCCCCCCCCGTCCCCGGCTGTTGAAAGTCAGTTCTGCTAACCCCCTGGTGGTTTAAGGGAGGGGCCGAGCCTAGCGATGGCCCCGGTCAGTACCCATGGTTGGAGCCAGATGAGAGGTTGAGTGGTGCCTGGGGCCTCTCCTCCTGGGCCAAGGGGCAGCGGCTGGGGGTGTCCTGCAACACACGGCCAGCTGCGGCTTCTAAGTGGGAAAGCACGCTCCTTGTTAAGGTTCCTAGAATTGTACTGTCAGCTGCTCATCAGGGACGGTGCTGACCATACCTTTCCTTCCCCTCCTGCAGACGGGCGGCCGCTGTACGTGCTCAGGCTGGGACAGATGGACACCAAGGGCTTGGTGAGAGCCCTCGGGGAGGAGGCTCTGCTGCGATACGTAAGTGCGTCCTTTGCTAGCAGGAGGTGGCCTTACAGCTGGTACAGCAAGCAGGGAGTGCTTTTGTCATTAGGAAGGCCACTCTAGTAATATATATTTAAAATTTCAAAAGAGGGCACGGAAGTTATAAAAATGTCTTTCACAGGGAAGTGTCAATAAAAAATCTATATAGCCACTCAGATGACTTCGTGGGGACTGGTTTTGGGTCGTCTTGTTCCATTGGCTTGGTCCCAGCCCCCCTCTCCCTTTGAGCCACGTCTAGGATCAGACCTCTTCCTAGTGTTCTTTGCCCAACACTTGCTTACCTGCAGGTCCTCACAGCTCTTACCTGGACAGTTATAAATGCTCCCTTCCTGCCCCCCGGACTCCAGGCTCCCCATCCACTTCAGCCTCCACAGTGTGGACAGTTAGGAAGAGAAGAGTGTGCATAAATTATAAACCAAACGCGTCTGGGGGGCTCAGTCGGTGAAGCATCTGCCTTTGGCTCAGGTTGCGGTCCCGGGGTCCTGGGATCAAGTCCCGCATCAGACTCCCTGCTCAGAGGGCTGTATCATTGTCACTTTGGTTCATAGCTTGACACAGTGGTGTTACTTAGACTAATCATGGGCTTTTTATGGCCATTTTACACATAGGTTCTCTCCATAAACGAAGAAGGGCTGAGACGGTGTGAAGAAAATACAAAAGTCTTCGGTCGACCTATCAGGTAGATGTTGATTTTGTTTTTCCTTCCAGCTTATTGAGAATGTGAGGTAAATATTTCTAGTTGACTTTTAGGACCAAAATCTGGTTTGATTTTTAGGCTTTGAGATTTCGAGAACCAGATCTAAATCTCTTCCCATTTTCTGCAGTGTTCCGGAAGGTGGAAGATAGATAACCGTGTAATTCGGTCAGAAGATAGATAGCCGTGTAATTCGGTCAGTTGGGAGGGATAGGTGCTGGATTTTGGTATTTCTAACCCCGAGTGAGACATTGCTATCACCTCAGTCTTAGTGGGTCGGCCCGTCTGGTTAGTCCGCATGGTCCTTGGGAGCCCAGGGTCGCAGGTTGGTGTGGTTGGTTTGTTTTAGTTGCAGGGGCACAAGGAAATTGTTCTGTATTTCTCAGCCATACTTGTAGTTATGGTAAACTATTTGGAAAATGTGCTGTGGTTCGGAGGTGGGCACTAGAAAGGCACAGCAGGTTAACGGGGACGGAAGTTCCTCCATGACAGGAAGGGGTTGCGAGGCTTTTCCGTCCCTGCTGTATTGTCGGCTCCTGAGACACTGCTGGCTTCAGTAGGTATTTGTGGAAGAAGAGCTGCTCGCAGTCGGTCACACCGTGCGTTAAAAAGCCAGATTCGTGTCCTGCCGGGTCACAAATGTGTCCAAATGAGGTTGTTATTAATTGTCAATTAGCCATTGAGGTTTTGCTATTTCAGGTATTGGTCCCACCACACTGATCCCGTATGTGTCATACAAGTAGATAGAAATATGGTTCATAACACTTTAATTTTTAGAAACTGGTCTATTTTTGGAAACGGATATAAATGAGTGTTTCGTAATATCAAGAAGAAGATAGCTTAGGACCTGGTTTGCACGCATGCCGTCTCTAGTGAGTAGCTCACCCGTCTGCACCCCTGCAGTTCGTGGACCTGCCTGGTGGACCTGGAGGGACTGAACATGCGCCACCTATGGAGACCCGGCGTCAAGGCCCTGCTGCGCATCATAGAGGTGGTGGAGGCCAACTACCCCGAGACGCTCGGCCGCCTCCTCATCCTCCGCGCTCCCCGCGTGTTCCCTGTCCTCTGGACACTGGTGGGTTCGGGGTTCGTGCTGTAGAGACAGTCATGAAGAAGGCGGATAGGCGTGCATTCGTATCCCTGTGTCTGTCTTAACTAATCAGGAAATCACAAATGTGGAAAGATACATACTTTCTCAAATTGTTTAAAGGAAGAAAGAATTCGTGAGAATCCTTTTGTCACGAAAATAGACTTTATGGAAAAAGTGTATCAGACTCCCTGCCTCTACCCGCCCCCGCCCACTCATACTGTCACACTGTATTTTAATCTTTGGAAGTCAGACAGCAAAGCAAAATGACTACAGGGTCTTTTCTCATTACTTACAGGTTAGTCCATTCATTGATGACAACACCAGAAGGAAATTCCTGATTTATGCAGGAAATGACTACCAGGGTCCTGGAGGCCTGCTGGACTACATTGATAAAGAGATTATTCCAGATTTCCTGAGCGGGGAGTGCATGGTATGTATTTAGGCAGGCAGCGGTACGCTTGGCTGCTTTACAGGGGTGGCTAGGAAAGGTGGGTGTTGGTTGGTACAAATGATTTTCAGAACTTTTAGTTTGGATTATTGTGTTTTTTAGTTTTTCTTTATTTGGCTGACATCTCTGACCCAGGGTTAAATTACAGAGAACCGTTTAGGTAATTGTTGACAATATGCACATTTCTTCATTGTTAGATACTAATGACAATTTGTTTCAAGCCTAATATAATTGTAGCTTGCTTTATTCTCTCAGCTTTGTGCAGATCAGATTTCTTATAACTGTTTTGAGGAGCTGTGCATTTTATAGAAATACTTTATTTTTTATTTTTTTTTAAAGATTTTATTTATTTATTTGACAGAGACAGCCAGCGAGAGAGGGAACACAAGCAGGGGGAGTGGGAGGGAAAGAACCAGGCTCCTAGCGGAGGAGCCTGATGAGGGGCTCGATCCCACAACGCTGGGATCACGCCCTGAGCCGAAGGCAGACGCTTAACCGCTGCGCCACCCAGGCGCCCCTCTAGAAGTACTTTAAAACTCAAAATGATTCTGCAAGATCTCCCCCTTGACAATAAGTAAGGGTGACATTTTGACGGGGACACATTAAGGGAACTACTTCTGCAGTCTGGGGTTTTGGGTACATGGCATTGCTAGGTTATCAGGCAGCCACATCCACTTCTGTGCCCTGAACTGTGATGAGGGGTCCTTGAGGACGTTACAGCCCCTGGGGTGCGCCCGGCTGACGAGCGTGAGGGAGACCGAAGGCTGCAGAGGCCCAGGTGGCTTCCTGAAGTAACAGCTGAAGCCAGAGGGGAGTCTGGTTCTCTTCAGAGAGGATCTGTGTCATCTCACAGAAAGTAAAGTCCCTTCGAGATGTGTACACGCTGGACTTGATGCACGTATTTAGCCAACGAGCTGGGTTTTCAGGGGAGTCGTTGGGGTTGGTTAGAGGAGTTGAACAGCACCCAGATTCAGCTTTCAGGGCCTCGGTCCTACTGTCAGGAATTGCAGGCGTCAGTGCGGTGCGGGGGGCAGGGTGTCCCAGGACCCTCCCTTACCGAGGGCCGTGAGATTAAACTGGGGGGGTGGCCGTGTAGCGGCCCACAGACCACTCATGTCACGAATGGTCCCGAGTGGCTGGTTCTTCTGATGGTGAGCTGGGGCAGAGGGAGACCTGACCCACGGCACACCGGACCGACCACGATACGTCCCCCACGGTGAGAGTCCTCCTTCGTCCACGGGTCCAGGCTCTGGCGCCGAGGCTGTCGTCTCTCCTGCGCTCCCTGCTTCCCTGCGCCGGGTCCGTCGGAGGTCTCCTGACCTGCTGCGCGTGCTCCGGGGTCATCGCTTCCCAGGGCCGCTAGTGCAGGACGTGCTGGGACTCCGTGAGCTTCAGTGTTGGGTCACTAGGTCAAGGTCAACTAGGAAATGCGTGAGGTATATGGATTCTGATTCAACCTCGCCTGTTTCAGGCGGATTCAGAAGGGGCTCTCCTTAATTACTTTTTGTCTGGTGGTGTGGACTGATCTGACTCGGGTTAGATAACGCAGCTTTCATCGTTGGTTATTTATATATTAACTGTCACAGCTTATAATAAAACCTGCCTGTAGTTGCTGAGAATAAAACTTTTCTGAACATCGTGTTTTCTCTTTACAGTGCAGCGTAACTGCTTATAATTCTTCCACGAACCGGTGTTAGTCATGGAGTCCGGTACCTCATACGTAGTAGTGTAAATTCTGTGGTAAATTAGCTTCAGCGTGTTCTCATTTAGTTAACAGTAAGACATGTATATTTAGGAGGTTTTAACAATTTACGTTACTAAGTCCTGCAGGAGGTGTTTCGACGTTGCCAGTGTGTTCCATTCCCAGGCGGCCGGGGGCATCGCGCCAGCCGGGGCCTGGCCCTTGACGGAGTCTTGGTTTTCAGAGGGTCCCTTGCGTGGGCACAGCTTTTACTGCCGTGTTTGTGTTTCCAGTGTGAGGTGCCCGAGGGCGGACTGGTCCCCAAGTCCCTGTACAGGACCGCGGAGGAGCTGGAGAACGAAGACCTCCGGCTCTGGACCGAGACCATCTACCAGTCTGCAAGCGTCTTCAAAGGAGCCCCGCACGAGGTGCGCCGTCCGCGCCCAGGGCCCGGGGTGGCGGGGCCCCTTCTCCCCGCAGAGCCCTTCTTCGGCGGGTCTTCCCAATAAGATTTACTTTAGAAGAATCAGATCCTTTTTCTGGTCTTTGTCTTTAGATTTTTTTTTTTTAAACCTTTAGTTGAAGTAGAAAGTCTGCGTTGAAGGACAGGCATCTCTCAGGGGTCCGCGCCCGGAAGGAGGTTAGGCCCCCCGACCTCTGCTTTACCAGAGACCCCTGAGCACAGGGAGGAGTGGCATGTGGAAGGGCTTTCCCGTGGGACATTGTTGACTCTCAAGTTTAGTTTATCCAACAATTCTGTAGGGCTGGTTTCATTTTCTGTTTTTTTGTGACCGGGCCTCGGTTATTTATATTTGTTAAGGAATTTGCCCATTTTTGTAAGTCAAGTGGAGTGAGGAGAAAGCAGCACATCTCCGTTTTCCTTTCTCGCCGTCGCATTCGGTGTGGAGGCAAGGGCATTCCTGCGTTTTGCAAACACTGCGTGTCCTGTGACGTGGTGAGCGGCCTGAGCTGTGAGGGCTCACGACCAAGTCACCTTTCCTGGGCTCGCGCAGCTTTGTGCCTCGGGGTGGTTGCTGAGGACGGCGGCACCGGGCACCGAGCCGGCGTTCAGTGCGCGGGGCCGTGGGCTCAGGCCGATGGCGGTGGCCGGGAGCCGACCCCTCACTGCCGTCCGCCGCTCGTCCCCGCCGGCGTGTGTGCTAGCGTGGCCGGCCCGCCGCGTGCGGGGCAGGTGCGGGCTGTCGCCGTGTGAACGCGTAGAGGCGGGCTTGGTCTGCCCCGTTCGGAGATTCCGTAGGGAAGTCAGATTGTCAACGACGGGGCCTTGAGGATTATTTATGTTAATTCCTTATTTGGAGACCAGGCGCGAGGAGGTGGAGTTCCCGTTTCTCATGGGGAGCGCGCTCTTGGCTGTGGTAGAGGATTCCGTGGCATAGGACGTTTCTCGTGCTCCCAGGGTGTCTGTGAAACGTGGGTTTCCTACATCAGGACGCTGACCTCGCTTGGGGGTTCAGTAAAACACAAATCAAGGACATGAGACCCTTGAAATAAAGGCTGAATTCAGTGTCCCCACGGTGAGTGCGGGAAGGAGGGTGCTTGTCAGCGCAGGGGCTGCGTCTCTGCAGAGCTCTGCCCCTGGGGAGCCACTTTGCTGCAGAAGGACTGTCGCCGTTCCCAGACAGGACTCTTGTGCTCTGTGGGATCTGCTCTTTAGGGAGATTCCGAGGCGGTATTTGTGTGGTGAGAAGCCGCAGTGGTGGACCCTGACGACGGGCGCAGCGCCGAAGAGCAAGCAGACGGGTGTCGCAGGGAGGAGGGGGCACAGCTGGCCTCGGCTGACCTCGCACAGCTGGGTTCCGTTCTCACATCCCTCCCCCAGTAATGTTTGAAACCCTACGACTTTGATTGTTCCCTGCTGGGAACCTTTCTAGGGCGCCGCTTGGAAGTTGGGGTTTTAGGTTGGCACTCAGTCCTCGCGGTCCCTTCCCCTGCCCCATGCCACGTAGCTCTTTTCTCCCCACCCTGCCCCAGCTGCCTCTGTTCCTTGGGAGTCTCTGTCCCCTCCCCCTGCCTGGATCGCTTCCTTCTGTTCCTCCTTGTGCCCTTTATGTAGCTCCCACCTTCTCTGGGACTGTCCTTGTGCTCACCAGCCTAGAACAATCCATGGAACCACTTCGGTACCATCTTGAGTCACTTCTGCTCTCTGTCGTTAAGGCATTTTTACGGCTAGGAGTCTGTGTGTCAGAGTGCTAAGGCTCGTGCAGTGGGAAATCTGGGCTGCAGGGGTAGCTAAGGGAGAGCCTGGAGCTTGGCACGTGACACGGAGCAGGAAGGTTGGGAGGTGGGAGAGCAGGAAAAGCTGGGTGCGGGTGAAGCGATGGCTGACAGGACATGTCTCCCTCCCTCGCACAACACGCACGGCTGGGCCCAGAAGCTCGCCCAGGGATGAAGCTGCCACGGTGTCAGCACAGGCCCCGGGAGCTCGTGCTTACCTTGGTTGCTTAATGCAGTCTCTTTCTCCAGATCCTCATTCAGATTGTGGACGCCTCTTCAGTGATCACTTGGGATTTTGACGTGTGCAAAGGGGACATCGTCTTCAACATCTACCACTCCAAAAGGTCACCCCAGCCTCCCAAAAAGGACTCCCTGGGGGCACACAGCATCACCTCCCCAGGAGGGAACAACGTGCAGCTAATAGACAGAGTGTGGCAGCTGGGCCGTGACTACAGCATGGTGGAGTCACCGCTGATCTGCAGGGAAGGGGAGAGCGTGCAGGTACAGCCGTCTGTGCCTCGCCACAGCTTGGGTATTTTGTCTTCCAAAGGAAGGTCTTTTGCTTCGTTGCCGTCCTGCGTGGCTGGCACCGTCTGTCTGCGGGGGAGCCCGCAGGCGTGTCCCATGTTAGTTACGGGTCAGACGCACGAAGCCCGTGAGACTCCAAAGAGAAGGAACTCAGACCTGAGCAGGGGTTTTGGAATGAATCCATGACTTTTATCTAAAGTGCGTGAGTTTTCTTCAGAAGTTAGTTCCACAAAAGTGACGTGGAAGGAAGGGAAGGGCATTCTGGGCACGTGGACAGCTGGGATCCAGACTTCCACCGAGAGGACAGTCACCCTGAGTAGCAGGGAGCCAAGCATGTGCTGGGGAACTATTAACCGTCATTACTGAGCATTCTCACTCATTGAAAGATGCTCTGTCAGTTCGTTTTTAAAATTTTGGCCGGTTATTTTGAGTGCTTGTACTCAGAACGGTGGTTCTTGGGTGCTCCTGGCCTGCATAATAGATGCATAATTTTGCTGTCTTTACAGTTTTCAGGGGAGAGTCTGTCAGTGTTTGATGGTCGGAGAAGTAGAATAAACGAGAGTGTTTTATTTAATTTTAAAAGTAATGAATGACTTAAGCTCCAGAATAAATGAAGAAGGTAATTGTCACAGGTTGACATTCTACTTTAGGTTGCCATCCCTTTCACCAGAATGCTCTAGTAGGATCGCTGGAAGCAGGTCCAAGAGGGTACTGCCTGGTCAGATGATCATTTTTGGCCCCCTTAAGGCTGAATGAAGGGCCCCCTGAGCTCTCTCACCCCCCGCCCCACCAGGAGCCTGCTTCTATTGTGGCCTTTCTTCCCCCAAGGCCTGCGCAGCACCTGGGAGGGGCCGTGCTGCGGGGCCGGCGGGCCGGGGAGGCGGCGTGGGCCTGGCCCCGGAGCAGGGAGTCGACTGGTCCTGCAGCCACTGAGATGGCCGGCCGTCGCTGCTGGATCCGAGTGGGCTTGGGGAAGGTGCGGGCGGTGTCCGCCGGGGCAGGGGAAGGGCAGGCACTTGGAAGTCCGTCCTCATCGGCGGTGCCTGACTCGTTCCAGGGCTCCCACGTGACGAGGTGGCCGGGCTTCTACATCCTGCAGTGGCGGTTCCACAGCATGCCTGCGTGCGCCGCCACCAACCTGCCCCGCGTGGACGACGTGCTGGCCTCCCTGCAGGTGTCGTCCCACAAGTGCAAAGTGATGTACTACACCGAAGTGATCGGCTCCGAGGATTTCCGGTACGGGCTCCCTGCCCCCCCGGCCCGCAGCACCACGGGCGGTTGGGGGGGGGGCTCTGCAAGTCCACGGGGCTCAGGGGCCGGTGGAACGGCCTCTGGGCCTTTCGTTGTGGCCGGTTGATGACGTCATCCGCGGGCTGGGCCAGCAGGGAGCCGCGGTTCTGGGGGAGCCTGCTTTGTGGGTGTGGTGGGGGCTGAGTGGGCCCTCGGTGGGGTCCTCACGCCTCGCCCCTCCCTGTGCTGTTTGCAGAGGCTCTATGACCAGCCTGGAGTCCAGCCACAGCGGGTTCTCCCAGCTGAGCGCCGCCACCACCTCGTCCAGCCAGTCTCAGTCCAGCTCCATGATTTCCAGGTAGTGCCGCAGCGCCCGTGCCCAGGGCGCGGAGGGGACAGCGCGCCTTCTCGGACAGCCCGCCGCGCTCCGCCGCCCGCCCGGCGGCCACACTGTGCAGACTCCTCACCCTCTAGGTAGCAGATAGCTGTCCAGATGGCAGATGTAGTCCTTGATCCCAGACTATCTCGACAGGTAGTTCTAACTCTAACTCCGTAGCCATAGATTTTGTATACAGCGTGCACAGAATCAACCCAGAGCACAAGGGCTCTCGTGAAAGAAAAGCAGTTTATATACAGTTAAGAGGTTGACTTCGTCTCAGATGTTGATGCAAAAAATGTTTCCAGCAACCTCCACACCCTGTCCATTAGCGGATGAATTCCTCCACCGTCCTTCAGAGGTGACCCACCTTCCTACACGGAGCAGGAACTGCCAGCTCGTCCCCACACCACGTCACAGTGTCACCCTCTGCTGTTAGCCGGCACGGCCCACGGATTGAGGGGCTGCCCTCTAGGCACCTGTCCTCCGGGCAGTGCTGCTTCCGTGGGGAGCATCCCGCTCGGGCCCCCCGGGCAGGTGATCCGCTGTCCTGCAGTGGGTGCGATTAGGCCCAGGGGCTCTCGGGGTCCCCCCACGGCAGCAGGAGAGCACCGCCACCATTAAACACAGCTTCTCTTTCCTCCTTTCCACATCTTTTTGGTACTTTCAGAGCAGGGTTTTTCTGTATGTGAACTCGTGCGGAAGGGATTCTTTCCCTTTTCCTTCCGGTGTGGTGTTCTTACCTGCAAATGCTAGTTTTGAACTCACTCTAGACTTACGTCCCCTGTGCCTCCTCTTAGCTTGATAGTGTCAGAGCCCACGTGGTCTTTCCAGTCACTAGAAGGCTATTGTGAAGACTCCGTCACGTTTGCCGTTCTGAAGTTGTGCGCTGCTCCTTTGTGCTGATGAGTGTTCTTGCCGTGTGGCCGCTCCAGGAGCGCGTGTGGCTTACAGGGGCCCCGCTGCTTCATAGCAGGAAATTGCGGATGTGTGGGGCTGTGTTTGCGTGTGCAGACATGCGGGGTGGGTGAGGCAGTGGTGGGGGTGTGCGTGTGAGTGTGGCAGTGGGTTTGTGTGTGTGTGAGTGTGGCAATGTGTGTGGGGTGTGTGCGCGCGAGTGTGGCAGTGGGGTGCACATCTGTGGGGGGTGTGCTTGTGCATGTGACTGTAGCCGTGGGGGGCACATGCATGTGAGCGAGGCAGTGCACGGGGTGGGTGTTTGGAATGGGTGGCGATGGGGGGGGCACACGTGGGTGGGTGTGGCAATGTGTGTGGGGCGTGTGAGTGTGGCAATGGGCACATGCACAGAGTGCGGCAGTGTGGGGTACATGTGTGAATGTGGCAGTGCGTGGGGGGCACACGTGGGTGAGTGTGGCAGTGTATGGGGGTGGGGGTGTTGTGGGGTGGGCGTCAGTGTGGCGTTGGTGAGAAACGAGGCAAGTAGAAAGTGACATCAAGTCACAAGGGATTCTTCCTAGAAGCAAATCAGAGTATGAGCTTGGTTTGCCTTTTGTGTTTTGTTTTTGATTCCCGATTACAAAGCGTGGCGTTCTTGTGTTGGCCCATGTTTTTTTCCGCTTTTTATGGGAAAAGCAGATCATTTGCGAATCTGTCTGGATGTTGCACTGGGTTAGCGTTTGTGATAAGGATGTGATGTGTGGTGTCGTGTGTTGGAAGAGGCTGTGTTTTTAAGATTTGTGCCAAAACCCACGTGGCCGTGAGGGGCACGGAAGCCCTGGGCCGCGTTGCTTCCCGTCTGCGGAGTGGGCAAGCGTGTGGAGGGCGTGTGTGCTCCGCGGGCGAGCCCTAGCGGACTTGGGGGAACGCCCGGTCAGTGAGGGCCCCGCTTCTCCGCGGTTGCCGGCCTTCCCGGAGTGCATTCCCTTTGAAGAGATACGTTCACCGTTGGCACCTAAAGCCTTGTTTCCAGAAAGCACCGTAGGGTTAGTTAGTGCACCTGTGCTGCTCTGATCAGTGCTTCCTGCTTCTAAATTATAAGGACCTGAAGGTGGTCCCTTCCTTCTCTTTCTTTCTCTCTTTCTTTGTGTCTCAGATGGCGATTTTGCTGACAGCTGCCAAGAAAACGCTTCCCTCCACAGTCCACCTCAGCCCAGGGATGTTTGTAGAACTGTTTGAGTTGCAGCCATCCCCCCCTCCCCCAGTCCGAAGACGTGTTCCTTTTAAGTTGACTCAGAAGTGGCACTGTCTTGTCCCCAGAGAGCTGAACGGGTCTCTGAGTTCAAAGCACATCACTGCGCAGGCGCCTGCAGGGTTGCTCACGAGCGACACGCGCCTGCTTCTCCCTGGAGGGGCCGCGGGCACGCAGACCGGACTGCGCGCCTGCTTCCAGTGCCCTCACTTTTCACACTCCACCTTTTTCTGTACTAAGGGTTCTTTTGGTTTCCCCTCTATTACTAGTGTCTTAACTCACTTTTTTTCTTAAATTCATTATTTGCATATCAAATTCTGTAAATGTTTTGTAAACATATTACCTCACTCTTGGTAATACAATACTGATAGTCTTTAAAAGATTTTTTTACTGTTACCAATAATAAATGTGAACTGTTTAAAGAAGAGAATGTCTCTTTCTTCCTGTGAGATGTGAAGCGGCAGCCTCCCTTGGAGAGGGTGACATTCTTAGGAGATTTTAGAGGTTGCGGACGGAATCTGAAGCCAGGGCTCTGGGATTCTAGAAGTCCCAGCGCAGAGCGTCTCTTGTGTGGGACCGTTTTGCAGGAGCGCGGGCGATCCTGCAGGCAGATCGCAGCTCTGAGCGGCTGACCCACAGAGGACACCCAGCGCTCACAGTTCGCTCGCTGCCGCAGGAAGTGTTCCTTGGACTCCATGAGGCCAAACACGGCTCGTGGCATATGCTGCCTGAGACACTTTCTTCAGGAATAAAACGGATCCTTGAATCACGTGGCTTCAGAAAAAAAGAAAATGGGCAGGTGTAGACCTTCAGAAACTCGGGCCACCTTGTCGCCGGCTGCCTGCCAGTGGTGTGCAGGGCTGGCAGGGCCCAGGAGGGCAGAGCAGGCCAGGACAGACTCACCGCCTGCGTGCCTCCGGCCAGGAGCTGTTTGCTTTCCTGGTCAGGGTCTGTGGGAGCTGCCTGAGGGGACGGACCAGGATGTGGGGTGGCGGGAAGGTGCGTGAATGTCCGCACTTCCGTAGCCCCGTCTGAGTTTTGAGCTTGTCAGCAGTCAAGGGAGGTAACGCGTCATTCCCACCTCAGCACCAGCTGCGTGCCTTCCTGACGCCTTAGCGTGTTGCTGGAGGAAGGGCAGGGCTTATGCCAGTTCCCTTCCTGCTCTGAGTTCTCTGCCAGCCCTCGAGTCAGGCCTGCTTTTACCAAGCTGTTGGTTTAGCATCAGCTTCTCACCGTGACAACGGGAGAAACAGGCGAGCAGCTGTTGCCCGCAGTCCCTCAGCCGTCTCAGAGCGTGGCAACGTGGGATGTCCCAAACCACAGTCACACCGTTCTGTTGGCCCACCAGACCTTGACTGTGTATTTCTCCTTAAACATGTCACTTCATTTCATACCTGAACACAAGCGTAGGGCACCTGTCAGTTCTCTGGTCCAGGCAGAGGTGTTCTCATAAAATGTCATGACAAACCAATGAATCAGTTTTTGTTTTTTAAGATTTTATTTGAGAGACAGCAAGTGAGAGAGCACAAGCAGGGGCAGCAGCAGAGGGAGAGGGAGAAGCAGACCCCCAGCTCAGCAGGGAGCCCGACATGGGACACTATTCCAGGACCCCGGGATCCTGACCTGAGCCGAAGGCAGACGCCCAACTGACTGAGCCACCCAGGCGCCCCCCAGTGAATCAGTTTTGTTTGAAAGGGCTTTGGAAAGCAGGTTAGCAGCATCCTGTGTAAAAATAGCAGCTAGACTGCAGAGCCTTAAACCTGTGGCCATCTGAATTGTGGGCTTGAAAAGAGTTAAAATGGCAACGTTTGTTACTTATTTTCTACCACGATGAAAACCCGCACGGACCACATTCGCAGCCAAACTAGGTGATGCGGTTCTGCACAAAGCCCGAACAGAGGCCCAGACCCGCAACAGTCATAAGCCGCAGGGTCCAACAGTGGTCAGCCTCATGGACAGGAGCAGGGCCCCAGGGAAGCCCTCCTGATGGCCGTGAGGGGTCTGTGGGGCGGTCGGGTCGGCCCTTGGAGCCGCCAGCACGGCCTGACGGGGCTCCCTGCTAGGAGGGGTCCCACGCTGAGGGAAGCCTCCAGGAGTGGAATGAAAGCTAAGCAAGACGGGGCCTGCGGGAAGGAGAGAAGGCTGAGGCAGGGCAGGGGCCGGAAAAGCTCTGGAAGCAAAAGGACGCATTTGTTAAACTTCCCAAAAACAGAAGAGGGAGCTCTGTAGAATTAGAAATGCTTTCTTGAAGCCCCTTTCATCTGAACGTTTTGGACAGCCTTTCACATAAAAATAAGCATCAGAAAAGCACCCAAGTCAAGTCCATATGAAGCTGAGAACGAGGAGAGCATCCTACAGACGAGGAAAGGCAGAAAGATGCGCCTTCAAAGCCGGCAATGTAAACGGTTTCTTTTTTTAATTGAAGTGTCGTGAACGCACAGTGTTGTATTCGTTTCGGGGCACGGCTACGGATTCAATGGTTCTGTGCGTGGCTCCGTGCTCGCCACGACCAGTGTGGCTGCCGCCTGTCGCGGTGCAACGCTGCCATGGTGTCGTTGACATCCCTGCGCCCAGCCTCTCATCTCCGTGGCCGACCGGCTTTATGACTGGAAGCTTGTGCCTCGTCCTCCCCGGCCCCTCGTGACCACCAGCCCTCTGGGGGTGAGAGTCTGTGTTTTGGGTTTTTTCAAGAGAGTAGACATGACATGAACGCATGAGAAAAGTTCAGAAACGAAGTGACAAGAATTAGAAATGAATGAAATCACTTCAGAAATTGCGATGGAGTTAGAAGGACCCAAAGTGAAAAATGCCACAGTTAAGTATCTAAGAGAAGAGCCCGAAAGGGGAAAATCGTACAAATCAGGAAGGACAGGTGAAGAGAAGGGGACACGGCCTGAAGGCGAGCAAAGTGGGAAGCCCAGTACCGAGAAGTACTTTGGTGAGACAGGCATCCGGGGGGAGATCAGGTTTTCCAGAAACTGAGCTTTATGGGGGAAGAAATGGAATCATCGAGATTTTCAAGGAAAGAAAGAGGGAGCCCGGGAATTTCTATCCAGCAACACTGCATGCGGTGTCCACGCAGCACGTCGAGGTCAGGTGGCCGCACGCCCTCCTGCCAAGTCCGGGGAGGCTGAGCCTCAGGGTGCAGGGGGACGCCGAGGACGGGGGGCTTTCGGGCTGTGTCGTCTGTAGGCCCGAGGCCAGCAAGGCCGCAGACGGGGAGAGGCTGGTGCGTTGGCTACTGCTCTGTGTCTGTATCAGGTGACTTTTTAAACATGAGGCAGGGAACAGGGGCAGCGAACGCAAAAGGCTCTGGGTTCTGTAATCGCATGAGTGGCAGCGATCGCCTGGTGAATCTGAGAGGCTTGGTCTGTGATACGGACGCGTCTGTGCGGGACCAGCCCCGTGGTGGTCTTGACATGCCGTCGTCACGAGAAGCCCCGTGGGTGTGGGGGACTGCGGCAGCTCCGAGCGTGAGTCACTGTTTGGACTCGTGCGCTTTTCTGGATCCGTGTTTTATTTTATGACACGCAGGTCTGTGGGGGGTGGTGTCTTTAGTTAGGGCTTCAGACACGTAGTTTGCCTGTGTCACACGACTCTCTTGCTGGGACCTGGCCTGCGCTCCGACCTTGCCTATGGGTTTAGGAACCCAGTCTCCGGGACCCGTGTTGACACGTGTTGACCCACGGAGAGACAGTCACGAGCCCTCGGATATGCAAATACTGAGCCCGTGTGCCCCAGCCCCGCTGCCCTGCGTCCTGTGACCCAGGAAGGAGAGAGCCTTCTGCTGCCTGCCCTCTGGGCTATTTCTGGGAACCAGCGAGGGCCAAGCGGCCGGCCGCAGGGAGGAGGACGCTCCCAGCATCCTCTGTAGAGCAGTGTGGGTGTCGGTGGAGTTGAACCGAGTCCACACCCACAGTCCGACAGTCCTGGCGCTCCAGCCAGAGTGAAACCCAGGCTCAGCCCCCGGGGGAGCCTTGCCGTCCAGCTGAAGCGGAAGGTAGTCTCGGCTCTGGCCCGGGAAGGCCCTCCCCTGGCGCCACCTTGTGGCCACACGGGAGACAAGCATCCCCCGTCCCCAGCTGGGGTGGTGATGCCGTCCTTTCTCCAGCTCCGCCCTGCAAGTCAGAGCCCCGGGTGGACATTCTCCAGCCCCCGTGTCTCCCGAAATCTCTCAGAAGGGGTGCCCTAGTTAATGTGTCCGTTTGGCCGGGCCTCACGGTCCCCAGAGACTTGGTCAAACATTGTCCTGGGTGTTTCTGTGGAGGGGCTTTTTTGGATGAGATGAACAGTCAGATGGGTAGCCTGAGTGAAGCAGATCGGTCTCCCTAATGCAGGTGGGCCTTATCCAATCAGTTGAAGGCCTGAATAGACCAAAAGGCTGCCCTCCCCAAAGGAAGAGAGGAGTCCTCCTGCCTAATGGTCTTCAAACTGGGATACCAGCTTTTTCTTGCCTTTGGACTACAAAGTCGTCTCCTTGTGGGTCTCAAACCTGCTGGCCTTTGGACCAGAAAATACCCTCAAGCCTTCCAGAGTCTGCAGCTTGCCAGCTGCAGATCTTGGGACCTGTCAGCCTCCATAATCCTGCGAGCCTATTCCCTGCATCAGCTCTCCTTCTGTATATGTGTTCCCTTGATTCCAGCTCTCTGGAGAACCCTGACTAATACATAATTCAGAAGTGTGCTCCAGGACCCCGGAATTGCAAAGCCTTTGACTTTTACCAAAAAACCTGGTTAATCTGGAATCATCTTTCTCTGGTTTCTGTGTATGTGTTTTGGTTTGGGTTTTTTTTCCATCAATAGGTTTATTTTTCTGAATGTAGAATAATATTATGGACTGTCAAAGCCGAGTTGGGAAAGTCTAGAATGGTCTAGTTACGGCTCTTATGGCTTGAGGATGGTCAAGCCCGGAGGGGGGAGGGGGCTGTACATGAGCAGGTGGCTGCGAGTCCAGCAGGCTGGGGACGTTGGGCCAGCCACTTCGCCTCCCCGAGCCCTGCTTCTCCCTGTGAAGGCCAAGTCGGGAGACCTCCAAAGTCCCTTCCATCTTGTTGCTGTCGCTGATCATGAAATGGGACGAGGCAGGTCATCTCGTTGGGGTCATTGTCAGGATACAACCCGCAAATGATGATTAGCCAGTGTTCACTTCCAAGTGCTCTGCAAACGTGAGGCATTCCGTGCAGTTGTGGTCTTGCCTAGGCCATGGGAGCAGAGTGCTGTGCCCGGGCCGAGGACACACCAGTGCCTGCCGTGCCTACAGGGCCCCTCTGGGAAGAGAGCACGCTGGACATCGGACGGAGGACACGCCACTAAAGGAGAGGCCAGAAAGAACAGCTCGAAGTTAGAAGCAAAACAAGGAAGCTTAATGGCACACGCTTCTCCCTCTTCCTGAGAGGGAGTGAGATGGCCACAGGGCTGCAGGGGGTCGTGGGGGTAACATGGCACCCGACTGCCCCTCCGCCCCAGTGCCCGCGGAATGGGACAGATAGCTTGTTGGATTGGACACCTGTTGGAGCTGGGGGCCGTGGAGGGGGCCAGCGGGCCCTGGAGAGCTGTACCCAGTCTTTCTGGCACTTTTTCTCTTCCCCACGCATCACCCTCTGGGGGGGGGGGCTTGACCAGCCAGAAGACAAGGGGGGCACAGCTCCGCGGGGTCATGAGGTGGGGTGTTTGCTGTGCTCATGCCTCTGTCCCCATCAGGGCCTCGGACAGTGCCTGACACGGGGCACACCCCCCAGAGCATCTGTGGAGTGAACGTGGGATGAGTTCTTGTAGGTTCTGGTCTTGCGGACACCAGCCCCACAGGCCCTTGCACCTTTGCCCCATTTCACTAAAAAATGTTGACGAGTATACTTCACAAGCGGGTTGGTATAAAGATGGGTGTCATCCAGCCTGAATCCATTATATACTGAGCATTAAGATACTCATTTTTTTCTTTTTGTTTTATTATTATTTTTAAAGACTTTATTTATTATTTGACAGAAAGAGATAGAGAGAGCACAAGCAGGGAGAACAGCAGACAGAAGGAGTGGGAGAAACAGATTCCCCACTAAGCAGGGAGCCTGACACGGGGCTTGATCCCAGGACCCCCGGGTCATGACCAGAGCCAAAGGCAGACGCTTCACCCACTGAGCCACCAGGCGCCCCGGGGGTCACTGTTTCTAAATCATACGCTGTGTGTCCGTAGGAGTGTCTCCATTCTCACGGAAGGATTTCTGCAGGACGATATCACCCCTCGCAAACTACAGACACCGGGTATGTTCAGGGGGCAAGTGGCCCGGCTGGAGACGGGACTTAAAGCCTGGACACGAGAAGGACGCTTGAAGTGACTGAACCTGACGGCCCTGCGGAGGACAGCCTCTGCGATGACAGAGCTGCCTCCAGATAGCCCGTCCTCTGCAGTGGGCCTGGAGAGACACCGGACGACAGCCAGCGGGGTGAGCGCCGCAGGGTTCTCGGCCCATGGAGTCGAAGAACAAAACCTGGGGACACAGGAGGGTGGAGTGATAGTTTATGAAGTGAAGGCAAGAACAGATAGAAAGCTCTAGAGTGAGAGGGGGCCCGAATGGGTTGCCCTTTCTCTTCTTATTTTAAAAGAAACTAAAGCATTTTTATGGACCCCTCAAAGAATCGTGGCCCTGGGCCCTGCTCCCAGAGGCTGGAACGCCTCTGAGAACCCGCCCTGCCCCACTGCGCTAATCCTTGAGCCCTGCCAGGGGCGCCCTGGGAGCCGTGCCCACGAGCTCTTCCTGCAGGGATGTCACTGCCCTCTTGTGCCCCCGGCGTTGGTGTTGGTGTTGGCGTCCGCATGGCGGTGTGCTGGGTCTGTGCTGACCCTCTGCGCACCAGGACAGGTGTAAAGCTCAGCACCCTTCGGTGGTTTGTGGAAGGGATGTCCCTGTCGGGACTCCCTGCTTCATGCCGGGAGCTGCTGCTTCCTTGGGCCTGGGGGCTCTGGCCAGTCTGCGGGGTGCTTGCCCCTCAGATTACACTCGCTGTCTGAGGTGCCAGCCCTCAGCTCAGCCCGAGCTTCAGAGGAGCATGGTACGCTCTGCTTCTAGAAGCCTGCATGGCTATGTGGGGAGAGGCCCCTGGAGGTCTTTAGTGAGTCAGAGTCTGTTCCCAACGCTTCAACGTGCCTGCCTTGGCTTAACTTGCTGAGGCTAGGAGCTGGGGGGTGTCAGGCATTGTGACAGCCCCTGCTTGACCGGCCCACACCCTCTGCCCCGGGGAAGCATCTGGCAGAGGGGTCCCTGTGCTGATGCGAGGGAGGTGCCCAGGGATTGTGCTCAGGCCATACTGTTCCTGAGCTGCCCCGTTGTCCTTTGGGGGGGGGGGGGTCTTCCTCTCCATACCCTTCTACCTCCAGTGAATCTCTCCTAACCTTACCTTTCTGCCTAAGTAACACTCACCACGTGCCACAGAGTCTCTGGCTTAGCCCTCCCTGTGGCCCCCAGCCTGAGGAGGGCTTGGAGGGAGCGCCTAGAGGCTGGGCGAAAAGACCAGGCTGGCCCAGGGAAAGCAGGCTCATGATGGCGGCAGCCTCCCCACCTGGTCCTGGGGGTGCAGAGGGCAGACCTACGGGCCAGACCCTCACTTGTTCCCTTTACTCATGGCCTCCGACTGGGCCCAGGCGCGTGAGTGTTCTCTGATGGAGTGGATGGATAAATTAATTTATTCTTTGTTGACTCTGAAAGTCAAGTCTAAAGCTCCCCAGCGGAATCCATGCGAATCCCTTTTCCCGGAGGCGTGTTGTTTGTCAAAGGAGCTGAGCTGAGCCTCGACTGGCAGTGGACTTGGGCCTCCTTGGCCCCACACGGCTCCATTCTCCTTCCTGGGCCCCACACTTGCCTGGGCCCCAGGCCTTTGTCCCTGCTGTTCCCGGCACCTGGAACCCTGACTCCCCCAGAAAGGAGACCCCAGAAAGCTCTTCGTGCTCCTATGAACCCTGGACGGACTCTGTGCAACCCCAAGACCTTCGTGGAACTGACTTGTTGCCCTGTTCTAGACTAGAAGCTTCTTCATGGGGTCAGGGTGGGGGTGGCTTGGTGGTGTGACCCTCAGACTGCACCCCCCCCAAGCCCCGCGGCTGCTCATGTGTCCCACTCTGTAGCCCCAGCTTGCAGAAACCCCACTGCTGCCGGCTGAGTGCCTTTCTTCTTCTAAACCTGAGTAGCCCGCTTCCTATATTAAATCCTTTTGTTTGGAACAGCTAAGATGATCTCCGTTCTCCTGACTGTTGTCCCACGTGGTGACGTGCGCCCAGAGGAAAGTAAGTGTGGCGAGGGACAGGGTAATGGGGTGGACATGGGGGGTCGCAGTCTTCAACCGGGTGAGCAGGAAAGGCCTCACTTGAAGGAGGTGAGGGAGCCAGCCTTGTGGATTTCCAGGAGAACATTCTAGAAGGAGGGAGGCACTAACGGAGCGGCCATGGGACAGGCATCTGTTCAGCAGGAGGGCTGTGGTAGAGAAACCAGTTCACCAGGCACCGGGACCGCCTGTACCTCCCAGGGGCCCATGTGCTCTGCTCCGGCCAATGGGTGATGTCACCTCTGGGGGTGCGGGAAGCACTTCCCCAGGGCGGCCTGGGTCGGTGTCACCGCGTGGTGTGGCTGCTGCCTTGGAGAGCTGCATGACCCTCAGGGACCTTGTGCGAGTGGGAAGTAAATGCCTCTGTGACATCAGGGTTTGCTGTCACCTCTGTGGAAAGGAGCTTATCCTGACAGAGGCGTGGAGGCCAGCGGTGGGGGGCGGGGCGGCCAGGCCCCAAAAGGCCTTGTGGCTCCTGCAAGGCCACCAGCTTGCGGCTCCAACTCTGAATGAGATGGGAGCAGCGGTCTTCTCTGTCATGTGGCTTGGGCTCTTTGTTTTTGAGTAGAAAATTTTAATCTTATGACATCAAATTTCTTTTCCTTTCCTTCAGAGCGTCTGGGTTTTACATGTTATTCAGAAGGGACTTCACCATGTGAAATTCTCCTGTTTTCTTCAGGTGCTTTCGTGGTTTTATTTTTTACATGTACGTCTCTGATGCATCTGATGTTGGTGTTTGTGTAAAGAGTGACGTAATGACGTAATGAACCTAAATGGTTCTCCAGGTTTGGTGGCTGTAGGACAAAACCCACTTCCAGCTCTTCAGAACCCTCTTGGGGGCGCCGGGCGGGCTCAGTCAGCGGAACACGTGACTCTTGATCTTGGGGTTGTGGGTTCGAGCCCCCTGTTGGGTATGGAGATGACTTAAAAATAAGATCTTAAAGCACAAAAACCCGCTTGAGAAATGCGTAGGGACCAGCCGGTCAGGGCAGGAGGGCCGGGGTGGACGGCCGCAGGTAGCCAGGAGAGGCAGGGCCAGCTGGGCAGCCATCTGTGGACAACGAGACAGTTGTAAGTGTTGAACTCGTGCAGGAATAGATTGTAGCGTGAATGCCCGCGAGCCCCGGCCTCCTCCCTGGACACCTTCCACGATGGCCGAGGGCGCCCTCGTGGGGACCGCGTCCGGGGCCGCCTGCCGTCTGTGCATGTGGCGTGCAGCCCTGGGCCTGCCGCCCGCGGTCCCGGTCAGCATTCACTCAGCAGAAACGCGCAGCCTAGGACCCAACAGGCTGTCTTCCGAGAACACTGATTTATTTTATTGCCTCAGTTTTAAACACTTGAGCGTGTCTCCCAAGAAGCTGTTTGGTTCTGTTTGGAGGAGACACAAACTGCAAGCGGGGCCACTTCTCTGCACTTGTCTGGACGCCAGCCTGCTCGGCTGGGGATGGGCGTCGGGACGTCAGGACGTGGCCATCCTTCGCCGGCTCTGGCTCCCAGTACACGTGTGAACGAGGCACCGGGTTGTCGTTAGAGGAAGACGGGTCTCTCTGCCTCTGGGAATACGAAGTGAACACGGATCGCTGTCAAGGGCGTTGCGGTCGTCGCCTGCAGGGGCCCCGTCCTGTCAGGTAGCCTGGCCGGTCGCCACTGTTAAGGAAATGAACAGAGGCAGGATGGACTGGGCCGCGGTCGCCGACACTCTGAGGATCTCCAAATGGGACATGCTGCCCTCTTGGCCGTCAGCCCTCACCTGTTCTCTGCTCTTCCCAGAGCGCAGGAAGCTCCTGAGAGAGGTCACCAGGCTCTCTGGAAGGCCTCAAGGACCGTGGAGGAAGGGCAGCGAACCTTCTCCACTTTCCCAGTTTGCATCCTGCCCAGGAAGGCATGTCCTGTCCCATCGTCCCAAGAGCCCGGTCTTGACTTGGAATGGGCGGGGGTTTGTCTACTCCAGGGCCTCTCGGCCTCAGCACTGTTGACACTGTGGGCTGATAATCCTTTGCTGTGCGAGCTGTCTAGTTCACTGTAGGATGTCCAGTGGTATCCCTGGCCTCTCCCCTCTAGATGCCAGAGGCATCCCCTACTTGTGACACATGTCTCCAGACATTGCTCACTGCCCCCTGGGGGGTAAGCCATCCCTGGTGAGAATCACGGTTCTAATCCAACACTCTTAGGCCTGGGAGGAAGAAACTGAGGCCCAGAGAAGTTAAGGCATTTGCTCAAAGTAACACAGTGAGTCCATGGTGGTGGAACTGGGGCTTGACCTCTTGCCCTGGCTCCCAGATTGGTGCTCGGTCCATTGCACGCGCAGCAGCAGATGTGACGAGCATGATTTTAACAAAAGGTGTAACGACTTCATCTAGGGTCCAGTTCTCCCCTGGAAATCACAGAGATCATGAAAGCGTAGGCAGGACAGAAAGCTAACCTCGTGGGGGTGCAGAAAGCCGAGAGCGTTTGAACGCCAGGCCCCGACCCGGACCCTCTCCCGCCTGCTCCTGCACAGAGAACACAGCCTTCCAGTCGGGGAGCCTGGACATTTGGACGACATCGTGAATAGCTCCCCTCCCAGCGATGCCAGCGTTCATACTGGCTGTTTTGTTTCAGCTTCACGGTGGTGCCTTCGTCATCATTGTCATCGAGAAATACAGCAAACTCCAGGTGCATGACGAGCCCCTCTTGTGACCCCAGTGGCCCACAGTCTGCTCAGTGAGCACCTTCCCAGGATATCGGAGAGTGTGTTCAGCTGCGTTCGGGGAAAGGCTGTTGAAAGGAACCCCCAGTAAGAATCCTTTCGTGATGCCAGATTGTCCTGATTTTGGGTTTAATAAATGAAATTCAGCACGGTGTGGAATTTTCTTAAAGCACCAACACGTTTATCTGGAGGTGGGGATAGAAGCGGGGTGTGTGTGTGTGTGTATGTGGGTGGGTGGGTGGGTGTGTGTGGTGTTTGGCAGGGGGAGGGCCAGCACACCCTAAGGACTGAGTTTGTCTGTATTAGAACAGGACACATAGATTCACTCACGCATTTGATTTTCCAGGCCTCGAGTTAGCGGCGCTGGCCCACGACGTGCGAGTCGGAGGGACGTTACCCTCAAAGGAGCAAACTGGTTCTATTTTCAGCCTGGTTTCCTGCCTCCCCTGGATGCCATCTGGCAGAGCCACGTGGGCGGGGGGTGGTCTTGAATCTGTCCCAGCTCCTCCGGGAGCCCCGGGCTCTGCGGTGTGGGACCCGCCTCCTGACCGCAGGCTGACCGCACGCCGGGCTGCACATCTGGCGACCGAGATGCAGGCGGCCCCGGTGCGGCTGATTTTCCTGCCAGGAGCCAGCGAGCGCCCGGGGTCTCCAGTCCTCAGCTCTGGGGGGGCTCTCAGACCTAAAGCTAAGTCTCAGGAGGGTTATTCTCTGGGTGAATCAAGCTCGCATGCGTCGGGCCTGGCACGTCCATGGAAGAGTTCTAGCACCGTCCGCCGCGGTGAGGACACAGAGCGCGACAGTGATGCCAGGCTGGCTGGGGGCCTTGCAGGCACACCCTCGGAGCTGATCACAGCTGGCTGGAAACTCCAGCGCGCTCGCTGCGGCTGGGACCCCGCGGCCGCTGCCCTGGCCCAGCCCCAGCCCCGCTGGGCACGCTCGCGGGCTCTCTGCAGGGCCGTGCTGCCCGCCAGCATCCTTTCACATCCAGTGGAGACGGGTTTGGTGTCAGGGGAAGACAGAGAGGTGGGGGAGCAAACCCCGGCCTGCCCATGCACCCAGTGAGAGCCGGCGGCCGGGGCTCCTCCCGACAAGGGGCTCAGGCTGCCTCGAGGGTCACCGGATATTTGAGAGACCAGCTAATGAACACAGGCACCGTGGAGAGGTCGGCCCTCCACGATGTCTATCGCTGAATTACGTTAGATCGGTACAAATCAGTGACCCTGGCCCCGTAGACCGGCACTCCCTCCTGAGACACAGCCCTTGACTGGGGATTTCGCGTTATGCCCTGGCCAGCGCCAGGCGTGCTCACTCCCCAGCACCTTTGGGCCTCCAGGTAGATGCACGGCCCCCGTGTTGAGCTTGGGCTAACAGTTGCACCCACGATCCTCCGTCCTTACGTCTGGTTTCAGGGATGGCTGTCACGGGGACAGCTCACTGTGCCTCCTTTTGTGGACAAGGACGCCGTGGTGGCCGAGGAGCACCCACAGACCGAGCAGGCCGCTACGCTGGTCACTGTCACTGGGAACCTCCCAATCCAGTGACTTCTGTCAGAGGCAACAGCTTATCAACACTTCCTGGCAAGGCTCCCACACCTCCAGACCTTTGGGAACCGACTGAGAGGCTCTGCGACAGAAATGGCTCAGGGGGGAGCCCACACTGCATGGCGCTGTGCCCCAGAAGACTCTGCCAGCCTTAAATGACAGCTTCCTTCCAGAAACAGAGAAAATCCTCCCCAGGAGACTGGAGGTGAGTCAGGGCCCAGGCCCGGTCTGCAGGGGCATGTGATTGAAGGAACGCCTTGAACTTGGCCGGAAGCCTCAGCAGGTGGATGGCAGCCTGGCCTTCCAGCAGGTGCAGTAAAGGGACGAAGACAGCTGAGGTCCTGGGGTGGGGCGCTCTTGCCCAGGGACAGTGTCCCCCGGAATCCTCTGGGCCGGTCCAGGGCCTGGGCCCTGTCTGTGTCATCCCAGGTCACCCCAGGAAGGTTCTGCGGTGGGACGCGTGCATCTGAGAAGGTGCCCCCCAGGGTCCTCAAGGGCTCTGTCCTCTGACGAGCACCCACGTGGAATTTCTAAGCCAGCCACTCCCCTTCCCCCTGGGGGAGAGCCACAAATTGCTTTTTATTGTTGCTGTTGTGCATTTATTCTGGGCCCCACGTCCTCTGCGTGATCTGTACTTGGTTTTCATTAAGTTTGAAAGCTATTATGTGAAATTTCAAACACAAGGAAAGGTACAGAGTAACATTATGAATGCCTCCATATTCATCACCTGTTTTTAACAGTCACTAACACTCTGACATACTTGCTTCATTCTGGAAAAATCTAAATCATTTTAAAGTAAATTACTGTCTTTGTGACATTTCCACCTAAAGTATATCTTCAAAACAGGGATGTTTTTCTACTTCATGTAAGGCCATTATCACAACCAACAAAACTGACCATAATTCCCGGATGTCATTTAATGCCCAGTCCATATTCGGGTCCGTCAGTTACCCCCAAATGTCTCTTACAGCTGGCTGTTCAAACCAGGACCTGATGAAGGACAGGGCCTTGCCCTTGATCAAGTGTCTCATGTCACTTGTCGTCTAGAGCAAGAACACCCCCCTTTGGTTTTTATGACATGGACCTTCGAAGAGACTGGGCCGGGTGACTTGGGGAGTGTCCCCCTTTGAGATTTGTCTGATCCTTTCTGCTTGCTGTCCCTTGCTTTGTCACTGTGTGTTGCCAGGAATAGGACGTTAGATCTGAACGAGGTGTGAGTAGACCTTTGGCGGGAGGGTCTGACGGCTGATGCGTCGCACGTTGGGAGGATTCCAGACCTCAGGCCAACCTGTTTACGATGTCCTATCAACTTGGTTCTTTAGGAACCCACTTCAGGCGTTTGTGTCCCTGGGGGTTTGACCTAATCAGAACAGTGAGACTGGACGGTGGCAGGGCAGGGAACCCAGCCAGACCATCAAGATCCAGCGTGGAGTGCTGGGGGCAAGGGGAGAGGCGGCGCCCAGGAGGGACTGTGGAGGGCCCAAGGCCAGAGGGATCTGTGCAAGGGAGGGACGGGCGGCTAAGCTCTGCAGAGTTCAGGGCAGGTGGGGAGGTGGGGGCTGAGACAGCACATCACAGGGAGGAGAACAGGTTTTCCAGTCAGCCCATCCCAGGTCATGATTTTCTAGCTGTGAGGTCTCAGGGAGACAAATTTCTCGGAAGCTCATGCCCCTTCTCTGCAAAATGGAGAGAACAGTACTCCCGGCCCAGCGCTGAGGTGGGAGATCACCCCTGCCAATGCCCAGTCTCTTGTACAGAGCGGGCTTGTGACCACCTACACACACCTGCCCATCGGTTTAATCTCCTTGAACGCCGTCTCTCCTGCCCCCCCCAGAGCAAGTCAGGCTGGTCCCTGCCCCAGGGCCTTTGCACCTGCCACCTCCCCATCTGCGGTATTCTCTCCCAGGTCTTGGCGTTGCTGTCCCTTCTCTGACTACCTGATCTAAATGGCACTGCCCATCCAGGCACTTTGGCGCTCTCCTCCTAAGTGACCCAGGTGTCTGTCCCCACCAAACTCACGCCGCATGAGAGCAGGAGCCTTAGGTGCTGTGTTCAGTGCTATGGCTCCAGAGTCCAGAAGAACGTCCGACAGGTGGGAGCAGCTAAATGAGGGAACGGCTACAGGTAGATGGTCGAGGTCCTTAGGTGCGTGAGAAGGCTGTGGGGGCAGGGGGCTGGGTCTTCAGGCCTTCCGGGGGTCTTGGGGCTGCAGACCGTGTGGTCCAGAGGGCTGGCTTGGGTAGGTGAGGTCAGAGTCCCAGCCCGCCGCCCGGCCGTGGGCCCCGAGTGAGCCTCTCGCGGGCCCGTGAAGCCCTGCAGTGCAGGGCGTCTTGCTCTGAAGGTGAAGCCCGGAAGACACTTCAGCCGCAGGGGTGCACGCAGAGGACAAGGCACGGCAGCCTCTGTGTCCCCGCCCGACCTGCCGCGCGCCAGGATACTGACCGATGCAGCATGTTCCCCATGGTGTTGACGTGCCAGCTCCTGCAATGAGCGGGGGTGCAGATCTGCTTCTGTCTCTGGGACCCCTGACAGAGGGCCGTGCCGGCCACGAGGAGAAGAGGCTTGGGGACCCCCAATCGGCTGGCTGCTCACGCCGGGCCTGGGCCCCGGACCCCCCCACCCCCGCGCTTCTGTCGCCAGCGCTTGGCAAGGCAGGGCGGGAAGGACGTTTGGTGGGGGCAACGGCCAGTCGGGGCTGGGAGGTGACTCACCATGTGACACTGGAGCCTGTAGGACGGGTGGCTGCAGGATGTAGAAACGAAAAGCCCAGAAACAGCATATCTGGGTGGTGTCTGGAGAAAGGATACTTCTTCGAGGCCAGCATCTGGAGTGTGAGGGCTTCCAGCTAAGCCCTGCACACCCTGACCCCCAGGATGGCACGAGACGGTGTGTATGGAAGGGACACACGTGGAACCTCCAGGGGCCGCAGCTTCTCTGCGCCCATTCGAGCCATGAAGTGTAGACTGCGGGCCGCCGGCGCCGGTGGAGCCCTGGTGTGAGGAGCCGGCCTGGTGGCCCCTGGGGGCTAGGCCTCTCCTGGCACCTACTGCGTTTGGGGGCGGCTAAGGATGAATGAATGCCTCTCAGGGTCCAGTGAGATCCTGCAGGCAATGCTGCCCCTTAGGCGTCATCGTCAGGGCTGGGACGCAGGGGGAGGCAGTGGTGAGAGCACCTGTGGTCCCAGGAGCCCCTAGACCGCACTGCCCTGGGCTGGGCAGGGCTGAGAGCCTCCCGACCGCCAGCAAGGCTCTGGTCGGCAGGGCGCAGCGGCTGGCCCACGACCCAGGCAGGACTGGAGGGTGGCAGGGGCAACTCACCTGTGGCTCCCTGTCTGCAGAGGCCAAGATTGCAGCCCCCAAGCCGAACCGGGGTGGAAGGGACCCCCAGGGCGTCTGACTCCGTCCCAAGTTCCCCTCTCCAGCCCTGGTCTCAAGCTGCTCTCAGACGTAGGTACAGCACTCTCCTCCCCGTGTGCACGGCACAGGAGCCAGCCAGCGTGCACTTGCACGCCCAGAGCCCTCGCTTCTCCTCCCCGGCCTTCCCTGCCTCCACCACCAGCCTTCAGGCTGGGGCGCATGTATCTGTACGTGTGCACATGTATGCACGCGTGTGTGCATGTGTCTGTGCATGTGCGTGCATGCATGCGTCTATACGTGTGTGCACATGTGCACGTGTCTGCATGTGTGTGCGTGCATGTGTGTCTCCACCCCGTCCCAGCCGCCTGAGTGTTCCAGCACCACCACCCCCCCCCCAGCTGCCCGGCCAAGTTCCCATGGACCACAGCGCCACCTGGTGGAATGCAGGCAGTGGGCCGTCCAGACCTGGCCTGACGGAGGGCGAGGGGCAACACCCGGTCCTTCCCCCTGGGCTTGTGACATCCCAGGAATCCCCGAAGGAGGGACTGAGGCCGGGAGACGGGGCAGCATGGGTAGGGGTCTAACACCTGGAGCTGGGCTTGGGATGTTCAGTGGACGCTCCCTCCAGGACCGGTCCTTACTGAGCCTCATTCCATCAGGTGGAGGGTTGCTGCCCTGCAGCCCTCACACAGTCAGGCAGTCAGGGCTGTTCCTTCTCTGGCTTAAAGATGGGAAACAGGCCCAAAGAGTTGCAGCCGGTAGGTGGAGGGCCTGGCATTCTGGCCCAGGCTGGTTGTCTCCAGTCACCTGTGGCTCTCTCTGCTTTAGCTAACCTGAGGAACTTCACTTAGACACCACCTCCTCCAGGAAGCCTTCCCTGACCCCTCCACATTAGGGTGGGTGCTCCTGCTCCGTGCTCAGCTAGCAACCTGTATTCCTCATTTTAGTTCTTGCCAGGTTGGTTACCTGGCTTGGGTTCACCTCCCCCTTCCCCAGTCCGTGAGCTCCTTAAGGGGTCATTTGTGCCTTGTTCACCTGCCTTGTGTAATGACCTAAACCTTTACCTGCACAACTTTTAGTTAGTTATGACGGTCAGAGAAGAAGGGGCGAGGTCAGAGGGTGCACCAAAAGCCCATCTTGGCTCCGCCAGCCTGGATTCGATGCCACCTGTGCTCTCCCGGGACCCTGTCGCCACCCCCGACGTAAGCCCCAAACCGCGCTGTCGTCTTTGTGTCCCTGTTTCTGGGCCCATCCGGGCTGGATGGGGCAGGGAGGCCGTCACCATGGTCACCTCTGCGCCCCGCGCCGTGTCCGCCCGCGTCTCTGCTTGACGTGAGGCCTCCTCCTCCACGTTCGCGGGCGGTGGCGCGCGGTTCCCTCTGGACGCCCCACGCTTCAGCGCGCCGTACATTTATTTTCACTCGGCTCCATGCTTATTCCGTCAAGCCTCCCTCTTTGACCCCAGATTATCTACAAGTGTGTTGTTTAATTTCCGAGTGTTTAGAGATTTCCTCGTCTCTATGTTGGTGATTTTCAGTTCGATACTGTTATGGTCAGAGAACGCGTTCTGCGTGATTTCAGTGGTAAGAAGCGTGTCGAGGTTTATTTGGGCGCCCAGGACAGGTGGATCTTGGTGAGTGTTCCTTGGGCACTTGATAAAAATGTGTCTTGGCTCCGCCGGTGAAGCGTCTGCCTTTGGCTCAGGTCACGATCTCCGGGTCCTGAGATCGAGCCCCGCCTGGGGCTCCCTGCTCAGTGGGGAGCCTGCTTCTCCCTCTCCCTCTGCTCGTGCTCTCTCTGTCTGTCAAATAGACAAATAAAATCTTTAGGGAAAAAATGTGTCTTCTCCTGTCGGTTGGAATCTTCTGGATCTGCAGGTGGGATCCCCAGGGGGATTGGGCCGTCAGACCCAACACAGCCTTGCCGATTTTCGGTCGGGTCCCTCCATCAGTTGCTGGCGGGTGTGTGTTGAGGTCCCCAGATGGACCCGTGGGTCCGTTTCTCCTCTCAGCTCTGCTGTTTTCTGCCTCGTGAATCTTGAGGCCATGCTGCGCGGTGCGCACGCGGACTTGGGATTACCGTGTCCCTGGTGAATTCATCTTTTTATCATCATGTAACGTCCCTCTTGGTGTCTGGTAATTCGCTCTGCTCTGAAGCCGACTTTATTTCATATGAATGTAGCCACTCATGCTTTAAAAAAAATCGTTGGCATGCATGTCTTTTTTCCATTCTTCTTACTTTCAGTCCTCCGGTGTCACTGGGTTTGAGGTGAGGGTTGTAAGCAGCGTCGGGCTGGGTCCAGTTTTTTTCCGCCCTGACAGTCCCTGCCTTTCGCGAGCGGCCCGGGACCGCGCACTTGCAGGTAAGGCTTACGGCGCCGTCTTAGTACGTGAGGGGTTTTTGGTGTCTCAGCCTCTCTTCCTCTGCTTCTCTTTCCTTGTGCACCGGTGGCAATATTTTCGGACCCGCGTCGATGGTTTATGGTGTGTCTGAGAGTTTTGCGTGCGTTCCCGTGCAAACCCGGGGATGGCCACATGCGCCACGTGTCACCAGTGCCCTAGCGTTTCAGGGGGAACGTACGCACCTCCATCCATGGGGTCCCGCTCCCCTCTCCCCCTGTCAAGTGTCCAGAGCGTCAGACCCTATAACTTTGGTGCCACCACACCCGATTCAGAAAACCCACGAGGAGGGAAGTCTGTTGTTCGTAGCGCGTTTCTGCTCTTTGCCTTGTTCCTGATTCCTTCCTGAGGCTCGAGATTCCTTCTTTTATTATTTCCCTTCTGTTTGAAGAACTTCCTCTCACCGTTCTTTAAGGCTATGTCTACTCGCAAACATTCCTTTCGTTTTCCTCCATCAGAGGATGTCTTGGTTTCCCCGTCGTTCCTGAAGGTGCTTCCGCCAGGTTGAAGGCTCCGGGTTCGCAGCTCTGTTTCCTTCAGCACCCTTGCGGGCCGCGCTCCCAGGCCCGGGCTGATCCAGAGCCAGGCGTCAGGCCAGGCGCTGCTGAGGGCACCGAAGGCCCGGGTGCCTGGTGCCACTCGGTGGGAGGGGACCTCTGGCTCGCGGGGCCAGAGAGCACCCCCTGGGCCCATGCGTCCGGTGGGGGGCCTTCCCTTGGCCCTGGGTGTCTCTGGGTGAGTAAGGGAGCCCTTGCCTGGTCACTTCTTGTCGGGGGACCCCCAGTCCATCCTCCAGCTGGTTCTGCCTGGCAGGCCTGGTGTTTTGTGAGCCTCTTGTTCAGACAAGAAGAGAATGAGCCTATTTGGCGTCCTTCCGTTGCTGGGTCAAGGCTTGGGAAGTGCGTGCCCGGGTCTGGGGGTGCGGGGAGGGGGGAAGGGGGCTCCCACAATGCCTTGCGGCTAATTGTTCCTGACTCGGTCTTGGGGTCCCAACCACCTCACTTTCTCTCTGCTCTTCAGGATCCCCTTTGGGTTACCTCTTGCATCATCCCCAGGGCGTGGAGCTGCTCTTAGCAGAGAGGGGTGGGAAGAGACGCTTCGACACCATCTTTTCCAGACCTGAAGTCCCCGATTATGTGACTGAGTGACTGTCTGTTTGAAGGAAAGCAGTGAACACAGGGCCCTGCGAAAAGCAGGGTAAGTGCCTCACTCTGGAGCCGTGAGGTCCGGGCTGGACGACAGGGCCAGCCAGCTCCCATGACAGCCCCTCAGCCCGACAGCCCCACAGCCAGGGTGGTCAGGAGCGCGGTTGGGAGCGGCTGCCCCGGCCACCCCCCTTCCCACGGCGTCCGGAGGGCCCACCGTGCATCTACCCTCCACTGAAAGGCGTGGGCCGGGGGACCGACAGCCAACCGCTGCCCAGCTACGGGACGCCGTGAGACGGGGAGAGGGGAGAAGCCCCAGCGGAGGCGCCTAGAAAACAGACCCCGCGGGGGGACCGCTGCCACCCCCGCTGCCGGTCACCCCTGGGACTGGAGGGGTTTGTAGGGGTGGACGTGCCAGCCCTTCGGAGTGGCCTCCTGAGACAAAAGGTCCTTCTTCTCTGCCCCAGACAGCCATTCCCTGCTGCCCCGGGGCCGAGCCTGGTGACTTGGCAGCAAACGGGGGCGGGGGCCGCACACCTCCAGAGGGCTCTGTGGGCATCCTGGGCCGCTGTCTTCCGGGCCGTAGGCTGGAGGCCTAGGAAATTCGGAGCTCTGCGTGCTTCTCTGTTCCAGAGGAGAGGGCTGCTATCTTTCCGAATCCGTCAGGCCCCCCTTCCTTCTCTCCCCACCACTGATCCGTGTGTAAGCCCTTCTGTGGGGGCAGCCAGGGAGGCTCGCAGGACAACTTTTGGGGGATGAGGGCAAGACGAAAGGGAGACTGCAAGAGGCCCATTCTTTTCCTTTCTATTCCATCTATTTCCATAGAAAGCGCCTTTCTGCAGTGGCTCTGTGCTGCCAGTAAGGTGGGAGTGGGATGGGGGGCGCACAGGGGAGTCGGACCCGCTCAGCCCTGGAAGAGCTCCGCCGGCCCGGGGCAAGGTGGGCCCGGCTTCCGGTCCTGCCCCAGGCGGCGGCTGTAGGAGGCTGGAAGGTTTCAGACACCGCCCGGGTCTCAGCACAGGGCCAGCCTCTCTCTCAGTCGGCACCTGCCCAGGCCAGGAGGGCTGGCCCACCCCCAGGCCTGTCGGCTGCCCCCTCCAGCGTCTTTCCTGCTGGGGCCTGTCTGTGGCTCCCCAGGCAGAGGCCGTGTTCCTGCCCCAGGCCTCTGGCATTGTCGGAGGCTCTGCTCTGCTCCCCTTCTTCAGCATGGGTAGCCTTCCCCGCCAGGCACCCACCGTTCCACGGAAGCCTGTAATTTCCGAGGGCTGAGTCACCGCTGGCTGGCTAGACGGGTCAGCATGCCGCCGGCCCAGGGCACTGAAGTGAGCTACCCGGGCCTGTGCCCTGAGGTTAGATGCCCAGGGACCGATTTCCAGGAAGCCTTGCCTGTGAATAAGTCTTAAAATGCAAAGGGCAAGGCGGAGAATAACCACACCTTGATTCCCTCACCCCACCTGTGTCAGGAGCCTCTGGGCTCCCTCTGACTAGGTTCCAGCATGTCCAACGGGCTCTCCCTGATGCTCTGGGGTTTTGGAGGAAGCCTACACATTTCAGAGAGGGTGCTGGACGTACCCATGCAGAACAGTGCAGCAGAGGGCTACAAGAGAGCCAGAGAGAGGTGTGCTGCCTGGCATGGAGTTTAGGCTAACCCACTGAGCGGCTGTGTGACCTTGAACAGGTGGCTTCACCTCTCTGTGCTTACATGCCTCATCTGTGGATGGGACTGTGATGGGGCTTCAGTGAGTCAGTGCAGGGAAAGCACATGGGGCAGGCTGGAGAGGATGCTAGAATCTGGAAGTGGGGTTGGCGGGGGGCAAGGTTTCAGACCAGAGGTGGGGAGCGGGATGGGGAGGAGTGTGGACGGGAGCTTTGAATGGGGTGTGACACTGAAGTTTTGGTTTAGGTCAGTCTGGTTATTTTATTTTATTTTATTTTTTAAAGATTTTATTTATTTATTTGACAGAGAGAGACAGCCAGCGAGAGAGGGAACACAAGCAGGGGGAGTGGGAGAGGAAGAAGCAGGCTCCCAGCGGAGGAGCCTGACGTGGGGCTCGATCCCAGGACTCCAGAATCATGCCCTGAGCCGAAGGCAGACACTTAATGACTGAGCCACCCAGGTGCCCCTGGTCTGGTTATTTTAATATGTGACAGTGAGAGCTGACGAGCAAAGATGAGGTGGTTCTCAGGGCTGAGGATGAATGAAGCTGGTGAAGCGCCTGACTTGTTAACGAGGGTGGGGGGGGTGCCAGAGGGGGACAAAAATGACCCACTGAGCTTGGCCCTTGCAGGGAGCTGGTTGCACTCCCCACGGCATGAACTCCAGCCTACAGAGGAGGCCGCCATCCCTCCGGTACCCTCCCTCTCCCACTTCCCCATCCCCATCTCCCCACCCCATCCCCTCCTGCCCCCATCCCCTCCCCATCCCACCACCTCCATCCCCTCCCCTCCACCTCCATCCCCTCCGTCCCCTCCCCTCCTCTGTCTCTACCTCCACATCCTGTACCACCGCTGCCCAGTTTCATTTCCTGCAGCAGCCTCCGTTCACCACCCCAGCTGTTTCCTGACCTTGCCGTGCTGCTCCCTGAAAGGCTCCCGTCCCAACCATCTCCTCACTGGAAAAGTCAGAGCAGCCCCAGTGCCTGCCCCGGCCACACCCGGCATCCCGGAAAAGGGCCCTCAGCTCCTCTTTGCCCCGCTGGGGGCTCCTGACCCGAGGTGGGGGGTGCGCTGTTGACGAGCAACTGGTTGCGATGCCAGGCGGGAGGGTGTCCCCCAGAAGGCGCACCTTTCCCTGGGAGCCAGGCCCAGTGCTGGGTCCTTTCTCAGTTCTCGAGGCCGCCTTGCCGGGCAGGATTGCCATCCCATTGGATGGATGAAGCACGGAGACGCAGAGACGTCAGCAGCCCCTCTGAGCTCCGGGGTCCCCTGTGCAGAGGCCCGGACGGGGACTGTTCTTCACTGGCACTCAGCCTCTGTCCCCGAGCAACCACAGCCCACCGAGCTATCGGCACCCCCGAAGCCGGCGGCCGAGCCACGGGAAGAAGGTGGCCATCCCGGGTCTGGGGCGGTATTGCGCTAACCTGCACATCGCGTCTGAGTGCTGGGAGCTGAACCTCAGCCCACGCACGCGGGAGGCCCAGAGCAAGCCCACCGCCTCAGGGTCTTCAGAGCTGTCCCCAAGCCCCCAACTTGCTTTCGCAGGAAATCGTCTGTCATTTGGGATTCCTGCCTTTCCCCCCGCCCTCCCTCGCTGCACCGCCACGGTGGGTTGGGCCGAGGTCCCAGGCCTCCCACCTAGGCCCCTGGTCACGGCTGTGCCTTGGTCCCGCCAAGATGCCCACTATGGCAACCTCGGGGTCCTTTCTGACTCTTGGCTCTGCATCTGAGCCTCACTGGGGCACGGGGATCCCCAAGGACCCCAGGACACCTTCCCAGGGTACCCTACAGCTGTTCCCTCCAGGTGCGTCAGGCCAGCCCCTGCTGACCTCCCACCGACCTCCATCCTCTTGGGTGTCCTGTTTCTCTCTCACTCTCTCTCAAGGCACCCCTCCCTCCTGCACTCCCGCCCCCCACCACGCAGCCAGCAGAACTCTTCTTGACGGGCAGGAGGGAGCACCGTCTTCCATCAGCATCTGTTTGACGCCCTGCCCCCAATCCCTGACACCTTAGAATTGGGGTTTGGGGAACTACAGGGAGAAGGTGTGTAAATTAAGGTCTTAGACTGTCTTCCCCACGCAGGGGCCCTTCAGCAGCCCTGGTGGTCTCTGGGGGCTGTTGGAATGTTCCCTCTTGGGGGATGGTAAGGCGATTTAGTCCAGTTACAGGATTGCCCAGATTGGTCCGTCTGGGGCCCTTCAGCCTCTGGTGCGTTCGGTATTTGCCCGGGTGCTGGAAGGGGCCGCCCGGGGCTGGGAGGGAAGGCGCGGGGTAAACTTGGGAATGGAGGGAAAGCAGATCTCAGCTCATTTACCGTTAAATGGGCGTTTATGGAAACGAACCGCCACCGAGAGGACAGCCTGCACGAGCATCTCTTTTCTTTTTCTTTCTTTTTTTTTTAAAAGATTTTATTTATTTATTTGACAGAGAGAGAGACAGCCAGCGAGAGAGGGAACACAAGCAGGGGGAGTGGGAGAGGAAGAAGCAGGCTCCCAGCGGAGGAGCCCGATGCGGGGCTCGATCCAGAATGCCGGGATCACGCCCTGAGCCGAAGGCAGACGCTTAACGACTGAGCCCCCCAGGCGCCCCACGAGCATCTTTTTCTATCTAGAAGGAGCATCCCGCCCCGTGCTTGGTCCTGACCCACCGTCGGCGAGTTTGCAGGACATCCTGGGAGCCGCGGAAGCTGGTGCGAGATGAGGATGGGGCTACCAGCTCCGAGTGCTCACCGGGTGGATGGTGAATCGGGGTCCTTTTTTTTTATTGTGGCAAAATACACATAACACAAAATTTACCGCCTTAACCCCCCTTCCCAGCGTCCTGTTCCGGGGCAGCGACACTGTGGTGTAGCCCTCACCACCGTCCGTCTCCAGAGCCCTTCCATCTTGCAAAACTGCGACTGTCCCGAAGGAAATCCTCACCCCCCAGCCCCTGGCCCCCACCGCCCCACTGTCTCAAGGAATCCGACTGCTCTAGGGACTTCAGTCTTGCGGGGTCTGTCCTTGTGGTCCTTTTAAAGGTGGGCTTCCTGTGTGTGGTTCCCAAATCCATCTTCCCGACTCTTCACTCACCTGCTCAGAGCCAGGAAGGACTCTGGCTCCTGGGCCCCAGACCAGAGCCTGGCAGGATCACTGAATTGCACAGGTAGGACTTGGGAAGAGGGTGTATTTCGGGGCCCCTGAATGTACACAGGAAGGATGATTTACTTTGGGGCACCTGGGGGGCTCAGTTGGTGAAGCGTCTGACTCTTGATTTCAGCTCAGGTCCTGATCTCAGGGTCATGGGATCGAGCCCTGCATGGGGCTCAGCGCTCAGTGGGGAGCCTGCTTGAGATTCTCTCCCTCTGCCCCTCCCCCTGCGTGCTCTCTTTCTAAAATAAATAAATAAATCTTAAAAACAGATGAAATATTTCAAACATCAGAAAAATGGAGAGCCGTACAACAAACACCTGTCTACACTGCCTGGCGCTAGCAAAGGTGAGCATCCCGCCGCATGTGATTCCGACCCCCCTTCCCTCTCTCCCAATAGACGCTAACAACACAATGTTACACATAAAATTGAAAGCCCCTCTGTACCCCGGGGACCCCATTCTCCCTCCTTCCCCAGAGCTAACTGCTGTCCTAATGTCTTTGTATTTATAATTTTATACTTTCTTTTTTACTTGTATAAATATCTGTAAGCAACACCTAGAATTGCGTGCGCTAACCTTCCTGTTCACATCATTCTATGTAACTGGCTTATTTGGACTTTCCTCTGCCATTCGATTTTATGGTTTTATTTACCACGTCTCTCTGTCTCCTCTTCCTCTCTCCTGTTGGACTGAGAAGGGTTTCCGCATCTTTTACTTTTTCTTTTTTTTTTAAAGATTTTCTTAAAAAAAAAAAAGATCTTATTTATTCATTTGACAGAGAGCACAAGCAGGGGGAGCAGCAGGCAGAGGGAGAGGGAGAAGCAGGCTCCCCAGGGATCCCAGGACCTGAGCCGAAGGCAGACGCTTCACTGACTGAGCCACCCAGGCGCCCCTGCCTTCACCCTGGTTTCTTGCAGCCTCTCTTCCCTCCTGACCTGACTTTCCTTTTTGCTAAAGTTCACCCTGTGGTACATTTTCAGGGATGGTTTGTGGGAAGGGAGCTCTTTCTTAGACTTTGCGTGTTGGGAATGTGCTTTGTTCTCCTGTTGAGCAAGAACTCAGCTGGCTCTAGGATGGTAGGATGGCAGCTGGTTCCCTCAGCCCTTGGACGGGTTGCTCCAGACTACGAGAGACCTGCTCAATTCTCCTTTCTCTGTGCATGATCTTTTTGTCTCTGATAGCATTTCACGCTCGACTCCGTGCCCGCGGCTATGCCACAGGTGTGCCGTGAAGTCTCTGATTGCGAATGGGTGTTCATCTCTCACGGCGCGTCTCGTTTTAGTCTTTGAGAGTTCGCAGCGGTTATGTCTCAGGACATTATTTTTTGTAACATTGCTTCTCTTCTCTTCTTCTGAAGCCCCCGTGAGATACATCCTGGAACTCCTTGATCCGCACGCTGTGTTTCTTACCCGTAACCTCTTGTTCTCATCTGCTTCATTTGTTTATTTCTGGGCCACATCCTCGGTGATATCTGCCACTACCTTGTTCCTCAGCGTGTCCAACAACATATATTCTGTCTGTTGAGCTTCAGTTTCAGTAACCATCCTTCTCACTTCCGGGGTCGCCAGCTGATTCCTTATCACGACCGTGTGGCTTTGTTTCATTTAAGCTGATTTTGCTTTCATAATTTTTTATTTTCTTTGATGTTTCTTTGATGTTCCTAAACTCTTTTATTGGAAAATCATTTTCAGGGGCATCTGGGTGGCTCAGTTGGTTAAGCATCTGACTCTTGCTTTCGGCTCGGGTCATGATTTCGGGGCCTCAGCGTGGAGCCTGCTTGGGATTCTCTCTCTCCCTCTCCCTGTGCCGCCCCCCGCCACATGTGCTCACTATCAATCAATCAATCAATCAATAAGATGTTTGAAGATCATTTTCAGACTCCGCTATTATTTCCACTTCACCGGGAGTGATTTCACATCTACTTGGTTGACCTTCCTGATTGCCTTTATCAGCATTAGCTTTGCCCGTGTTTTGGGGATCGGTTTGCAGGTTCGGTGTTTCTGTCTCTCTCTGTTGAGTCGATGTTTCTGTCTCTCCAGTCTCTTCCCCTGTGCAGAACGATGAAGCCGTTTGTTGTTGGCTCGGAGTGGCCATCTCCTGGAGGGGTGTTGGGGACCCAGCTGCTGCGTCCCTGGGTGTCATGGCTCAGAAACTACAGTTGCTCCCTTGCACTTCTCCAGGCACATGGTTGGGAGCCCTGCCCCAGGCCCCGCACGGCACAGCCCCAGCCCCCGTCTCCTTTCAGTGTCTGTTACGTGGACATGGGGATCTTAGGTTTTCTTCCAGCTGTGACTTTTATGTTTCTCTTTTTATAGTTTGTCTGCCTTTGCTATATGAGATGACTTGGAAAATGAACGTAAAGTGCCATCTATTTTTTTAAGCTTTAAATATTTCCTTTTATTGTAAATCCATTAAAAATAGAAAACCAGTGTAAATTTTCAGTTTCCTGGAATGTAATGGGATTGAAGGTTAACCCCTCATCAAGCTGACCCAACTGTGAGCTCAGCCACACAGTTTTTCCTCCGTAGCGGCGGGCTCCGCCAGCTTTGTGCAGGCCACGGGTAATAAACTGGTGTGCCCCTGTCAAAGCTGGAGGCAGTAATATCGCCTTGCAAGATAAATGGGATAAGCGTCTCTCTATTGGAAGCCTCTTTGCTAATTGAACTTAATTTTTTTAGAAACTATTTTATTGAACTACAGCATGACACGGCAAAGGGCACACATCCTAAGTGAGCCACGTGACGAGTGTCTGCACGTGGATGGACCAGGGTGGCCACCATCCAATCCTGAGCAAGCCTGTGGCCTTGGGGAGGTCATGCTCTCCATTCCATGGGTAAGGAAATGAAAGAGCAGAGAGGGTACGTGCTTTTTCCAAGGTTCCCAGCTAGGAAGAGACAGAACAGGGAGGGCACAGCCAGGCCTCAG
The DNA here is from genome assembly GCF_017311325.1 of Ursus maritimus. Classification (NCBI taxonomy): domain Eukaryota; kingdom Metazoa; phylum Chordata; class Mammalia; order Carnivora; family Ursidae; genus Ursus; species Ursus maritimus. The sequence continues at coordinate 4,679,944 of NW_024424897.1, read as the reverse complement.
GGTCCCACATTCGGGGACAGCTCTGAGAGGCCAACGCCACCGCGCCAGTGACGGGGTTGGGGGCGGGGAGCATTTGCACAGGAAAGGAAAATTTCAGAAGGAAGACCAGTCCTTTGAACATCTTAGACTTTTACAAAAGAGAAAAAAGCGAACAAAAACAAGAAACCCACCTCTTTGCATTCTTCTCATTTGTCTCATTTTTCTTCTGAGTGGAGGCCTGGTATCTGGGCACCCCGACTTGGAGGGGGGCGTCAAAGCTCCTCTCCAGGACTGCCCGCCTGGGTCCGGGGGCTGAGGCCAGAGTTTCCAGATTTAGCAAGTAAAAATATAGGATGCACAGTTACATGCTAATTTCAGATAAACAATAATTTTTTTAAAGTATACCTTCATGTCTTAAATACTACGTGGGACATCGTCATACTACAAAAATTATTTGCTGCTTACCTGGAAGTTCAAGTCTCACCAGGCATTCTGTGTTCGGGCCTGCAACTTTGCCAAGGGACGTTTGCAGAGCATGAGGCTGAGCGGAGTGTGGCCAGAGCGCCAAAGGGTGCCCCCGCCACCTGCTCGGTGACCCGCGGCACCTGCAGCCGCAGCCCCTGGCAGGCCCTGTATTTATTTATGCTTTTGATGAAAGCAAATCCAGACTCACTGACTCTGGAGAACTGTAACATGATGGCTCTTGTGAGAAGTGGACACACCTGGCTTTTCCCAGCCCGCCGGCCCCGCGGGCCGCTTCGCACGCCGCTGTCGGATGTTCATGGAGCCCCCCTCTGCACACGGCACCGAGGGAGGGAAGGCCGCCCCTGCCCCCACTCACTCACCGTCCACCCGGGGGTGTGGGAGCGCCACTGTTCTACCCCAGCCCCACAACAGCCCAGGGGAGGTGCTGTTCTCGCCATGGGACAGGTGAGGAAACTGAGGCATGGAGATTTAGGATCGTGCAGAAGCTCATGAGGCTGATACGTAGCAGCGCTGGGATGGCCACCTGGGGTTTCCCTCCACCAGACGGGTGGTTTGAGCCCAGGGGGCACTTTAGAAAGCTCCACCGCCAGGCCTCCTGAGCGAACAGGACTGGTGCGGGGCCCAGTGGGAGCTCTGAAAACTGCCCGTGGGCAGAGGCGATCTGGCTTCTCCCTGCAGCAAAAGTCAGGGGAAACCACTGCACCCCCACCCCCTGCACAGGAGCAGGAGGGGGAGGGGGAGGGGGGAGAAGGAGGAGGAACAACTTGGGGTCCACAGGCCGCAGGGCGTGCTGGGGGCATGGGGGGGCATGAGCAGAAGTGCAGAGGTGGGATGTGCTCCTGGGTCAATAGAGGGCTGAGCTCCAAATGGGGGCTTGCCTCGGGCTTTCCTATCCACGCTGCTGGGGATACCCCTTCCCCTGAGCCAAAAGCACGGGCGCGATGTCCACGAGGATGCCAGTCCCTTTCCCTCCTCAGCCCGGGGCCTGGCGGTTTTCCCATCAGAAAGCTTCTCCTGGCTCCTCCTCCTGGAGGGCAGTGGAGGGAAGAGAGGAGCGGGCAAGGCCAGCAGGAAGCAACAAGGGCAAAGGGGAGCAGGCCAGGGTCGAGGAGCCTTCATTTGCGGCTGACCTTGGAGCCTGGCGGACTTGCCTTGCTGTTGGATGGGCGCCCCTCCCCGCCCCCACCGAGCTACAAGCATCCTTTCCCAGAGAATGTCTCACGGAACCGCAAGGCACTTGTCACCAAAGAGTCCTGGTTTTCTAAGTTGGGGAAAGTGCTGTGTACTCTAACTCTTGTGGGAGCCTCCCAGCATCTACGAGCACGTTAAAGGCTCTGAGAAGTCCCACAGCAAAATGCTCCCCAGTTAGTTTTGTCTGATGTAAGTGTGGTCGCTTTGTGACCTCAGAGCCCTTCTCCGTATAACGAGGAACCCTGAGATCATCGTGGAACGTGTCCTGGAGACAGACAGTGGCTGCAGAGGGATCGTGGCTGCTCCCTGGTGTCCCGAGAATGTTTCCCGAGAGAGGTGTGGGGAGTGGAAGTGTCACTGGGATCCTCGGTGCTCAGGCTAATCTTCCAGAAGGGCCCCCTCCCTCAGAGCGCCTTCTCTGAGGAAGCGCTCGGCCTGAGCCCAGGACGGATCTCTCCCTCGCCGACGCTCATCCCCTGTTTGAGGCCCGACCTGGAAGAACAGCAGATTCGGACTCAGGATTTTGTGGCCTCGGGAGCAGCTGGGCTTCGTGGGGAGGGAGATCCTAGCGTGCGGGCACTGGGTGACCTCGGACTCCGTGTCCCGTAGTCTGTAGAATGGGCTCACGGGAAAACCACCCACTGAAGCGAAGGTTAAAGTCACTCTGAAAGTCGGCAGTCCGGACTGCCCAACGGGAGAGAAAACCTTGCTCGAGGTCCTGATAACGATGAGTTTGATCGTACAAGAACCGAACACCGGACAAAGAACCTGGGAAAGCATACCAGCATCGGCCGCAAAGACAGGTGTCTACGCATGGAGATGAGACTGACCATTGACGCGAGCCCGTCCGAGGAGAGCAACGTACGTTTATCAAGGAAAACACAGAAAAATACAAAGAAGAAACCAACTCACCCATAATCCCATGACAGGTGGGCACTGCTGTTAGCTTCCGGAATAGCATTTCCTATATTTTAATATTTTTCTTTTACTATATGCGTCACGTTTGTTTTCCAGACAAGATCTCTGTGTACACACGGCCCTTGCAGCCTTCTTTTTGTTTTTTTAATAAAGTCTGTGCCCCATGAGGGACTCGAACTCACAACCCTGAAATCAAGAGTCGCACATGCCACTGCACCGACTGAGCCCAGCCCACATCCTTCATTTCTCAAAAAAACTTACTGAGGTGAAAATCACATAAAATAAAATAACCATTTAAGGCGAGCAAGTCGGGGGCATTTAACGCATTCACGGTGTGTAACCAGCACCCCATCTAATTCCAGAACTTTTCCAGAGTCTTCCTTTGGCACCCGCCGAAGCTGGGTGTACTCTTCCACCAAAGAAAGGGGCTGTTACTTTTTGTTAACGGTGTTACTGAATACTGGCTTTAGTTCCCTGCGCTGCTGGCAGGCTGCCGAGAAGGTCCAGGGCACACCTGTTGTCCGTGTGTCTGTCTGTTCCCCTCCCGCCGCCCAGCGGACTCTGGGAGGGATCCTGACAGCAAGATCCGCCCCTGATGCCCAACGCAGACGCCACCGCCCAGCCGATGGCCCCCCGTGGATGCTCGGAAGCCTCCCCCACACGACAACGGCCTGCAGCCCAGCCTGTCCTCTGTCCCTCCTTTGTCTCTCTGAGCCATTCCTGTTGCAGCCAATCCCCAGGCCCAGGTGACTTTACTCCGAGGCTCCTTTCTGTTGCTCTGCAATTCCTTTCTTCGCATCTCACCCCCGCCCCCCACCATCATCCTGGCCTGGAACACTGCCTTAGGCTCCCCCTGGACTCTGGCCCCCTGTCGCTTGCAGTCCATCTAGAGCTGCGGTTTCAGAGTGCCAGTCTGCTCATGCCAGCCCCACTCCTCCCTCTTGCAACCTTTCCATGACCTCCCATTTTTTTTAGGATAAAGTTCTGATGTGCCTGTAAGGCCTGCCTCCTCCACCATCTCTCCAGCTTCTCTGGGCTCAAGCCTCCTGCATCCTCCTCCGGTTCCTTGCAGGGACCACATTTCCTGCCACCACAGGGCCTTTGCACAGGCTGTTCTCTGCCTGTCGTCTCCTTCCCTTCCATTTCTCCTGGCTAATCCTTGCTCATCTTTCTGGCCTCAGCCGAATCTCCCCCTCCGACAAGAAGCCCTCCCTGACCCCAGACCAGATGTGGAGCTCTTAGTGTATACTCTGATCGCACCTTCTTCTATGCTGGTTTGGTTAATGTCTGTTTTCCCAACCCTGCTGGAAGCATTAGAGGGAAGGGGCCGTAATGAGTAATCAAGAAATATATGTTGAATCAGCCCATGGACAACAATGTAATTAAGAGGACAAAGCTCCTGACACATATTTGCTAAAGTGCTTTCTGGACAGGCGGGAACAGCGTACACGCCCACATTGCCTATGCGGGTGTCAGAGTAGCCACACCTTTACCGTAAATTCTGCCCACGCAGCAAGGCCTCCGTCATCTGACAAGTTCAAGCTCAGGGACAGCACAAGCTGGAGAACAGTCAGCAGCGGACATGCTGAGCCCAGCTGAAGAAGCAAAGATAGTCGACCAGTGTGACCAGGCTCTGCTCGGGACGGAGGACAGGAGCAATCCCCCTGGAACTGAGTCTGACCCCTCGGGCCTGGGAACCTGGGTGGCATGCCCAGGGAAAGGACTAGCAAGATGTTGACAGAAGACAGAGAAGAAAAGGGGAGCAGAGGCGGCAGAGCTCAGAAGCGGAGGCACAGGTGGTGGCTGGAGCCGAGGCCTCAGGCCTGCAGACGACGCGGGAGGCGCAGCGTGGGCAGCACGCGAAGGCTCACCTCGCTGCACCTGGGCTGGGAAGACCCAGAGCCCAGGACTGCCGACCGGATCTCCACCGGTGCCTCCCTGGGCCAGGCTGCGTCTCTGATGGTCCCAAAGACGTCTGCCTCCCAGTGTTCGGGCAGCCACCTCCGTGATCCGGTCGCGAGATCACGGTTTCTGCCTTTCCAGTGGACTGTCTTCCCTTGATGGACACGTTGCCATGTGGGGAGTCCCACGTGTCAGGAAGCTCGGTTCGACCTGGCGCGGAGCTGAGGCCTTCCGTCTAAGAGCCTCCGAGGAGCTAAATTCTGACAACCACACGGACTTGGATGTGGCCCTTCCCTGTTGGACCTTCAGGGGAACCCCCACCCCAGCCGCCCCTTGACGACCAGCTACGGCCCAGAGCCCAGCCGAGCCACGCACATATTCCTGACCCACAGAAGCCACGGGATGTTAAACCCGTGTCATTTTAAGCCACGACGTTTGTGACAATTGGTTACGCTGTTAACCAATACACTCCCGTGTGCCTTGGCTTCGGCACCACACAGAAGTCTGGAGTGGCTCAAGTGGGAGGGTTACAGTTCAACAACAAGCCCTCCCACGTTCAAGGGGAGGGGACGCCGGGAGGAACACCAAGGTCACAGCGTGGAAGGGGGACGGAGACAGCGCCGTGGCCGTTTTTGGGAAATACGCTCAGACACAGCCCGTCCTTGGGCCACAGCCACTCACAGGCTCACACGTGCAAAGTACACTCACCCACCCCCGCGACCCCTGCCATCTGCCCACGTGTGCTGGGCCCAGGCTCCAGGTGCTGGATGCCACCTAGTCATTGAGGCCACCTGGTGTAGATGGGGGAGGGCGCCTCCAGTCCTAGGCCCCCTGCCTGGGGCTGTTCTCTGAGTCATGCTTCCTCTTTCCTAAGAAAACAGAGTTTGCAACTGAATAGCTTTCTCAGCGCGCTTCCTCCTTTAAAGGGCTGAGTCCAAAAGCCTCTTTTTCATGTTGCCGGATCTTTATTCCGTCTGGTCCAAGCCCAATTCCTTTAAAAGCTTGGGGGCTGCCTATGTGTTCATTTAAAATCCACTCCTTGCATTAAAAACCCTACCCCCCAAACTTTTAAAAAGATGCGTAGACTTGGTGTGTGAAGAGTCGTTTTAGGGTTAGAGGAAAGGGGAGCAGAAGGCACAGAGCGTTCCCATGGACCCCACCCCGCCCCCGGCATCCCCTCTTCTTCACATCTTGCGTTAGAGTGCACCTGTGTTACAACGGATGCGCCGATATCGATACGTGATTATTAACTGAAGTCACAGTTCCCGTTAGGGCTCACTCTTGGTGCCCACACCAGGGGTTTGGACAAATTTGCGATGACAAGGATCGGCCACGGCGGTATCCCACGCAACCCTAAAAATCCCCTGTGTTCCACCTGTCCGCCCTCCCTCCCTCCTGTCTACCCCACGGCAGCCCCTGATTACTGTCGCCATAATTCGGCCTCTTCCAGAATGTCCTTTGGCTGGAATCATACCGTGTGGAGCCTTTTCAGATGGCTGCCTTCACTCCGCACCACAGAACTTCTTGAGATAAGCCCATCTCTGCCTCGTGCGAGGATGGGAAAAGCCCCCGGAAGGCCACCCCTTTAACAGAGAGGGTCTGCAAGGCAAGACCCTCAGAGCGCCTGTCTGTCCGAAACAGTTCACGAAGCACCTTCACGTTTTTCCCTGAGGTCTTCCCAAGGATCTCACAGTCACAGTCTGGACTCTTTGTTCTCAGGCCCTTTCTTACTTTGAGAACCCTTTGCTGGCTGCAGAGACGGTTCTGGCTTTTCCCATTTCCTCCCAATTCCATTTGAAACTCAGATGTAGTTCATCTTTCTCCTTGTCCATTTTATGATAGGCAGAGACTTCTGGCTCCACCGGGAAAGCCCCTTAGCTAGACGTCAGGTTCGGTCTGTTTGCTACGCCACTGCAGGCACCAGCTTTGCTAAGCTTTCTGCCACGGCTCAGTGAAGGCTTCCTGTCCCCAGGGGCAATGGCACGCTTTTTTTTTTTTTTTAAGATTTTATTTATGTATTTGAGAGAGATAGAGCATGCCGGAGTGAGAGGGGGAGAGGCAGAGGCAGAGGGAGAAGCAGGCTTCCGCTGGGCAGGGAGCCTGATGTAGGACTTGATCTCAGGACCCTGGGATCACGACCTGAGCCAAAGGCAGACGCTTCATGGACGGAGCCACCCAGGTGCCCCCAATAGCACTTTCTTTACCCCCTGCCCCACCGGGGTCTCACCAACCTCCTGCAAGGCTCTCAGGCTTCTGCCCACTGCCCACTCCCTGCCAGGGCTGCACCTCTCAGGTTTTAGTGACAGAAACAAGTGAGGCACTTAATATACTTTGTTTTTCTTTCTTTTATTTTTTATGGGAGAGGGGCAGAGGAAAAGGGAGAATCTTAAGTGGGTTCCCGCCCGACACGGGGCTCGATCTCAGGACCCTGAGATCATGACCTGAGCCGAAATCAAGAGTCGGTGGCTTAATCCACTTAGCCCCCCAGGCGCCCCTGTATGTTGCTTTTCTAATCCATACATTTGCCTCACAAGCTACATAAGATACTGTCATTACATTTACAGGAGCGGAAACCGAGACTCAGAGACGTCCTATGGCTTGTCACAAGCCACACAATAAGTGAGGGAGCTGAGTGTTGAAAAGGATTTTTAAAAGGTGGCCAGGGGCCTGGGGACATTGTGTGAAGAAGCAACACGGCAGTGTATGAGTCGGGAACCCTTAAAGGTGTCATTTAGGAAGATCTTGAGCCATGAGACAGTTTGGCACATTCTATTAAGGCAGGTGATTTTGTGGTACGTTTTACCAGAGAGCTGTCCGTATAAAGAATGAAAATAAAAGTTTTGTGCTTAGACGATGAACCTTCATGCATCTCGAAAGCCATGCACTTGTACAGAACACCTCACTGCCCCTCCTTCCCTCCCTCCCTCTCTCGCCCTCCCTCCAGAGTCACGAGAATGCTAGATGTCCAACGTCACCACAACACAGGTGTTCCCGGCTCCTGGGTGCTCGGGTACATGTGGATTATGACCCACAGGCAGAAAGGTGAGCGTCGAGCGAGCGGCCGACCAACCGAGAACATCCCGCGGTCCTCGGCGACTCCAGGGTCCATCTGCTGCAGCGTGATCGGCACCGGGGCGTCTCTGACCTGAGCGGGATCAAAGGAACAAAGCCCACAGTTCGACAGGCTCTTGAGAGGTAGTTGGGCTCTGGGAACCGGAGGCTTCGGTGTCAGGACCGTACCGTGCGTACTGGCACAATCCGAGCAAAGCTTGACCAGAGTGGAATCTGCACACGCGGCAATTAGGGGTGTTGTGCTAGTGCAAGTGACGACTGCGGGTGTGTGTAGGGTGCGCGGCCATCCGGGAATCTACCGACAGCTGCTCATGATTCATTTATAGTCCCAGGCCTGGGGCTGCTCCCCTCCTTCACACCCCTGCCCTGCCTCGGCCTCCCATCCCTAGATAAGCAGCGGGAGGCTGGCCGGGGCAGAGTCCAATGTCTCCTCTGGTCCAGCTGACTCTAACTAGGGGTTGGGGAAGGTCACCTGGCCGGGCAGATTTCTTAAGAAGGGGAGCAGGTGGCAAGGACTCAGCCACCGAGCCACACGTACCTCAGTTCTCATTGACACGAGTTTCCCACTCTGGCAGGAAATAAAAATGCTTCTTGGACCCCTATGGAAAGTAAAGGACGAGAGGGAAAGAGAGCGTTGGAGAAGCTAAGCCTACTTTCTCCTGTGTGCTGTTTGGGACGGCGGCCAGGAGCAGGCAGCGTTGAGCCCTGGCTGAGAAGCTGCGTGGAGCTCCTCCCCCACAGCCGTCTTCACCTGGGGGCCTGGGCGGGCAAATCTGGCAGGGCTGGCCGGGTGCGTCTCTGAGCGCTCGTGATACATCGCGCCTCCGGCTTCACCACGCCCTTCCCTCTGCCTGGAACAGCCTGCCTCCCCCAACCTTGGCTACCTGGTAGATTCCTACTCATTCTTTAAAACCTTGCTTTGGCACCACCTTAATAAAACTCTGGCATCACCCTCTAGACAAAATGCATCACTTTCTCCTCTGTACGTTAAAAAAAAAGTTTTATTACGGAAAATTTCCTTAAGGATACAAAAGCAGAGAGAACTCTGAACTTTTGCCGGAGAATGCACACTCTCATCGCTGCCTGTATTACGCAGGCTGGAAAGGCGCGTGTCCCTGCGTCTGCTCTTCAGAGCCGCGCACAGTACCTGGCACATAGCGGATAAATGTTTCTCAGATGGAACAGAAATGAGCTGATACAACGCGCCCATTTTACAGATGCGGAAACAGAGCCTCCCCCACCCCCGCTCATCAGAGGAGTCGAGGCCGTCTGTTCTTTTTGACTACTAGACAGGCAGACAGGTACCCGGCCCACCCAGTCCTGCCCTGGGCAACTAAGCAGGAGTCGGGCTCCGGCCCCCTCCCCCGGGGCTGGCCCGCTGTGCCACCGCCTCCCGCCGTGGCCCGCGCGCGGCCGCTCCCCGCGCTCCCTCCTCCCCCGCCGCTGCCACCTGGGCCCTGGCGCCCGGACTCAGACAGGAAAGGGGCTGCGACGCCCCGGGACCAGCCCTTCGCGCTGGGGGTGGGGGGGTGGGGGCGGTGCGGGCCGCGAGGGCGCCCCCTCCCTCGGACGTGGGGGTGCAGAGCCGGGGCCGCGGGGCCGCGCCAGGTGCAGCGCGGGGCGGGGCCGGGCGCGCACCTCCACGGGCGGGGGCGGGGCCGGGGGCGGGCCGGGGCCGCCCCTCCTCCCGCCCCACCCCGCGCACTCCGGGCCCGGGATTAGCGACCCGGGAGCCCGCGCCCCGCGGCCTCGCCGCCACACTTTCCTGGGAGCGGCGGCCGCGGCGGCACCATGAAGAAGTCGTACTCAGGTGGGCGCCGCGGCCGGAGCGGGGAGGGGTCGGTGTCCCGGGACGAGCCCTTCTTACCTGAGCCGAGGTGGTGGTGGGTGGGGACGGCGCGGGCCGTTGCACTCCCGCGCAGGCTCCCGCGCGTGGGCCGTTCGCTCCCGGCCGGCGTTCGCAGCCCCCTCCCCCGGACCGGGATGCAGGGCCCTCCGGGCGGTGAGCCCCTCGACGGACTTGGCGCTGCCCTTTGCTCCCAGGCCGCGGGGCCCGCGCGCCCATCAGGGACCACCCGGGCGGGGGTCGGGGTCGGGGGGGGTCGGGGTCGGGGGAGTCCTGGCGCTCGAGGCCTCTGACCCCCGCACGGCTGGCTGGGCTCCCGACCTTGCCCAGGGTCCCCCGCCGCCGTCAGCCACTGCTTGCTCAGGTGCCCGGGGGGGCCGCCGGGGGGGGGGCGCTGCCCTAGGCTGGCCAAACGTACTTCCTGCTCGCCCTCCTTGCCCCTTGCGTCCTCTCGGGCTCTCCGGCCGCCGCCGGTCCCGGTGTGCGGAGACGTGTGTTTGCAGGGGGTGGTGGGCTGGAGGATTTCCTGGGGCTCGGCCTCCAGGGCTGGTGGTCCAGGCCGCAGCATCCTTTCTTCAGATGAACTGTTCGTTAGCCCTCTAACCCGGTGGGGCACGGGAAGTTCGCCAAATGGGACCATTCAGCAAGGCCCGGGCTTAGTACCACGGGTTTATGCGGTGGGTCTCCGAGTGCGCTCCCCCCCCCCCCCCCCCCCCCCC
>NW_024424897.1:4566551-4669821 GCF_017311325.1 Ursus maritimus | reverse complement strand
CCCCCCCCCCCCCCCCCCGCCGCCGTGTGGTGACATCCTAACTCCACCGGCAGGTCTGCCCTCACACAGGTGGGGGAGGCCTCACCGCTCCCATCACTCTGAAGTTCCATTTCACAGGTGGGCAAACTGAGGCCACAAGCATAGAAGGGCAGACAAGGGTAACCTAGATCTCTCTGTCCTTTTTCCTTTCTTCTTCTTTTTTTCTTTGTGGTTACCCCCAGGGGATCCTGGCAGGATCTGTTGTCCTCCTCAGTTCTCAAATAAGTGGCATCTCCTCTTTTGCTCACCTTGCAAACTGTGTTCCTCCCCTTAATCTATTTGCACATGAAGTTTTCTGCCAAGGACTCATGAACTGATTTTTACTGATAAGAGGACGGCATCATGGGACTTAGTTGGAGCTGAAGAGGCCATTCAGGCCAACCCCCTGCCTTTGGGCCATTCGCAGTCTCCTGTTTTCCACATTCAGGAACTGAAATGAGTAATAAAGAATAACTTGTCTCAAAGAGGGTTACTCAGAACTTCCTTTAAAATACCCTTCTGGGTCAGTGGCTTAGAATTTCAACCTATACCCCCTTGTTGCAAACAGCACGGCCCTTCAGACACCCCCAGCACAGCCCTATCTTGGGAGCGTGGGCGAGTTGATGTAATGGTGGGGGAGGTGGGGGCTTCCAGGTGGCATATGCTGGGGTTTGGCGCTTGGCCTCCCTTCCTCCCCAGCATGCTCCAAATACTTGAGATGGTTGTGGGCATTGCTGCTGTGTGCGGCCCTCTCCCTGGGATGGCCAGCCCAGTGCAGCCCAGGGAGCTCTGTTGGCTCTCGCCCTAGGCTCCTTGCACTTCACCTCCTGCTGGTGGGTCTGGACAGTGGGGGTGATATGGGTCCTGCCAGGTCATAGGTCCTTGGCCTTTTCCCAGAGAGACTTTGAGACCCTCCTCCGTGGATGCCAGAGGGCCCCTGAAGCAGGCTTGGGCTCCTCTCCTCCATGCCTTCTCTCCCTCCTCCCAGGTAAATTAAAAAAAAAAAAGATGAAGCTTTGTGTAATAAATGGAAGTAGGGTTTATGGGGTGAGTGGGAACCAGCTCTTGTAAAGGCAGCCTCCAAGGCTCCTGTGTTTACCTAACGGGGCGGAGCCCTGGAGGATGGGAGCAGGGAGGGTTTGGACCACTTCCCGTTTGTTCCCCTGCTGGCAGAGGTCCAACGTGGGCTGGGTCCCTCTGCTGTAGTTGTGTGCAATTGGACTGGAGGGGCCTGGCCCAGGGGCAAGCTGGCCTCTTGGCCTCATTGGGAGCATGCTCCGGTTCCCCTGGTGTGCCCTGTTCCGGAGGGGTGCTCTGCAGAAGTCAGACTGACCCCTATATAGCACCAATGCTATGACATGACGGAGAGCCCAAACGGTGTTAAAAATCCACTCCCCCCCCCTCGCCCCATGGTTTAAAATGCAAGGACAGCCAAGAAGCCTTTTCTTTTCTGCCTGGACTGAGTGGGATCACTGCTCTGGACCTATTTATGGGCTCGGAAAGAGATCGAATGATTATAATGGGGTCCTCTGTAGAGCTGGTTTTGAGCACTCATGAGTCTGTGAAACGGGGAAAGTTTTTAAGCTGTGCCCTGGGGCAGACCCCAAGTATCTCGGGTCTGTGCGCATTCACTGGACACACGCCATGCGCTGGGCACGTCCCGCCAGGGCCGTGAGTGTACAAAGATGCTGAACAGACGGGAGTCCCTGCTGCATGCTTACAGGGGAGACAAGAAGCAGGGGAGACACCAGCTGAATGACACCCACGCTCCCCCGACCTGAGCCACAGGCTCCACGTGCCGAATGCCCTGGAAGGAGGGACCACGGCTGTGACGGGAGGTTTGAGTGGGAGGCAAGATGGAACTGGGCCTTGACAAATGGGAGGTGGGGAGTAGGTGGAGAATAAGAAAGGGCTTTCCAGGTGGGGGCTGCAGGCCGCAGCTCCAGGCTGTTCCCGGATGCACCTGACCTGCTGGTCTGTGGGGTGGGGCTGGCATCGGTCCGCAGGCGGCGTGGGCTCCAGAAGCCCATCCCAGGCTGGTGCCGCGTCACAGGGGCAGGGCACGTGATCTCGCTTCACTTGTTGAACAGGGCTGGTGCTGATTCGTTGTGACAATTGCACGAGCCCCTGCACAGAAAGGCCTAGAAACGCCTGCCCTGCGCCTCTGTGGCCGCCACCATCCCTGTCATTCTTACCAGCAGCGGGAAGGCCGAGAAGGCCGTGGGTTCCTGCCCTTTCCTAGGAAGCCCGGGAGCTGCCCGGTCCTCCCTGCACCCTCTGCTGCTCCGGAGGCCAGGAGTGAGGCCCAGGCTTCTCCCTCAGCCCCTCGGCCTTGGAGCCGGCTGCGGTCTGCGCCCCTCCGATTTTCCGGTGTTCTGAGTTTGGGGCTTCTCACTGCACGCCGGGTCGCGTGGACCTGGCCTTTCAGTGTCCCTAGCTCCCCTGGGAACCCTCATGGGCCTAGGCTCTTACCTGAGGCCCCCAAACCACAGAAATGGGGAGCAGGGGGGTGGGGGTTGGTCTGTGGGTGCATTTGGGAATTAGTCTGAGATTTTATGTGGCTTTCAGGATATTCACAAAGGGATACCTGGCCTACCAGAGGTTGAAAAGACCTGGGTAGATCCAGAGGCCTGGGTAGGAGGCTGGACCCCAGAGGAAGGGCCTGAGAGAGATTATGTCTGCAGCTGGCCCCTGGAAAACCAGGCCTTCCTCACCCAGTGCCCTAGGAGCTGACTTATGGGAAGGGAGAGGAACCTCCCAGAACACTTCCCCAGTGAGCTAACCCTGGGTTGCCGGGTGAGCGCGGGCAAGGGGCTAAGGCAGGGTTCTTCCTCTTCTCTGTCCCGGCCCCTCGCTCCACCCGGTCCTCACGGACCCTTGTCTCCTCGAGTCCAAGCCTGTTTGCTCCGGCTCCTTCGGGGACCCCTGGCAGAGAGAAAGAGCTACCTTGTGCAGTTAGGCTATGGCTCCGTGGACTTGTGCCCAGGACCGTGGGACTCATGGATCCCGAAGCCCCCCAGTCATGAGCAAGCTGGCCGAGCCGGAGACCTGCCCCCCGCCCCGCGCCCCCAGTCATCTGCCCGGCAGCACCTGGCCAGCCAGCCTGGAGGGTTCTGGGTCCTTGGCATGCACCTGAGTCTGAGGCAGCCCACCTTCTTCCTGAAGATCCGCCCCCAGTTCAAGGAGTCAGGACGGGGGCAGAGGGGACATGAGATCGCCCCTCCGGAGCAGAGGCCAAGAGCCCGTGAACCAGGTGGACATGCTCAGAGCTCCCAGGAGGGGGTCAGCCCAAGGCCTCTCACCTGAGGACCTGGGAACCCCGCTAGCGGGAAGAAGGCTCTCCCTGCCCCCCCCAATCCCTTGGGCAGCCCTCTGAGACTCTCCTGCCCATCCCAGGCTGCCCCACGGGGAGGGGGCCTGGCGCTGGGACCTTGTTTCCGCACTGCTGTTTGTCCATGGGCAGTGTTGTGTGGGCCGTGCAGTTTGTCTAAGATGTGCTCGATAAGGAAGGCCCAGCGCACAGCGGCGCAGGGCCCAGCCCCGGGCGAGGAGCGCCAGTTCCTGGGCGGATCCGGCTGCTGGCCTTGGGGGAGGGAGGGCTGGAGAGAGAGGCCCCAGGCCCCAGGGGTGTGAGCCTCTGTGGGGGGAGGGAGGTGACTGTGCTGGGTTCCTGGCTCTCTGTTGGAGCTATTATCTTGGAAGGCCCAGCTCGAGGCGTGGCCTGCGGATCTGGGGGGATCTGTGGGTGTGAGTGGGGGTGCAGCCCCCCTAGTGACCTGTTCAGAGCACAGGAGGGACGGGGGCTGAGCTGTGGGGTGCCTGTCTCCCCAAGCTTCCTGGCCTGTTTTGACTCTCCCTGTGGGTTCAGTCGCTCATTCCCAGAAGCGTCTGCTGGGCGCTGCCGCGTGCCAGGCTCCAAGCGTCCTTCCTGCTCCCTGGTGGCTCTCATTGCCACTCTGGAAGGGTAGCCTGGCCTTGGGTCTCCAAGGTTGAGTGGGGCATTCTGCTCCCAGCTCGGTTTCTCTGGGCCTTATCTCCCTGTCCCCGCGCGGGGCCCAGGTCCATTGCAGCCCATGTGAAGGGGGGCATTGAGCTGCTTCCCACAGAGGGGGCGTCGGCTCCCAGGCGTCTTGCTGTCAGTGGCCTTCTGGAAGCCCTGCAACAACTGAGCTTTGTCCCCGGCCTAATCTGACCTGGTTCTCTGAAGCGTGACTGCTGGCAGCCTGCAGGCCTCCAGCACAGGAAAAGGGGCAGCGGCAGGGAGAGTAAGAAGATCTGGGTCACGGGGTGGCCCTGGAACCCAGGCTGCCTGCCTTCTCTGGCAGGAATGCACGTCACCCGTCATCCTCCAAAGGCTGCTGGCTGCGGCCCCACGTGGTATGTGTGGGCCCCACAAAGTGCTGGGTGGGGAGAGGAGGGCTGGGAGGACCTCTGTCTTGCTGGCTGACACCCCTTGGGGAGTCGTGTCTTCTGCTGGCCTGGGGTTTCAGAGTGGGACGAGACAGGATGATGGGACAGGGGGGTTGTCCACTGTCTTCTTTCTGGCTTCTGGAAAGGCCTTGCTCGTCCCGGGCAGCTTAGGGGGCGCGCAGTGATGCCTAAGCTGTGGCTGGACCTTCTTGGGCCCTCCGGGCTGCACCTGGGAACCAGGGGCTGGTCACGCAGCTCTGGGAGTCCTTGAGAGCTGAGCCAGGGCCCCTCGTCCTGGCCCCGCCGGGCGTGTTGGGGCAGTGGCTGAAAGGCAGGCGGCAGCGACTGTCTGCCCGGGCTGGAGATCGCTCCTGGGGAGTGTGGTTACCCGGAGGGGCCGGGGAGAGGCAGGCTGGCAGGCTGCCTCATGCCTGGCCCGCACCTCCACTTGACCCGCATCCTGGGGCTTTCACAGACTTGCCAGGGACCGAGCTCCTGACTCCCTGGCCGGAACAGATCCCAGTGGGAGAATAATGCTCCTGTAACCCAAGCCACTTGGAAGTGGGTGAAATCCAGCCCTGTTGTCTTCCAGCCTATTAAGGACCAGGCTAATCCGCTTGGAGGGATTTGGGGGTTAGTTCGCAAAATGCGCTAAGAAAACTGTGACTTTGGCTCTGTAACCACAGGTTCGAGCGTGTGGATGGTTGTACGGAGGTGAGCCAGTGTAGACGCTACAGGGGACACCATGGTGGAGTGGTGTCCCGGGGCACACAGTGGCAGCAGCTGGGGCTGGGGAGGGGGCAGGGGCGGACCCCGACCGGCGCAGCGCGTGGCCGCCTCTGGCACCAGGGGCCCGAGGTGTGACAAGGCTTCTGCCGCCTCGAGGGTCAGTGCACGTGGCAGCGCCTTCCTGCCGGCCCGGGCTTGACGCTCCGGCTGCCAGACCTTTGCGTACATTTTTTGGGTTCGTTTCCTTGAAGAAAAGCTTTCTAAGATACACACTGTGCGTCTCTTCTTTCTCTTTTGTCTCCCCCCGCCCCGCCCCGGCCCCACGGTTCGTTTTGTTCAGGACTTATTGCCGATGTGACTAGGAAATTGTAAGAACAAATTCTTCGGCTCCAGCAGTTGTAACCTTGCTCTCTGTGCGCCCTCGGCCCCAGGCCCGGGCCTGGCATTGATGCGCTATCGAAGGGATATAAGGTATTTTCCCAGAGGCGCACGTTCCCTGGAGACACCATTTTAAATCTGCTCTTTCCACCCGAAAGCAGATCTCATGCACGGACTGCAGAATTCTAACTTTCCTGGCTCTTGGGCGCGCACGTCCCCCGAGTGACTTCATCGTCCTCTCACTGGCGGCTGACACTGACCCTGTTCTGGGAGGGCGGGGTGGGGGTGGGGGTGTGTGCCTCGACTCCGGGGCTCTGTGCTGAGCTGCAGATGTTACCGCAGCTGTGCTTCCAGGACACGGGCTGGCTGGACACCAGAAATTTTTCCAGGTAATTAGCTTAATGAAACTTTGCACATGATGGTTCCTTTTTTCCATCACTCCTGGGTTGCCCCCGAACCTGACAAGCGTTCTGGCTGCAGCTTTCCATGGGGAGGCTTGAGGGGCAGAGATGCCATTTGCTTGGCTTGTTAACCTGCTTCAAGGGCTGACTCGTCTCAAACATCAGCCCCAGATCTGTACGGTGGAGCCCCGACCCCCGGTGGGATGGCACTTGGAGGTGCGGCCTTTGGGGGTGATTCCGTTTAGACAGTCTTGAGGGTGGGGCTGCCATGGGGGGATTGGTGTCCCTGTAAGAAGAGGAGGCGACTGCAGTAACACCCTACCGGCCATGGAAGGATAAGCACTTTTTTTATTATTATTATTAAAAATCAATAAAAGCTCAGACCTCTTGTCTACAGGGCTTGATTCCCTTCTCTTGCTGCTGGGCAAAGCCAGGAGCCCCCCCCCCCCAGGGCCCTCCTGCCCTCTGGCCCTTCTTTGCCCCTATAGATGGGCCTGTACCCTAGGAGGTGTCCCTTGGCTGCCTCGGGCCAGCCTGAGTGCCCTAGTCTTGGGGCCAGTCACCCCAGGTGACTGACCACCTCTCCTGGTGACCATTCTTTCTGCTGCCTGGTTCCTTGTGTGGCAACTCCTTCTGGAACTCCAGGCTCCACGGGCCAGGCAACAGTGCTGCCTGCCCAGCTGGTCCTCCCAGGGCCTCTGTGCCCCGACCCATGTCTCTCTGCGGTGTGCCCTCCTGCTGTCCCCCCACCACCATCCAAAGCTTGAGAGAAGCACGTGTACCTCTTTGGTGACTCGGGGGGCGCAGTCACAGTGGGGCCCAAAGGCCGGCGAAGCCTTCTGCGTGTTCTGGGGGTGCTTTCCTCCTGCTCCTTGCTGCTGTAGCCAGCAGTTCCTGGTGGCTTCTCCTCGATTTTTCCTCGGGTCCACTGGCCCTTGTTAATCTGCTTATCTTTCTCACGTGTGTAGTTTGCTCGTGGCGTGTGTTTTGGTGTCCAGGGGCGACAGAAATCACTGGAGGACTTCAACGTATGGCCTTTGTTATACAGATGATGGAAAGAGGCAGCCGGGCGAATCTGGCTTGCGTGGGGTCTAGACAAGTCTTGAAAAGTATGAACGTGATTCCTTGTTTAGAATGAGGAAAGAAAGAACACCGCTTGTAAATTTTATTTTATTTTTTTTAAAGATTTTATTTTTTAAGTCATCTCTACCCCCACCGTGGGGCCCAAACTCACAACCTCAGCTTAAGAGTCACACGGTGCCCCAACCGAGCCAGCCAGGTGCCCCCAAATTGTAAATTTTAAACAGCTGGCGAATACTGTAAGCACCAGAAAATCCAGAAAAATAGGAATGCTTTTATCAGTCGACCACTTGCCCTGGCTCCAAAGCCGTGTTTTTTTCCTACTGTTGTTTTGGTTTCGCAAACTCTGATGGCTTCTTGACGTGATGACTTGGTAATAACATCTTCTCATGAGAGAATAGAAAGTTCATTCATCTTCTGGTTAATCAAAGTTTATTTTTTTACTTTTGGTAGTTGGGATGCATTGAAACACGTGACTTCGGGGGCGCCTGGGTGGCTCCGTGGGTTGAGCGTGTTTGACTCTTGGTTTCGGCTCAGGCCGTGATCTCAGGGTGGTGGGATCGAGCCCTGCGTGGGGCTCCAGCCTCGGTTTGGAGTCTGCCTACCCCTCTCCCTCTGGCTTGTGTGCATGCACGGTTTCTCTAAGATGAAAAGAAAAAATCTTTAAAAGAGTACTTGCTACCCTTTAAAAAAAAAAAAGAAGTGTGACTTCACACAGGGTTTGTAGGACTGGCACAATTTTTGCCCTGCAAACACAAGAATTCTGATACGTTCTATCTTTAAGACAATTTCTGCTTTTAAGGATGAAATAGACAAGCATGGGGGCATTTGTGACTGTATAGTTCGTTCTTTCTTTCTTTCTTTCTTTCTTTCTTTCTTTCTTTCTTTCTTTCTTTTTTTTTAAAGATTTTATTTATTTATTCGACAGGATAGAGACAGCCAGCGAGAGAGGGAACAAGCAGGGGGAGTGGGAGAGGAAGAAGCAGGCTCATAGCGGAGGAGCCTGATGTGGGGCTCGATCCCATAACGCCGGGATCACACCCTGAGCCGAAGGCAGACGCTTAACCACTGTGCCACCCAGGCGCCCCTGTATAGTTATTTCTGACCAGAGATACTTTTTGTTTCGACCCAACGTGGAAGAGAATCGAATTCTCTGCTACCGCTTTGTGTCTGGTCGTCGGGATGACTTTCCGTGGCCTTTGCCGTGGCCTAGCTTCTGGCTCCACACGTTCCACATCTTGCTTTCCCCCACTGCCCATATTTTTCTGGCAGGCACTTGGGTTGTGTTCATGTCTCATCCCGGCTGATTCCGCACAGCAGACAGATTGGAACGGTCATTGGCAGGAGCCTTGCCGGACTGCCACCTTGGGATGGCTAGCAGTCCCCCGAGTAAACTCAGACACGCCTGTGAGCTAGGTGAACGTAACCCAGCCGAGTCCAAGCTAGGTATCTTTCCATCCAACCTGTCCTTGGTGGGAGCCCCCGCATGCCAGCCACCCTCCCACTGGTACCTTACACACGAGAACTGTGATGGGCAAACTCAGAGTGGACATGGACAAGTGATTTCAACTGATGGGATTGAAGATATTTTCTGTTTGGTAAATTTTACAGAAGTGTTTCACCCTGTGAATATGTTGCTGGGGCCCTTCTTGTGCTAGCCAAGGGCCCTGGGGTTCAAGGTTCCTCGGCTTCCTGGAGACAATCTATGGAGGAGCGGTGGGAAGCCACCCCTGCCCCCAACCAGGTCAGAGGGTCAGAGAGAGGAGGTCGTGTCCCCAGTCCAGGGTCACCTGATGGTAGTGGGGAAAGGTGGGCCTGCCCCGGTCAGAGCTGCAGCTTTCACCCCAGACAAGACCTGCTGCGGGAGAAACCTTCCAAGGCAGAGAGGGGGGAAGGATCTATCCCGTTTCTCCCTTGCTCCCACCTGCCAGTCTCCTCCCAAGCCCCCCGCTGGTTGGCAGACCTGGGACCCAGTCGTCCTGTGGACTGCAGTTCTTCTGCCACTCAAAGGAGAGCCCGGGAGGGGTGAGGAATGGAGGGATACACTTATGCTTCAAGATTATCTGTCGTTTACCTGAAATTCAGGTTTAACTGAGTGTATTTTATATGGCAATGTAGTTTATATGGGGGTGGGGAGGTACCCAGAGTCCAGATGCCCGGCTGGTGAAGCTTTGAGGGAAGGGCTCTGTGGGACCTTGGTCAGCCCCGACGTCGTGTGACAGACTGGGCTGCTACTGGGTGATGTTGCTGCCTGCTGTGGGCGGAGCAGAGCCCCCCATGGGCATTAGCTGCTGGCACCTTTCCGACCTGGGAGCCGGACACCCGTGTCAGCTCCCCACGAGGCTGGGAGCGCCACCAGGAGAGCCCAGGTCACTTTTGGCCACTGTTGTATCCCCCAGTCCTGGAACAGTGCCTGGTGCACAGGAGATGGTCAGGGATATTTTCACGAGTCTGAGCCTTGTAGATGCAGAAACTCCACTCAGAGAGATTGAACACTTGCCCAGAGATGCAGCCAGAGCTCGGGACGTGACCAGGAGGGCGTCCCCACCTCCCCAGGGCGTCTGTCCAGTGCATGCTTCCGCGGGCGGTGAAGGGCAAGGGTGGAGGCCGGAGAAGAGGGAGGAGCTTATCTCCTTATCTCAGGTTCTTTTCAAGATAAGCCTAGAATTTGACTCTTTACTCCCACCTGCAACTCTTGACTGAGCGGCAGCCCTTCCCAGGTTCAGTGGGTGCGTGAGCCATGGAGAAAGGGGGGGTGAAGACTGTGCGTCCCGGGGCCCCCATCCTGGGCTCGGAGGTGGAGGGGCAGGTGGCTCCAGGCCACTCCCCATCCTTTCCCGAGAGACTCAAACTCGGGTTCGAAGACAAAAATTGAGAATGGATTCTTTCCTGTTCTTCATTGAAAATGGATGTCTGTACGAGTTCTCATAGCGCCTCTTCCTGCAAAGTGGTGACTTTTTGATTGGAGGAAGGTACTGTCCAGACCTCATTTGTTGTTGGCACAGAGCAGAACGGGGTGCATGTATGTGTGTGGGGGGGCATCACCCTCCCCGGGTCAGGATGTCCCGGCTGTGCGCCACCGCAGAGGGGCTGGGGACAGCGGCCAGGTCCTGGGCGGACACAGTGGCTCCGAGGCTGTGTGAGCTGTTGCAGTCATTAAAACCATAACTAATAGTAACGTATGAGCTCGGAAGTCTAGTGAGACGCCTCGGTGCCTGCTTAGCCCTTTCGGCCTTGGCATTTCCTGGGTGCCATCATCCGGACTTGGCTGCAAGGAAGAAATACAGGGCCCTCACGCCGAGTACACCCCTGCCTGCGTCCCCTGGGCAGGCGCCCGGGTTGCACGCACAGGGGGATGTGCATGACACGGGGCGTGGGGCTCCCTGGGCCGCACGGCTGCTGTGGCAGGTGGGGCTGCGCCTGGGCCGCGGGGCGGAGGCGTGGTGCCGGTGCCAGGCGGTTTCCCCGGGCCGGTTTTCTCTGCCTGGAGGTGTGCTGCACTGCTGGGCTGCCCCCGTGGCTCTGCGCCCCGACCCTGCACACCAGTTCTACAAGGAAAACGCCTCCCAGGCCATCTCCGTTCGCCCAGCCCTGCCTGGGATCGCCGCCTTTCTCTTGAGGACCGAGGAGCCCCCAGTCCTAGTCTGGCATCTTCTTTCCTGCTCCGGATCGCGGTGCTTTCTCTGGGTTTGAGGCGCCGCCTGGGGGTGAGTCCCACTTTCTGCCCTCTGCTTCCCTCTGCCTCATCTCCTCTCAAGGGTGTTCCAGCTCGCGGGCTCGGGGCTCCCCACGGTACACTTTATGGGTGGGTGTCACTGCTCTGGAATTCATGACCGTTTATGAAATGGCCTTTGCGCCCAGCCTTGGAGTTTCTGGGGTGCCCGGGTCTGGGAGACCACCCGGATCTTGAGTTCCCCCGAGCATGACTGTTCCCCCTGGATCTTACACTGATTTGCACTTTGTTCAAATGCCTCAGCTCGGGGCAGCCAAGCTTTGTTAATTCCTAATTATAGATCCCTGGGTTCAGGCTGGTGTATGTGGCTGGTGAATAAGCAGCATAAAAATAATTTTAAAATGATTATGATTATGATTAATATGCTACTAATGATAATAATTATATAATTTATCGAGTGCTTACCTCGTGCGAGGCGCTCTGCCGAGAGCCCACAGTATGTGGCCTCGTTTAATCTTGGTCACCTGTGTGCGTGCGCAGCGCTCTGTCCGCGGGCTGCAGAGGGACGGGAACCTCGTTTCCCCGGGGGGGTGGGGGTGCAGCTAGCGCCTGGCGAACCCCGGATTTGAACCCTGCTGCTGGGACTGCCAGCTTTCCTGCCTCCCAGGCCTCCGGGACTCCAGCAGTTTGGTCGGGGATGACTCCCGATGGCCAAATTTCACATCGCCTCCTCTCCTCCAGAATGTGTTTTATTTTAAAATCACATAAAAATAACTCAATTCTCAATTGGTACAACTGAGCCCTTAGATGGCTTGGAGGCCTTTCCGGCTCCCTCTTTGGTGGACTCCGACTTGGGGCCTGAGGAATGAGGTCCAAGGAGCTGGAATTCAGTAGCTCTTGGCCGTGGGTCCTTCCCAGGCGGAGGCCAGGCCGAGCAGGCGGGCGGGAGGCGCTGCACGGGGAGGTTGTGCGAGGGCGGGAACCTCAGGCCGCCGCCTCCCCGGCTCGGGAACCAGCGTGCCCAGGATCTTCTCTGTGCCAGGGGCTGCCTGGCACCCGCCGCATGTTTTGGGAAATCGGAAAAATAAACAGCATAAATAAAACAAAAACTCCACCCAAGAAATCGGAGACAGATGCTGTTTTCCTCCTAGCCACTGCTCCAGCCCCACCCTGGGTTTGGGGAGCAGCGAGCCCAGAGGGGGCTTGGGGACCAGATGCCCGGGGGGAAGGGGGGCTATGGAACCTGAATGGGTCCTCTTCCTTTTTACCTTTGCGGGAAGCAGGGGCAGGGGCACGGGTGGGGGGTGCGTCCAGCTGGCCCAGGGGGAGCCGCAGCCGGAAGTGAGTCAATCCACAGGAATGTTGGGCCCATTCCTTCTCTGTTCCTCACCCCGTACGGTTTCCATATTGGGGACTCGCTGGATTCAGAGGCAGGGCTGTGGCTCACTGATGCCACTCTTAGCCTGATGGTGGGACCTCTGAGTGGCTCGTGTGTGTGTGTTGAGGGGGTGATGATGGGATGATGATTCTCATGGGTTGTTACATGCAGTGTGGCTCCCATTCAGGGGTGTGGAGGGAGGTCACAGCCATCGAGGAAGGGAGGCCGCCAGAGGCCGGGGATGCCCACATTCACACCTCAGCAGCCTTGGGAGCAGGGCCTGTCCCCTCCCTGCGCTGGGCAGCCCGCCAGAGCCATTTCGGGCCCACCCTCTCCTGGTCTTAAGGGAGCTGTCTGTTCCAGAAGTCCAAGGCAGGACCCGCCCACTCGGGCCTGAGGCTGTGGTCCAGGCTCCCGGTCCGGCAGGGCTGGCCTGGAATCCCTGTGCTCTGATTGGATGTCTGAGGATGGACGGTGTCCATGGCTCAGCCGTGAGCAGATGTGCCCCAGAGTAGGTGGGCACCAGGGAGGGATGCTTGCGTGTCTGCCGGGTGAGCTCACTGTACCAGTCGGGGTTCACCGGGTGAGCTCACTGTGGGGGCTGGGCTCATGTCATTATGGAGGCAGAGGAGCGCCACAGGCTGCCGTCTGCAAGCTGGACACCACGGTGTGCATCCCCGTCCGCGGGCTGGAGAAGACCAGTGTCCCGGCCGAGAGCATTCTCCCTTGCTTTGTTCCATTCGTGGCCGCCACACCGGGGGGATAGCTTGCTGCACTCAGTCCACCAATTCAAACGCCAGCCTCGTCCAGAAACACCCTCACTCACACACACCCAGAAATCACGTTCCGCCAAATATCTGGGCGCCTGGGAATGCAGCCAAGTTGACGTGGCGTGGCTGGGGTGGGGCGGGAGGCTCTGCAGGAGATCTTGGCTTCTGGGGGCTTCCAAGCCTTGCTGCCCTGAAACGGCAGTGGTGGCACCTGCCTGGTGGGGGTGAGCGGGGAATGGGCGTGAGCTCCTGACTGGCCCAGAGCCTCGGCGCGTGGAAGTAGTCATGACCGCACGGCATCCCCCTGGCCTCCTGCGGGGGTCAGCTTGGGCCTCCCTGCCTCCTCGAAGCCTCTCTGGTCCCTTCAGGCCCTTGCATCTCATGCCATGTGTATCTCTTGGCATTGTTTCATGGTATGTGGGTTCAACATTTGGGGCACATCTTGGGGTCCCCCCCAGCCCTGGCCAGAGGCCCAGGCTTGGTGGCAGGTGTCTGTTAATACCAGACCCTGCAGGAAGGGCCACACCCATTCTGTTCTTATTGCTGAATACGGTGTCCTCCGGACGTGGAGAGCATGTGTGTCCCCGGGGGCACGAAGCCAGGTCTGCAGGTCACCCTGCCTGGAGCTCTGGAACCTCCAGGAACAGCGCCGGCTGCATCCACTCTGGGTTGCCCGTAGTTTGGGAGTGGGCTTGTGGGATGAATGCGGGAATGAATGAATACTCCGAGAGCCTCTCTGGAGGACCGCAGGGGAGGAGTTGGCATCTCTGACCCCAGCGTTCTGGGCAGGTGTCAGATGGTGGAGGCTGCGGGCAGGTTTCTGGGTTAACCCTGGGTCCCTTCTCCGTGCGTCTTGCTGTCTGCGGGGAGGGCCTCGGCTGGCCAGTGTGGAGTGTCCCTACAGCTTCAAGGGACGGCCTCGTTGCCCAGGAGCCTGCTTCCGGAGCAGCGGGATCCGGCAGCAGTCGCGCTCCCCTGCCACCCCCACAGATCCCCTTCCTGGCAGCACCGGCTTTCCTCGGCTTAGCACCTCAGCAAATCCGCTCGAGTTGGGACTTGCCTGCCCTAAGCCTGTGCAGGGAGCGTGCACTGGTCCAAGGGGTGTGCGCGGGGACGGAGCGCGTGCAGCGCGAGGCCGTGTTAATCTGGGGCTCTGTCCTTGTTCCCTCCTGGGGCTGTGGGGGAGAACAGCTCATCCTGCACCCTCCCAAAGCTAGCCCGGCTCTGCCTAGCCCCAGAGCAGAGGGGGGTGGGTCAGGGACCCTTGGTGCAGGGAAATAATTCACAATACAGGTGGGTGTGCAATATCTGGGGGTGGCTGGTGCCTGACCGGGTGCTGGCCCCGCTCCCCATGCTCCAGACACTTGGCCAAGCCCAGATTTTGGAGGTTGATAGGACTTGGGTTCATTCTGGGCTCGACTCCTAGTTTGCTGGGTGGCCTCAGGCAAGTTACTGAACCCCACTGAAATTCAGCTGTGAAATGGAATAGGGAGAGTTAGGTGGGAAATGTGTGCAGAGGGCTTGGCCTGCTGCCCACCAGCAGCTGTGTCCAGAAGGCACTGGCTGTCCTGGCGGGTGGCTGCTGGGTCTGGGTGTCACCTGGGAGGACCCGGGCCTCTGGCCCCACAAGGTGCTGGTTTCTGGTCCTGGAGCCCATTGCAGGAGCAGAGGTGAGCATATACCCAGTGTGAACCACCCCTCCCAGCGGCCTGGTGTGACCTTTGCCCTCTGCCCCTGTCTTTAGGAGTCACGCGGACCTCCAGCAACCGTCTCCGGAAGCTCGGCGAACCCACTGGCCCAGGTAAGTGGCTTGTTCAGCCGTGAACCCCTCTGCTCTTCTGGCCCAGCACTCCGTCCCACCTGGCCTTCTCGGGTGAGCGGGGCCCCTTGCCCACAGCCCGGGGAGGCCCTGTCTTTGCTGGCTCTGATACAGGTGGCTTTCAGGCCCATTGACCACAGCTCTGCCAGAGGGGGGTCTTGTGGGGGCGGCGCCGCTGCGGCCTCTCTGTGGGGAGGCAGCCCTGGCCCAGGGAGGAGGCCGTGCGTGCGGGACAGAGGACAGGGTACAGAGGGGAGAGGCGAATGTGGACGCCGTAGGGCGACCCCCGCTGAGGCGCTGAGGGACGAGCGGCCCACGGGCGGGTGGCTTTGACCTGAGCAGCTCTGGGTCAGTCGGACTGCTGCTCCCTGACCCTGCAAAGGGGCTCCCATGACAGAGCGGACACGCGATGTGGACCAGTGTGTCCATGTGGGCGGCCTCTTTCCAAAGAGGACACTGGGGCCCAGAGATGAGGGATGAAGGGACTCACCTCCTGAGCCCACATCCTATCTCCCAGACCAGCCCTGCCCAGCAGAGCTTCCTGATGGTGGGAATGTTCCACAGCGAGCCATCGTGGCCACGTGACTGTCGACCGCGGGCAGAATACATGAAGTTTATTTTATTCCTTCAGTCACTTGCGTAGAATGACTTCATTAACTTATTTGGAATTAATTGCCACGTAGTGTCTACACGGAGCTAGCAGCTGGGAAATTAGACAGCCTGGATCATTCTGGCTGCCCCAGAATTCCTTCACCCAGATGTTCCTGAGCCTGCTTCTGGGGCCCTTGCAAACGTCTCCAAGGGCTGCCTGTTAGAGGGGCCACCTGCCTGTGGGCGGGGCACCCCCGGGCTCGTGGGGTGGCCGAGGGGCAGCGCCTGGCAGGGAACGGGGGGATGGTGGTGTCGGGGGCGTGTGTATGCACAGGCTGGGATGTCCCCATGGCTGTGTCTGAGGCCCCTTGTGGTGCAGGACCCGCCGGGTGTGGGAAGGGAAGGGTGACGCCCGGCTGGAGGTCTCCAGGGCGGCTGGATGATTCACATCCGTGGTTAAGCAAGAGCTCCGCCCCCCGCAGCCGCGTCGAGCCCCTAACCACTGGACTGCCCGGCTGCCGCTGTCTTTCTGGGGCACTTTTCTCTGGGGCCCTTTGCCTCTGCAGCTGGTCGGCTTCTCTGCCTCCCTCCCTTCCAGCAGCCGGGCTGGTCCAGAGGCCTTGCCTTGTTCTGGGGCTGGGGACAGGCTGCTGGGCTTTGGGGTTGAGGTCTCGGGAGACTGGCGCCCTGGGCTGTGTGGACACAGTCTCCTCTGGCCATTGCTTCCCTGTGCTCAGACTGGCCAGTTCTGTGCCGTCAGCACTTGGCAGCCGCTCCCACGGCTCTGCTTGGAAGCCTAAGGCATAATTTGCCGAAGCCCAG
This sequence comes from Ursus maritimus, assembly GCF_017311325.1. Lineage (NCBI taxonomy): Eukaryota > Metazoa > Chordata > Mammalia > Carnivora > Ursidae > Ursus > Ursus maritimus. Next base: position 4,653,752 of record NW_024424897.1, on the reverse strand, counting down.
AGCTGCAAGCCAGTGATCTGGGTTTCGCTTGGGACTGCCTGCTGACACACGAAATCCTCTCTGCGGGGGCCTGTGGGGGCTCTGGCCCGGGATACCCTTTCCTTGTCTTCTCGGCTCCTTCTCTAATCCCTGCCATCCTGCAGCGAAGACCAGGGTCCAGGCAGGGTTCTTCCCTGGACCCCCAACCCCTCAGCCCCTGGTCCCTCTGACCCTTGCAGGGTCCCCATTTGGAGCCACCACCCTCCCTCCCCTCCCCCCCAGCCTGACCTCTTGGCGCACCCTCGGCCTGGTCTCCCATTTTGGGGACCCCGGACCCCCAGTCCTTGCAGAGGGCAAGGGGCGGTGTCACAGTGCACCTTCCGTGAGCTTAGGTTCCTCACGAGCCTGTGTTCGGTGCCAGGCAGGGGACGGCCGATTCTGGCGCAGGCCACAGTCCTTCAGCTCAATCCACACCCACGGTCAAGCTTTCGACGAGCTCACTCACTTTCTGCCCTTTTTTAAAAAAATGGAATTGGTGGACATATTAAAAAAAAAAACAACTGTAAAGAATAAAATAAACCAGCTACGCACCCACCATCCCTGAGAAATAAGGTGTTCCAGGTGCGGCGTGGGCCCCCGGGGGAGCCTCCCCGTGCCCGTTCCTGCCACGGTGGTCCCCTGTTTGAATTCAGAACTGGTCGCTGCCAGGCATGTGTGTGCTGCGCATCTGGGGGCGACACACATCTCGTCCTGCGGACCCACATCGGGGGTCCAAGGGGAGGCGGCTGGCAGTTGCTCTTTGCTGTTTCACGCGACGGGATGACTTTGAGATTTATCCACGTGGGGTGCGTGTGGCTTCGTTCGTTTATTTGACCGCAGGCGAGGGCTCCTCCGTGAGGACGGGCAGGCTTATCTACCCGTTGGCCCGTCGCTGGAGGTCCATGGAAGGTTTCCTCTGTTACGGACGCTGCTGGAGACTTTCATGGGTCGCCGTGCACACGTGTGTGTCCCCAGGCGGATCGTCTGGGCTGCGGGGATGCCCACACACAGACCTCCCAAGTGGCCTTTCCAGCGTGTGCTCCCACACTCACCCGCTTTCGGAGCCTCGAGCCGCCTCTCCGGGCCGCTGCCTCCAGGCCACTGTCTCTGGCCAACCTTTGCCCTGGTTCCCACAGCGCAGACAGCGTTTCCCCTCAGCCAGCTTGCTCACATCCCGCGGCCGGCCCGCCAGCCTGCCCCACCGCCCCGCTGGGCCTCCTCAGAGCCTCTCCTTCTGCCCTAACATCCGGTGGTTCTGGGTCCTGCTCTGCCTCCTTCAAATCCCTCCGAGGTGGGTGGCCTCATCCCTGCTCTAGGGGGTTGGCTAACGTCCGCCCGGACTTCACGTTCACCCAGAACCTCAGAAAGTGGCCTGACTTGGAATTAGGTCTCGGATAGGCCTGATTAGTTAAGGGTCTGGAGAGGAGAGCCTGCTGGAGTTAGGGTGGCCCTAAGAACAACGGCGGGGGTCCTTACAGGAAGGGGAGAGGTACGGGGGGCAGGGGAGCAGGCCACGTGAGGACACAGGGAGAGGTGGAGGGAGGTGGCCACAAGCCCGGGGATGCCGGGACCCAGAGCTAGGAGACGCAGGAAGGGTTTCCCCCGTAGCCGCTGGAGGAAGCTCGGCCCTGCTGATACCATGATTTTGGACTTCTGCCTCCTGAACTGGGGGGCCATCAGCTTCTGTTGTTTAAGCCTCTTCGTTTGTGTCGGTCTGTCACAGCAGCCCCAGGAGGCGCGTGCGCCCTGCCCCTGGGCTCGTGTGGGCGGACGACACCCTCCCCACCGAAGGTTCTCCCTGAAACGCTGCTGTCTGGGCCGTGTCTCTGCCCTTACGCCTCACAAGCAGGTGCCCCACGGGGAGCCCCACAGCTCTTGCTGCCCCCCCCACCCGCCCCGTGTTTCTGTCCAAGCTCGCACACCCCTTCCTTGGCGCAGGCCCGGTGAGCTCTAGCTTCCCGCTCAGGGCGCCCAGCTGCATGCGTGGCCCAGCCACCATCATCACGGGCGTGTGGGCAAAGGGACAGAGTGTGCCTCTGTGGTGGGGAGCTGGTCGAGGAAGACGCTGCCCGAGTCTGGCTGCCCGGGGGCCTTGCCCGGGACCCCCACAGGCACCCGTCGCTGGTGCCGCCCTCCCACCCACGGACACCTGCTGTTCCTTCGTTTCTCTCCATCTCAGCCTGGCCATCCACTCAGGTCCTCAAGCAAGAAATCTCAGCGTCGTCCTTGACCTCTGCTCCCCCCCCGCCCAGCCCCCTCAGGTCAGCAGGTCACCAAGATCGTATCAGCTCCCCCTCTCTCCGAATGACCCTTGCGTGAGCTGCCTTGTGGCCTGGGCCTGGTCGGGCCTCAGTGTCGCTCCTCATCCACAGCCCTTCCCCCCACGGAGGCTGCTGTGTTCCCATCAGCATTCAGTGGCACTTACTAAGACCCGCTTGCCCGCCCGGGACTGGGCCATAGGCTCCATCCGTGTGATTATTCAGAACAGACCTGGTCATGGGCTCTTCAAGAACCCTTCGTTCCCTTCCCCACAGGACTAAACCGCAGTACGGTGTTCATGATGCTTCCTGGCCTGACCCGTCCCCCCTTCCGGGCTCTCACTCCCGTGTCCTCCCTCCTTGCTCTGGGTGTCCTGGCCTTGCCACGGCCACAGCTCCAGGATGGGCCCTGCGCCTTCTTACCTCTGAAGGCATTGTCTCTCTGGGCTAACTTTGGCCGTCTTTGTCCATCTCCAGGGTTGGCCTTCGGGGTTTCTTTGTCCTCCTGCCCACAGGGCTGGATGCTCCTGGCACGTGGCTAGCAGGCCGTGAATACTGTTGAGTTCAACCTGATAGGACGAGCTTGGGATGATCGGCCAAAGAGCGAGTTTAAAATAGAAATGTCAGCCTTCTTTTGAGTTGGCTGAGAAGTGGCTTTTCTCTTTGTCTTCTGGTGAAGAAATTCATGGAGAATGCAGTGTCTCTGGGGAGGAGGGGGTGGGGAGAAGCACACCCAGTCCGCAGTAGGCACACGTGGCTGCCATATTGAAGCCTGTAGATAGAGAAGGTTTACGTCATCACAGAAAGTTCTGTTGGGCAGTGCTGGGTGGGAGAGTCTGCACGTGGGATCTTCAAGTTCGTTGTTCTTCCAGCGAGCACTTCTTGGGCACCTAGTGGCAAGGCAGAATGTTGGGCTCCCAGCAGGAAGTGGAAGACGCCAGCTCTTTGGGGGAGTTCTCAGTCTTCTGGGGAGAAGTTTCAACTCGGGGGCCCTGGGGCAGCTGCCCCCGAGGACCTGGCCTTCATTTTCCCGATTCCCTTGCGCCGCTTGGGCAACTGGGGCCTCCTGGAGGCACGAAGTGCCGGCCCCAGCCGGGCTGCAGCCCGGGGTGGATGGCTGAGCGTGAGGCCCGTTAGCGGCGGAATTTAGCCCCCTGTGGGCCGCCTCTCTCCATTGTCTTGGTTCCCTTCCACACTGCCCTGGAAGAACTCCCAAAGCAACAGGCCGGCTGGCCAGGCTCTTAGCACCAGTAAACCCCGCAGCTGTCCCCAGGGCAGAGAGTAGCTGGGTTGTATTTACTTAGGAACAGCCAAAACTTGCTGCACGATGAAAAGTGGAGAGAAGGTTCCTGAGAGGAATGCAGCCGGCTCCAGCCCAGGGTCCGCCTTGCTCGGGGAGGCTGCAGGCGGCCAGGCCGGGGCCAGCTGCCCGCTCTGCTGGCAGGTACGGTAGCAGCGGCTGCGGGAGGGTCAGTGGGAGGGGGCCGGGAGGGAGCGCCTTTATTTTTAACTCAGGGGATGAGCAGGAAATGAACGGAAAAGTCATTTTTTAGAGGGAGAGTTCCCCGTAGCTTGGAGCCGACTGTGGAAGATTCCCGAGTATCTGCCAGGGAGGTGGCCAGAGGGGGCCCAAAGCCTGAGCCCAGAGCCTCAGAAAGCCTCCTTTCAGCCAGGCTCCTCTGCCCCCACCTCCTCACAGCCCTCCTAGAATGCACACTGGGAATGGGAGCGAGGCCACGCTGGGCCTGGCCAGCCCTCCCTGGGTCCCTGCTGCCCATGTGATCGGAGTCATCCTCCTGGCCTGGTGGTGGGAGTTGAGGGCACCCTGGGGATGCCTCTCAGCTGCGTGTCCCTCCTCATGGGGTGCGGGGGCCTGTAGCTGTGCTTCACGAAGGGGCCTGAGCCGTGGCTTTAACAATAAAGCCGTCCTCCGACTCTTCCTCCTCCCCCGTACTGCGCCCCTGGCTGGGGCAAGGGTTGTCTGATGGCTGTTGGGAGTATGCAGATGGCGGGTGCAGATCTGTTGGGGGATGAAGGACAGAGACACCATCTTGAGAACTGTCTGGAAGGGGCTGTTGGGCAACGGTGCCCACCCCAAGCTGTGGGCTGGCTGGGATGCCCGGGAATGGGGGCGGTTTCCCAAAGCTGTGGCCGCGGGGGGTCCTGCCTCCCGCAGATGGCAGGTGTTGGTTCAGTTTGGGAAGGGCTGGGTTGAAGGAAGCCGGCCCCCTCACAGGGACTACTCACTGCATTTACTATGCTAATGGGCTGGAGGAATCCAAGGCAGGCGTCTAGCAATCTAGTTTTATGTAACCACAGATCATCGTCTGTGGAGGATGGAGCCACGTGGGGAACCCACTTTGGGGATGCAGGTCCGGCCTGGCCTGGCTGCTTGCTCCCCTCCCCGCTGGCATGGACAGTGCCGGTGCCTAGACCGGGCCTTGGTGAGCACTGGGGGGTTGGCCGCCCCCTTCTCCCACGGCCTGGCCTCACCCCACCTCTGCGCCTGGCCTCTGAGCTGGCTCGTGACTAACACGGGCCTCATTGGAGCCAATTGGTGCTGCCAGGTTTTCGGTTTCAAATGATCCCCTGCTTGGGCCAGAATGCTTGGATTTTTCGGCATGGTGGGGGAATGGACATTGAGCCGAACGCTGCCGGGGAAGAACCGAGGGTCAGAGCCGTGCTCCGCAGCTGCCCGGCTACAGCAGTGAAATCACAGCCTATGTATGTGCTCGGCACCCGGAGGAGGCGGCCGGGAGGGACGGGGCCCCCACGGCCAGCCCGGGACCTGGCCTACCCCGAATTTCCACCAGCGGGCCTGTCTGTGGGGCCTTCCTGGGCCCGCTTGCCCTGCTGGGAACTGGTGCCTGAGAGTCCCATGTGGTGTTAAAGGGGTTTCTTCTTTATATGTTTTCTGTCATTTCTAAATTCAGTACAATGAACAAATACTGCATTTATAATCAGAAGAACCAGGAAGGAATGTTTTTTCAGAATCGGGGAAGAGATTGAATGAATATACCTAAAAAAATCTCCATATTGCCCATTGTTCGAACTCAAGGATTGTTAGTGGTTGGTGGGACAGTTCTAGAATGAATCTAAAGCCCGGACAGTGTCAGACGGGGACACTGGCTCGTTGGTTCATGGTGTCTGTATGTGCTCCCTGGGGGTCCAGAACAAGTGGCCACAGATTTGGTGGCTTGCGACAGCAGAAGCGGGTTCTCTCGAGGTTCCGGAGCTGGGAGTCTGAGATCGAGGTGTGCGGGGCCGGGACTCGTCAGCACCCTCCCGGAGAGAATGCTCTCCTGGCCTCTTGTTGCTTCTGGGGGCTGCACCCAGCCTTCGAAGCCGGACTCACCGAGTTTCTCTCCACTCTGCCTTTACTTCCCTTCCCCTGTGCCTGCGCGGGAGGCCTCATATGAGGCTCGCGATGGCATTTACGGCCCGCCCTGATAATCCTGGCTAATCTCCCCGTCTCAGGATCCTTCACTCAATCCCATCTGCAAAGACTCCAAACAAGACCCCATTTACAGGGATTAGGAAGCGATATCTTTGGGGGCCGTTATGGAGCCTGTGGGACCTCCCTGGGCTGAGACACTGCCCCCACCTTCCCTCAGCAGGCAGGCCACTTTGGGGCTGCCCTCCAGGCTCTGCTGGGGGCTGGGGGTAGGGAGATGGTTGCTATTTGGTGTCCCCTGCCCCCAAGGAGACACCCTTGCTACATAGGAGACTGCGTTTGGGGTCCTGTCCCAGGCAGGAGGGGACAGGGACTTTGCGCCATCCCATAGATGCACATGGACACCCCCTGACTCTGACCAGGTGCTGGTGGGGCCCCAAGGTTGCCAGGTGAGCAGCCCCCTCCCCCCGGGACCCCAGGGGAAAAGCAGGAAACAGCTGAGCCCCAGCTAGGCCTTGGGGGGGGCCCTCCCAGAGAAGTGCTGAGTATGGGGAACCATGCTGAGGAACCAGGCTCCCTCCGCGGGGACAGCTGGGGACGCACTGACTCATGAGTAAGTGGGACCTTCCAGGAAGTCTCCCTCGCGCCGCCTCCCACCCCCCACTGGCTTGGGCGGGACGGCCAGTGGCCTGTGTCACTGCTGCAGCTGACGGGACACCGGGCAGCCACAGGGGCAACTCCGTTGGGCTCATCGGGGGGCAGGTGCTCTGGAGCCCTCCCTGGCCGCCTTCCTCCTTGGGGCCGAGTCGGGCTCGGGGTGTGCTGCTGGGCCCCCGCGGTGCAGGGAAGGCGAGGCGGGCACGAAGGAACTAGGCTTTTCGGACGCTTCAGCCGGAGGAAACATAGCATCGCGGGACGGGGAAAATGAAAGACTTTGGAAGTCGCCAGGAATTTGACTGTGAGCTGGTTTCCAAGAGGCTAAGTTAAGCTTCTCCAAGTGGATATTAAAAAGGAGCAGCAGGCCTGGCGGAGGGGCTGGAGGGGGTGGAGAGAAGGCCGCCGGAAGCTGCACGCTGCACCGGGAGCCACTGCGTACAAAGCCCAGACGGAGGTCCGGCCGGGACCCTGGGGCTGCGGGAGGCTCGCGGCCCACGTCCGCCCCGCCCCGCCTCCTCTCCTTTAGGTCTCTGCCTCGGTCCCTTCTCCCTCCCGAGCCCGAGGGACAATGCTCCTTCAGTTTGGGGCACAAACATATGATCAGCACATGGAAATGTGGTAATTTGGATGCATTCGTGATTGCAACAGATTGAAGAAATTAGACCAGACAAAGAGTGTTTTTGGAGGAGGAGGAGGAGGCAGAAGGAGGGAGGGCGTCGGGGGTGAGAAGGGGAGGACGCCTCTGGAAAGGGGGACGCCGGGACTCCCGCCTGCTGCTAAATATATCCGTAGTAATGGAGAGAGACCGGATCACAGGTAGGCCACTCGCTGCCCCCTCCCCTAACTCAGAGCTGCGTCTGTGCTTCGGGAAAGAAGCACCCAGGGGTCACTTTTATTCATTTTTGTGGACATATTTCTTTTCCTTTTGGCTGTTCTGAGGTCGCGGGACGCAGTGTTCCCAGAGCTGAGCTTCACGAAGTCGGGCTTTTATTGAAACGCTGCTCTCCTTCCCCTCGCTGTTCTCGCTCATTCCCCAGTGGGCCACCTCTGCATCTCGAGGCGCCGCGAGTGCCCAGACCGTTGGCGCCGAGCTCCGGGAAAGGGTGGGGGGACCGGCAGCGGTGCTCGGGTCTGGGGCGGCGGCATTTGGGCCGCTGGTTGGTTGGTTTGTCCACCGTGTGGTTTGCGTGTTTGCTGCCAGCCAAGTCCGTCTGCAAGGCCGCCTCGGTCTCCTCCCAGAAATAGCATTTTGTGCCTTCCCAGGAGTTGACTGCAGGGGTGGAGCTCCTGGTGCTCAGAGAAGACGTGCAAACGTGTGTGCACGCGTGTGTGTGCGCACGCACGGCAGACAGAGCTGGTCTGCTCGCCTGGAGGCTTAGGGCATGGACCAAGGCGAATCCCTCTTGGGGCCAGGGGTGTCACTCGGGTCCTCACTCACCTGGGAGCCCTGCAGTGGGGAGGGGGAGTGACGATCTTCCAGGGTCACTGAGGGACGCCCTGGGTCAGGAAGATGAGCAGATGTGGGCTCTGCTCAGACTCTGGAGCAGAGTCACTGTTTAAAACATCTCGGTGTCACATCAGGGCATGGAGTGAGGGCAGAGGGCTGGTCCTTGGGCCAGAAGGGCCTCGCGGATCTAGACCCATCCCTGCTCTCCCTGGGGGTCCAGCCTTTCATAGCTGGGGCTGTTCTCACGGGCAGCCCCCACGGAGCGGGCACGGGGCCATCGGGGCGGTGCGAGAGCCGACCCTGAAGAGCAAGGAGGCAGCCCTGGCTTGAGTCATCCCGGTCAGATGGCCCCCGTCCCAGGTCAGTTTCCCCAGCCCCTCAGGCAGCCGTGGCACTCTGACTCGGTCAACGTCTGACATCATGAGTAAGTCCCCTTCATTACGGTGCCTGCTGCCTACCGCGTGCCCCTCAGGCGTACTGGGCCCACCGGGCAGGTCTGGGGCATCCTCGGGCTTCAGCTGCTCTGCGCGGACCCCTGGGTCCTGGTGAGGCTCAGAACGTCACCCCACAGGTGCCGTGGCCCGTCGTCTGTTGCTTGCCACTGTGAGTGTTGGGGGGCTCTCCAAGAGGCCGGGGGAAAGGGTGGCCCGTCCCGAGGCTCCTCCTCGTCTGCTGCTCCAGGGACCGATCAGATTCGGATGGGATGTCAGGACTGATGGGGCAGCCACCGGGAGGAGAGCTGCTGACTGGCCGTGTGCGTGTGCACGTGTGTGTGTGCGTGTGTGCCACTGGGACCGCCGCAGGAGGAGGGGCAGCCGTGGAGGCCCGCGGAAGGCAAGGTGTGAGCTCAGTGACCTGGGCCAGCTGGGGTAGACGGGTGTGGAGCGGAGGTCCACGGCACTTGCCTGGCGGGGGCGTTGACAGGGTCCCTGAGGACTTGGGAGGATGGTCACTTCACAGCTTGGCTTACGGGGCCTCAGGGGCCGCGGATCCAACCTTCATTTCACAGATGACCAAGCCACAGCCCCGAAGGGTGACACAGGGGAGCAGAGAGCCAGGAACAAAGTGGGGGAGGAGACCTTGGGAGTGATAGCACTCTTGGAACCTTGTGGACTAGCCAGACCCCAGCAGCTCTCCATGAACTGAACCAAACTGCCTTTGAAAAGGGTCAGCTCTGTATCTTCACGGCCACGCTGGGTACCACCGCCCTCGGCTGGGACCGCCTGTGAGGGACAGAATGGGGACTTTCTCTCAGGATGTGCCTGAGGATAAATTGGTACTATCGATGAAATTCTCCGAGGGATGCGTTGTCACTGAAAATTACTTATTTCTTGCAAAGCTCAGTTAGAAACTGGTAACAGATGTGAATGACAATGGAAATCCTCAGGCCCTTTCCTAACACATTCCTCAGACCCGCTCAGATCTTGACCTTGGTGTTTAATTGTATCCTGGCCTGTCACGTGAAGGAGTTGGACCGGCATGGCCCAAGGCAGCACCCCACTGCCGGTGGGCCTCCGAGCCTGTTCTGTGGGGCCCCCGAAGGTTCCTTCCTTCTCCCTTTGTCTTGTGGTAAGACGGTTGTGACAGCTGCCTCAGTCCCCACCCGCGCGCCAGGCAGAGGTGGGGCTGGGGGCCAGGATGTCCTGCCCAGCCCAGTGCCCCACCTGACCTCTTCCAGGCAGGGCTGCCACTGCCCGTGCCCCACTGCGCTGGCGTTTGAGGTGTGTCTGGCTGGCTCTCGGCCACCAGTGCTGTCCAGGCAGAGCTGGTGGGGAGGGGAAAGGGGCTTGGGGCAGGTGCAGGCAGCCTCAGGACCCTTCCATCTGCTCAGTCCTTCTTTTTGCAGCACTGGGTTCCTGCCCTGTTTGTGAGTCTGGGGCCTGGGGTTCTCCTGGGCGGTGGGGTAGCCCCGGCCCTCTTGGAGGCTCCCCCTCCCCCCTGCCCCGGGGAAGATGCCGGAGGGCTTGTCAGCAGGGCAGGGATGAGTCATGGAGCAGTGACTGGCCTCTGAGACACAGAAGGCCGCTCCTTCCAGCCAAGGGTCGGGTTTTTTCCCTTGTTCTGGACTGCCTCTGTGGCTTTTACAAATTAAGCAGTTTTATCTTGTTCCAAGCGCTTGTATTTCAGCAGGGAGAGAATCTCCAAGAAGGGAACTTTCCACTGGGGAGCTGTTACTTAGCTCAGCTGGGCCTCGGGGAGGGTGGGAACGGGCTTCTCTGCTCTGTCCTGGACTTCGGCATGGGGTCCTGGGAGGGCCGGCTGCTCCGTCACAGGACGTCTGCCCGACATGGTGAGGCACAGAGTGCTCACCCGGGGCGGGGGGAGAGCTGGTGGTCTGCTCTTCTCAGGGTGTCCGCTGTCACGGGGCGGGCAGGGAGCTGGACACCCCTCACCTGTCCCTGCTTGTCTCTGAGTCCCCGGGCACTTCTCACCCTGGTCCTGGACAGACACTGGGGTCACAAGCTGCCTGGACCTGCTTTGTCCTCTCTGGCTTTAGTTCCCTTGTCTCCAAGAGGAGAGAAGTGGCCCGAAGCCTTCCTGGCCCCCTTCCTCTTCTGGCTCTGACCGGCGAGGGACTTGGTCCCTGGAGGAGTTTCTTAGGGCAGGTGAAACCTAGTGCCACAGACTGCATGGCTTGAAACAGCAGCAGCAGCTGACTCTGTCACAGTTCTCGAGGCTGGAAGTTCAAATTCAAAGTGTCAGCAGGGCTGGTTCCTTCTGGAAGCCGTGAGGGAGCTGCTGTTCTGTACCCCTCTCCTGGCTTCTGGGGGTGGCCTGTGATCCCTGGTGGTCCTTGGCCAGTAGGAGCATCACCCAGTCTCTGCCTGTTGTCACAGAGCCTTCCGTGTCCCCAGGTCTGCTGCTTCTCTCTTATGAGGACACTCATCACTGGACATCCCCCCCGCCCCCGCCGCTGCCCCGGAGAATCCAGGATGACTGAATGTCAAGATCCGTAACTTAATTACACCTGCAAGGCCCTATTTCCAAATAGGACCACGTTCAAGGGTTCCAGGTGAACATGCGTTTCCGGCAGGTGGGGGGGGTGTCGCCATTCAACCCACTCCAGGCCTGATGTGTCCTGGACGCACTGGATGATTCCATGTCCCAGATTCCTCGTTGCCCCACTCTGGAACCTCCTGGTGTGGCCACTGGCCCTTTCCAATGCGTCACGTGCGCCTGGTGGGGGACTGCCCTGCTTCCTCCCTGGACCCCCCCTGTCCTGGCCCACAGGCGAGGGGTCCCTGCAGCCTGTCCGTACTGCAGGCGCCCGGGGTGCCCGGAGCTCTGTGCTGGACTCTGAATTCTTTTTAAACATTGTGGTAAAATACGCATAACGTACAAATTGCTGTTTTAACAATTTCAGGGATGTATGGCTCCGTGGCGCTTATTTAATAAGTACGTTCCCATAGTTGGGCCACCGTCCAGCTCATCTGCAGAACTGCTTCACCTTCCAGAATGACACTGCGTCCCCACGGAACAGCCGCTTTCCTTTCTCCTTCCCCTCTGCCCGTGGCAGCCGCCATCCAGCTTTCCGTGTCCGTGACCTTGTTCCAGGCACCTCACAGACGCGGAGCCATGCGCTAGTTGTCTGTCTGTCTGTGCCTGGCTTATTTCACTTGGGGTAATCTCTTCGAGTCCATCCGTGTCGCAGCAGGTGTCCGTTTCCTTCCCAGTGTAGGACAGAGTGATGCTCCGCTCTGTGGAGAGACCACATTGTGTTCTGGGGACATACGCAGAAGCAGGGTTGCTGGATCGTGTGGGAATTCTCTGTTTAATTTGGTGGGCAGCTGCGTACTGCTTGCCCAGGGGCTGCACCATTTCACGTTCCCACCGGCAGGGCACGAGGGTTCCAGTCTCCCCGCCCCCTCACCGACACTGCTGTTTTATTTACTCGTTCCTTTGGATAATAACCATCCCAGTCAGTGCGTGCAGTGGCGTCTCACTGTGGTTTTGAGGGGCATTTCTCTAAATGCTTAAGCTGGTGAGCGCCTCTGCCCGGGCTCCTTGGCATCTGTGTGTCTTTGGAGAAATGTTTCTTCGGGTCTTGTGCTAAGATTTTAATTGGGTTGTTTGTTGTTGTTGTTGTAGGCGTTCTTTATATATCCTGCATATCAGTCCCTTACCTGATGTCTGATTCGCAAATATTTCCTCCCATTCTGCCAATAACCTTCTCACGCTGTTGGGGGTATACTTTGATGCATAGAAATTTTTAAGTTTGATGAAATCCCATTTTACTAATCATTCTTTGCCTGTGCTTTTGGTGTCGTACCCATTGTCCCGAAGCTTTTCCCCGGTGATTTTTCCTAAGAGTTGTATAGTTTTGGCTCTGGCGTTGAGACCTTTGATCCATTCTGAGTGAATTTCTGTATATGGTATGAGGTAGGGTTCCTGATTCACTCTTTCTCTTTCCTCACACCCAGGCCGGCTCCTGTGGGTGGCAGGGAATGGGGAAATCCTGGGCTGGGCCAGGCCTTGAGTCGCTTCCCGCCCCAGGCTCGCCACAGAGCCTCAGCTCTGGCCCGGAACACAGCTGGACGTGTGCTGTGCCCGGGGCAGCCCAAGCCGGGCTCTTCTGGGCTGACAGCGGAGGCCAGCCTGGGGTGTTCTGGGTTCCACCGTGGGGATGTACCTCTAATTCTCTGTGGTCCCTCTGTCCAGCCTGTGTGTGGCACTGGCTGTCTGTGTGGCAGGGTGTGGGGCTCAGCGTCCATTGGTCTGTCCCCATGCCCCTTCTTAGGAAGCCTGTCCACCCACACCCTCCCGCGTGGCTTCTGCCATCCCGGCTTCTGCCTTCTGCTCAGAGCTGGTCATCCGTCTTGTCTTTCCATCCGACAGAAACTTCTGTCCTCAAACCTCTTTGCCTGAAGGCCCTCCAGCACTGGGCATGCCATCATCAGCCCTGGGCCGATTCCGCTGACAGGGCCGGCTGTGGATTCAGCTTCTTTGGGGCTGGGCGTGTGACCGGGCAAAGGGTAGGGTGGGACCTGACAGAGAAAGGAGGGAGATTTCCTCCTACTGAGTGGCCTCAGCTTGGAGAAGTGTCTTGGCCACAGCTTGAACTCTGGACAGATAGCAATGCGGATCTCAGCTCGCGGCGGAGGACACTTCTGCCTTGAGACCTTCAGATCCTCCTTCCTTTCTTTTCTTTTTTCCCTTTTCTTTAAACGAATGGGGAAACTCTGACTTGAGCAAAGCTGAATAAACAAGCAACACGCCCCTAGAAAATCAGGGAAGAGGCACCAGCTCCGAAACTTTGCTCTGAAAGCTGCGTGCTTTGGGGCTGGGTGGGTCCTCGGGAGCAGATGGGTGTGGCGGGGCCGCGGGGCTCGGGTGGCAGGAACGCACACGCCAGTGCCCCCTCCCACCAGAGGGTCGACAGTCTGTGTGGTATCTTCTGCTTGGAGTTCACCTCCTGTCGCGCCATAGCGGGGGCGGGGGTCCTGTTGGCAGCACCAGTAGGCTCGGGCCATTCCAGTTCACTCTTTGAATATTTCTTGAGGTCCTGCAATGTGCAGGTGCTCGCCTGGGTTCTCAGCCTACACGAGGGAGGGGGATATAGCCCTTGCTCCTGCGGGACCCCACCCGAACTAGATGTCAAGGAGCTAGCCAATAAGTGCATTGATAGATGATTCTAGGCGAAGGCTATGAAGAAGCCTAGAACAGGTGATGTGGTCATTACCTGGAGTGCATGTCCTCTGTGTGTGTGTGTGTGCGCGCGCGCGGGCACGTGTGTGTGTGTGTGTGTGTGTGTGTGTGTGTTGGGGAATTAGTGGATGCCCTCCCCGAGGGGGTGACACTGAGCTGAAACTTGCGTGACCAGTAGGACCCAACCAGGCCAGCGTCCAAAGGAAGAGCTTCCAGGCAAAGAGAACAGAAAATGCAAAGGCCCGGAGGTTGGATCATCAAGGCGAGGGGTAGGGCCAGGCCAGGTTGTGCTGGGGAAGCCTGCCGGGTGCCCCGTGGAGGGAGCCATGGGCCCTGAACGCCCGATGGCTGCTGAGTCACCCGTGGCGGGCAGGGAGGGGATGCAGGGAAGCCTGGAGGGGAGGGGCGCTGCAGTTGGTCTTTGCAGTGGGAGAGGGAGGGCCTCTGATTGCTGGGGGACCCGGGTGGTTGTCCAGCCCTGCCCCGGAGGCTTGCGCCGACTCAACTGGGAGGATGCTGGCTGTGGCTTGGTGTCTGCTTGGCCAACCGTGGGGTGAGGCTGAGGCCGCCTGAGTCCTGGGAAGGTGACCCGAGCCCATAGCCTCAAGAGGAAGTACAGCGTGGGAGAGGCGGCCCGCTCCTTCGTGTCCCACAAGGCCCTGCGTCTCCAGGCAGTTATTGTGAGCTCCGGTGTGAGGCCACGTGCCCGCCAGGGACTAACACCCACCCTGCTGGCGTGGATTGAGCTGCTGTCTCTCCAGCGCCTGTGCGTCTGCTCACCGGGCAGGGGCTGCGGCGGCGGACAGCAGGGGCCTGTGCGTCCCCGGCCCACACGGGGGACAGTTCCGGCAAGCCCTGCGTGCTGCTTAGTGCGCTCCTTGACCATCCACGGGCCACCCTGCGGGGGCGGCACAACTGAGACGGGTGAGCGTGAGCGCAGAAGCCTCGCCCAGGCCCAAGGCCTCACCTTTCCAGGGCTTAGCTTCAGGCCCGGGCGCCTCTCTGGCCCTGCTGCCCCTGGTGTGCACGTGGGTGGCCCCCCACCATCCGCCCGGCCACCCCACCAGGGGCCAGGAGGCCTTTCCAGGTGGCATTTCACTTCAAGGCTGCAGGGCTCTGGGCCATGGTGCTGGGTGAGGTGTCACAGGAGATCGTTATCTGATAACAAGCAGAGAAGTTCGGCTTTGGGATGGTTGACGTCAGCATGTTTCCAAGCTCCGGGACCTTCCTTGTGTCCTGATCCAAGTGCAGGGGAGAGGGATGGGGCTCGGGTGAAGGTGGGCGGGGGGCTTGTGAGCCACCCAGAGGGGGTGGGCTTGGGCAGTGCCTCTGTGCTGTGTGTCTAAGGGGGGGTACTCCAGGGAATGCTTTGCAATGCCCCCCCACCCCTGCCCCAGCTCCCACCTCTCTGGGGAGGAGTGAACAGAGGGGCCTGGGTTCGGGAAACCTGCATCGTCCACGCATGGGTGCCCCCCATTACCGCAGAGAGGGGCCGGCGGGGCCTGGGGAGGGAGGAGGCCGCAAACCCGAGAAGGGAGAGGGATTGGGCTGCAGAAAGCCTTTCCCCCAGAAGGTGGCACTGCAGGCCCTTGAGAGCCGGCCCCCGTGTCCACGCCACCGAATTTGCGGAAAGCGGCTGCCCAGGCGTTATTTCACTTCCCGTGGCTGCTCTTCTCCCCCTTCCCCGGCGCGGGAAGTGGCGGGTGGGGAGCGTGGGAATCCCGGCGAGGATGGGAAGGCCCCGGCGCGGGAGCCAGGACTCGCTCCGAACCCGGCTCAGGCCACGGAGGTGTGGAAGCTTCCTGCTTCGCGGGAGGGGGGGGGGGTCTCCACTGCATCCTCCTCCTTCCCTGTTCGTGGATGGCATGTCTCAGTCTCTTTAAAAATTTTCCAGCTTTTTACTGTGAAAAATCTCAAACACACAAGAAAGATAAAAGAATTCTAGGGCCACCGCGAGATTCTGCCATGCCCGGGGGGCTCTGCCGGCTTCACCCGTGTCCCTCCCTCCGTCTGCCCACAGTCCCCGGGATTCGGGGATCCATTTCGGAATAAGTGGCTGATATCCGTACACATCACCCTTCGAACACTTCAGCCTGCGTCTCCCTAGCTAGAGTCCGGTATCTGTTTACGGTTCTTTTTCTTTCTTTGAGGTAAAATTACTGTGCCACGGACTCCCAGACCGTAAGCGCAGGCTCCGAGTCTGGGCGCAGACTTCACCGGGCCTCACTCCCATCAGCGAGCAGAGCATCGCCATTCCTGCGCCTGGGCAGCCTCTGCCTCCCGCCGAGGGGCTGCCAGAATCGGGTTCCTTCCTCTATCGATTACTTTTGCCGGTTTGTGTGTTTTTTAGAACTATCTGCTGGCACAGTACTTTGTCCCATGATGGCTCAGCGGTGTTCGTTTCATGTTTCCAGTGGAAGGTTCTTATGAATAAAGCTGCTATGAGCATTCTTTTCTTTCTTTCTTTCTTTTTTAAGATTTTAAATTTTACCTCATCTCTACACCCAACGTGGGGCTCGAACTCACGACCCGGAGATCAGGAGTCGGGTGTGTCCACCCACGGAGCCAGCTGGGCACCCCCGCTGTGAGCATTCTTATGCAATCTGTGTGTGTGTGTACTTCCATTTGTCTTGTGTAAATACCGAGTGGAATTATTGGACCAGAGGGTAGGTAGCTATGAGTTTAGTTTTACAGGAAACTGCCAGATCTTCTCCTAAAGTGGCTGGACCACTTTACACACCCACCAGCCATGGCGGAGAGTTCCCGTTGCTCCACGTCCTCGTCAACATTTGGTGTCGTCACTCTCTAGGATTCTGTCCTTCTGGCACGCGGGTAGCTGTATCTCATTAGGGTTTCAATTTGCATTTTCCTGATGACTAACGCTGTTGAGAACATTTTCATGTGCTTACTGGGGACTCATCTATTTTTCCTTTGTGAAGGGTCTTTTCAAATCTGTTGCCCATTTTAAAAGTGGGTTGCTTGGGGACGCCTGGGTGGCTCAGTCGGTGAAGCATCTGCTTTCGGCTCAGGTCATGATACCAGGGTCCTGGGATCGAGTTCTGCATCGGGCTCTTTGCGCAGCGGGGGAGCCTGCTTCTCCCTCTGCCTGCTGCTGTCTCTCTCTTTCTCTCCCCCTCCCCCCCCCCGCAGTTAAATACATAAAATCTTTTAAAAAATTAAAATAATAAAAGTGGGTTGCTTGACTTTTATTCTTTCTGGATACCGATCTTTGTATCGTAAATATTTTTTTCCTGCTCTGTGGCTTGCATATTCATTTCTTAACAATACCTTTCGATGAGCAAAAGTTTGTAATTTTAATTTTGATGAAATCTAATGTAACAAGTTTCTTTCTTTGTGGTTACTGCTTTCTGTGTTCTTTATAAGAAAGCTTTGCCTGCTCCCAGGAGGTGAAGATATTTTCAGTGCTTTCTTCTGGAAGCTTTATGGTTACAGCGTTTATATTAGGTTTAGAAATTATCTTTTGTGTATGGTATGAGCTAGGGGGTTTAAGGTTTGCTGGTTTGTTTTTTTAGTATGGATACCCAGTTGTTGTAGCACCATTTGTTGAAAAGACATTGGCGTACCTTGGCACCTTTCTTGAAAATCAATTGGCTTTGTGTACATGGTTCTATTTCTGGAGTCTATCATATTGTATTGATGACCACCCTGTCTTGATTAATGTGGCTTGAAATAAGCTCCCTCAATATATCCAAGCCATTGCTTTAGATGTTCTTTTTAATTTTTTTAAAGATTTTATTTTTAAGTAATCTCTACCCCCAACGTGGGGCTTGAACTCACAACCCAGAGATTAAGAGTCACACGTTCTACCAACTGAGTCTGCCAGGTGCCCCTAGGTGTTCTTGCTCTTTTAAGTTTCCTTATAAATTTTAGAAGTAGAGAGTCAACGTCTATAAAAATGCTGTGTGAATTCTGAGCTCGCATTGAATCTATAGGTCAATTTAGAGAGAATTGACATCTTAATGACACTGACTCTTCTGATCTTACAAACGTGGTATGTCTCCATTTTTAAAGGCCTTTTTCTTCAATCTCTGTCGAATTCCACTGTTCTGTAGTTGTCAGTGAAAAGGTCTTCATGTCAGTTGCTAAATTTACTTCTAACTATTCTATTTTTTGGTGCTGCTGTACATTGAGTATATATTTTCAATTTCATTTCAAATTGTTTATTGCTGGTATATAAAATGCACTTGACTTTTGCATATAAATCTTATATCCTGTGACCTTGTTGAAGTCATTTTTTATCCTAGGACTTGTTTTACTTATTTCTTCCCGATCTTGGTTCCTTTAATTATTTGTTCTTGTCTTATTACACTAGCTAGCACTGCCAGTACAATATTGAATAGAAGTGAGTAGGCATCCTTGTCTTGTGCCAGAACTTAAGGATCTTAACTATAGATTTTCCAAATATGCTCTTCATCAGACTGAGGAGATTCCCTTCTCTCCCTAATTTGATGGAGTTTTTAACATGAGTGGGTGTTGGCTTTGGTAAATACTCTTTTTTTTTTTTTTTTTAAGATTTTATTTACTTACTTGACAGAGATAGAGACAGCCAGCGAGAGAGGGAACACAAGCAGGGGGAGTGGGAGAGGAAGAAGCAGGCTCATAGCGGAGGAGCCTGATGTGGGGATCGATCCCATAACGCTGGGATCACGCCCTGAGCCGAAGGCAGACGCTTAACCGCTGTGCCACCCAGGCACCCCTTCTCTTTCTGTATCTATTGAAATGATTATTTTCTCCTTTGTTCTACTAATAGGGTGAGTTAACAATGATTGATTTTTGAGTATTAAACCAAGTTTGGGTTCCTGGATAAGTCCCACTTGGTGATGATTTGTAATCCTTTCCATACACTGCTGGGTTTGATTTGTCTCGTTTTTCGTAAAGGATTTCTTATGTAGATCCACGAGGAATATTATTAGTGCGGTATTTTTTTGGTTAGTTTAATTCGGTAATGTCTTTGTTCGTGTTCTTTCAGCCTCATGAAATGAGTTCAGAAGTGTACCCTCCTCTCCATTTTTCATAAAAGTTTGCATAAAATTGGTGTTATTTCTTTCTTAAGGGTTTGATAGAAGTCAACAAGGAAGCCATGTGTCCCTAGAGTTTTCTTCTTGGAAAGTTGTTTTTTTTAATGACAAATTAAGTGCTTGTATTAAATACATTAAATGAATTTAGTATTAATTTGAATACATTAAAAGTGTTTGATAGAGCTATTCAAGGTTTTTACTTCCACTTGTGTCAATTTGGTAAGTTATATTTGAAGGAATCTGTCCATTTCATGTAAGTTGTTGAACTCATTCGTATAAAGTTGTTCATAATTTTCCTTTATTATCATTTTAATGTCTATAGGATCTTAGGGATAACTCTTCATTCCTAATATCAGTAATTTATGTTCTCATCTCTCTTTCTCTCTCTCATCAGTCTAGCTATGAGTTTATTGATCCGTAGATCTTTTTAAAGAACGGACTTTTGGCTTTATTTTATTTTATTTTATTTTGTTTTTTAATTTCCTTTATTTCTATCCTTATCTTCATGACTTCCTTCCTTTTACTTACTTTGATGTAAGTCAGGTCCCAGGCAGGAAACAGAAACCACACCACACCAGTAATTTGAACAGCAAAATGTAATACAAAGAATTATTAACAGGTAAAAGCTGGCTGGCTACTAAAAGGGTAAAACAAGACTCGGAGGAACATAGAGCAGCAAATAAAGAAGGAGCTACTTTAGAAGGAAACACAGGGGAAAGCTTTGTGACACTGGGTTTGGCAAGTTTCTTCGCTAGGCCGCCAAAAGCCCAGGCAACAAAAGAAAAAAAGATAAGTTGTATTTCATCAAAATTAAACACTTTTGTGCCTCAGAGGACACCTCAGCGGAGTGCAAAGGCCGTCCGCAGGGTGGGGGGTACTGTGTGCAAACCATATATCCATAAGGGATTAATATTTAGAATATATAAAGAACTCCTATAATACACCAACAAAAACCCAAACAGCCCGATTAAAAAAAACGGACAAGGGACTGGAATAGCCCTTTCTCGAGAGAAGACACACAGATGCCAACACGCCCAAGAAAAGATGCTCAGTGTTACTAATCATTAGAGACAAGCACATCAAAACAGCAGTGAGCCAGCACTTTATACTCATGAGGACAGCTGCTATCCAAAGAAGCAGAGAACAGCACGTGCTGGCCAGGTGTGGGGACACTGGAGCCTTCATTGGCTGCTGGGAAGGCAGTACGGCAGGTCCTCAAAACATTAAAGCTAGAGTTCTCACCCACTCCAGCAAATCCACTTCTAGCTGGATTCCCCAAAGAGTTGGAAGCAGACCCATGTGCAGAGTCGTCAAAGGCGGTGGCTGGCGGGCTGGGGTGAGGGGAATGGGAAGTTAGTGTCTGAGGGGTACAGAGCTTCGGTTTGATAAGACGGAAAGTTCTAAAGATGGGCAGTGTTGATAGTTGCACAGCGATGTACGAAATGCTACAGAAATGTATGCCTGCATATTGTTCAAACGGCAAATTTTGTGTTCTGGGGGTTTCACTACGCACACGCAAGAGAGGCAGCGGTAGCTCTGGGGCTGAGAGCACCTGAGCAACCGGGAGCACCCGCAGCCCTGTCTCCCTCGGTCTGGGGCTCGGGCCTTGCTGGAGAAGGTGTGGCTGCCACGGAAACCTGTGGTCTCCTGGTGGCAAAACATTCTCCCCAGAGGGTGTCGACGGAGCTGGTCTGTACAAGCAGCTTACGGGGTGGCAGGGAAACTTCTGGAGGGTGTGGGCAGGTGGCAGCTGGTCCACAGGAAATTTTTGGGTCTGGGCTGGGGGCTACAGCTGGTGCACAGCAAGGGGCCTTCTGGGTGCTGGAAAACCTCTGGGAAGGGCGAGCACCAGCTGCTCAGGCCCCGGGGGAGCCGGGAAGAGAAGCCCCTTCCTCTCTGCTGCCCAAGGAGCCCTCCCTGCCTCTCCTCCCGTGCTGTGTGTCTGCGTGCGTGCGGAGGAAATGATTCACACCCAAGTGCAACCGGAGGGGGGGGTGTCAGAGCAGGCAGCCCGAGGGTTCGAGGAGCCCAGAGGAGGAAACGGGGGTGGGGGTGGGGACAGGAGATGAGACAGATACTGGCAGAAACGCCTTCCACACCTAGAAGGCCTGGTGGAGATTTCCGCAACGCCCAGGACTGGGTTTCAGTCGCATTTCTGAAGTTCAGTCTTGTTTCATGAGGCCCGGGATCCTTCGGGGTGAAAGGAAAGGAAGGAAAAGGACTTCCCCTGTGGGGTGTGTGAGAGTGTGTGTGAGAGTGTGAGTGTGTGTGCACATGTGTGCAAGGCTCTCATTTCCATTTTACTGTCTTCCTGACCACCAGGAAGAATGTCCGAGAACCTCCCCACCCTGCCCTGTGCTGCATGGGGTGGGAGGTGTGGACGCGGGCACGCGGGTGCGCACACGTGTGCGCACACACACACACACACACACAAACGCGCAGAGGCAGGGGCGAGCAGTCCTACAGATTGTACCTAGGCCTGGCAGGAAACCGGACTCTGGGAAACTTCAGGCCCCACCTTTGGCACAAAACTATGCTTTTTGTTGCTGTACGTTCAAGGGAACAGAGAGTGGGGGTGGGGTGGGGTGGGGACAGTTCATGTGCAGAGGAGCCAAGCCTGCCCCGGCATCCTGCTCGGGGGGCTCCTGTGCCAAGTTCTGGGGGGCTCGTGGGTCGGGGGTGGTCCCACTCCAGGTGGGGCCTTCTCCTGGAGTTCTGGGCCAGGATCATGGGGTCCCCATGGAAAGGAACCCCGCCCAGTGGCTCCCCACATTGGCTGAGGGCAAGTAACTGATTCAGTTGTCCGGGCAGCCTGTGAAAATATAGGGTCCGGGCCTACCCCCCAAGCCCCAGCGTCTGATGAGGTGCTGACGTGAGCGGGACGGGGGCCCACCGCCACAGGTGCTCTGGGGGCGCGGGGCTGCCCTGCCTGTGGGGCGTGGGAAGATCTGCACGTACTTGCGGACCGGCGAAGCTCGGGGTGAACAGCCGCGTGACCTGGCGGATGGGAAAAAATAGCGGATGCAGACTCTGGCTGCTGGAGGGAGGGGACACCGGCCTCTGGGCCATCCTTGCTCAGTCCCTGGACGGGTCTTGTGGCTGTCATAACAAATGACCTGAAACGCGGGGCTCACACAACAGGCAGTCCTCCTCGCGTGGTCCAGAGGCCAGGAGTCTGCAGGCCGGGCCCGTTCCTTCTGGAGGCCCCGAGGTAGAACCCTCTCCGAGCTCCGAGCTGGTCTCCGGTGGCCGCCGGCCTTCCACGGCTGGCAGGTACCTCACTGCGGTCTCTGCCTCCCGCTCCCTAGGGCTGTCTTTCCTGGGCATCTGTTCACAGAGCCATTCCTTTCTCTTACAGAGACCCCCAGCTGGTGGATTAGGGCCCCCCCAATCCAATCCTCTTAACTCCTTCATATCTGCAAAGACCCCATTTACAAATAAGGTCGCTTTCACAGTTCTGGGCATTAGGGTTTCAATATACCTTTTTGGCGAACACAGCTCAGCCTGCAACAGGCTCTCTCTGCAGAGGGGCCCCCTCCAGGACTCAGTTGCAAGGGAGGATGTGGGTGGACGAGAGAGGGCCCCCGTGGTGGGGGGGTACCCGCATGCTGGGGCAGGGCTTGGAGCGAATCAGGGCAGGGGATGGGAGGGCGCTGCGGGGTTGTCTGGGCAGGAGGCGCAGAAAGAGAAGAGCTGCAGGGATGCCCGGCTGGCTCAGTAGAGCGTGCGGCTCTTGATCCTGGGGTCAGGAGTTCGAGCCCCACCTTGGGTGTAGAGATGACTTGGAAAACAAAAAGCTACAGTTACTGTGTCTGAATAGTTGGAGGGTCATCACATAGAATGAGGGTTCCTCCAAAAAGCACCCCTAGGACCAGACGCCTGGCAGGTCCCAGGAAGTGCGGTTTGACTCATTACATAAAGAGATTTTGCCCACAAGTTGGATTTTCTGACAGTGGAGCAGGCCAGTTCACAAAGTAGTGAGTTCCCCATGCCTAGAAGTATTCAAGCAGGGGCTGTGTGGAGACTGTTCAGGAAAGCTGTAGAAGGGACCTCTGAGGTTCCTGCCAAGACCAGGTGTTTGTTATTTGGCGAGAACTGAAATTTTGAGGTGTAACGATGTGGGGAACCTGCCTTGGGGGGGAGGACTCCTGCTCAGGCCCCACATGTTCTGCTTTGTCTTTACAACTGGGGATCAGGCCGGGCTTGATCCTACAGCGCTCCCCCTCCTTTGTCTTTGGCTGCCTCTGGTTCCTATGGAAACGGAGCCTCCACCCTGTGGCCCACCTGCCTGAGCCCAGACGTGGTAATTCAGCTCGGTGTCAGATGTGCAGATAGTCACACGTGTGGATGAACACATGCTTCTGTGTTGCACGTGGGAGCACATCCCCCTGCCGAGGGTCCCTGGTGTGGGGCCCCCGCATCTGCTGCTCTCCTGGGTCTGAGGCGGCGTTCAGGAACACTACTGATGCTTGCCATATGCCAAGCTCTGTTTGAAGCACGGACTAACACGTGTCGTACTTTTTTACCTATTTAGCAAACCTGGAACACTTGTCTTGTGCCAGGCACTGTTCTAAGCGCTTTACAAATATGAACACATTTTCATTTCAAGATAACCCTTTGAAGTAGGTAATGTTATCCCCATTGTATAGATAAAGAAACTGAGGCATAGGGGGGTACGGAGACTTGCCCAAGACCTCCTCTCCCTTGTGCACACACATGCACACACACACACATGCGCATTTAGACACACTCTCACACCTGTGCTTGATGGTGGCTGTTCTCCTCGGAGGTGAAGCGGGCCTTGGAGCGGCCAGGGTCCTGGTCAGGGTCTGGGTCTCACTCTGCCCGTGCTCTGCTGCAGACACTGGNNNNCATTCCTGTATCCTCACCCCTCTGGTCTGGCTCCTCTCCCAGGAACTGGATTTCCCCCAGAGCCCCTGCCCAGCCCAGAGGGAGGGCTGAATGCCCCATTCCTCCCTGCGGTGAGTGGTCAGGCTCAGACCCCCTCCTGCCAGCCCTTCCGGTCACCGCTCTGCTGGCTGTGGGGGCCACCAGGCTTGCCCCTGGATCCGGGCACCCGGCAGCTGTCCGGGAAGGAAATGACACTTGAGCCTCCGGGAAGCTTTGGAAGAAGCAGCTGTGGGGACATGCGGCCTCCTGCTGCCATTTCTCTGCCCCCCGGGGACGGGCACGGAGAGATCACTGCTTGGACATTCCTACCCGGAGCGCAGGGAAGCACAGGCATAATGCCTGCTCGTCACACGTGCCAGCGAGGACTCGCCCTCGTCCCATGTGCTGGCCACCCACCCACCCAGCCCAGGCCAGTGCTGCCCACAGACACCATGTCATCGTCTCGCTGAGACCTGCCATTTCGCAAGGAGACCAAGGCCCAGAGATGCCAAGAAATTTGTCCCGATTCCCCCAGCTGATAACTTAGCTGAGCCAGGATTTCTGTTGAGGGGCCTGCGACTCCAAAAGCCCAAGTTCTTCCTACGACATCAGGCTCAGGACTGGATCAGGATGTTTTTCCACGAGCCGATTGTTTGGATGGTCTGTGCAGCTTGGCTCATTATAGTTGCTCAATAAAATGCTGAATGAATGGGCGGGTCCTCCCCCATTGACCGGCGTGACTGAGAGCCCATGGCTTTGGCCCAAATGCCGGTCTCCGTTCCCTGGCCCAGCGTCTCCCTTTGGGGTATGTGACCTTGAAAACAGTGACCCTCTCCGTCCTGCCTTGGACAGCGTTTCTGAGTGGCGTCAGGAGAGCAGCTGGGGATTACCAGCGCCCTGTGGCTGGCGGGCTGCACGCCAGATTCCTGGCACGGATGCGTGGGTGATTGTCAGCCACATGTGTGTGCAGAGCTGCACATGTAAGGGTTGTGCAAACGCCCCGCCCCCGCCCTCCGGCCCGAGCCCCCTGGGTGGCTGCCAAGACGCCGTTCTGGAACGTTGGCCAACGGGGGGTCTTGCCTTGTGTCCCGGCTGTAGTGGCTATTTATTTGTGTCACGGGGCTGTGTGCAAAGAGCCTGACCCTGGACTGTGGGTCACACGTGCGTCCCGTGCCCCTTCTTCCTGCGACGTCCTGGATGGAGACCCCCGCCCCTCGCACAGTGGCTGTGGCATCTGAAGGGCCTTCCGCGGTGAAGGGTGGATGTGGGCTGTGCAAACACTGGGGGCAGGGGGGGTCTAGAAGCACGTGGGCCTCTTCCTCCCGTGGCAGGGTTCTGTGTGTCCATCCTCAAGGGAAAACCAGCCTCTGAATCTTTGAGCGATGCAGGGTGGGTGGTGACTCCCTGCTGGTGAGGGCGTTCCTGGACCTAGATGTGATGCCGCGGCACGCAGGACTCTCCGCTGCGCTGAGCAAGCGCGGGCTGCCCGCAAGCCTCTGCTCCGCAGAAGCGCGTAGCATCCCGGCCCCGTTAGCTCCGCAGGGATCAGTGAACGCCCACCACGTGCCACACAGCTTCTCCCGAGCATCATAGGTACTGCACACCTGGCCTGGCCTCCAGCCTGGTCTCCCTAGCTTCTAGAGCCTTCTGCAAGGACTCAAAGCCACAGCCCCTGCTGCCTTTGGTTCTGTTCAGGGCCATATGGATGGACATGGGGGTTGGACAGGCTGAGTTCACATCCCAGCGACTCCACTGATCTCTGGGCCCCAGGCAGGCTCCTGCCTTCTTTGCACCTCTGACTCCATGGAGAAGTTAGGGGGATGGAGAGGCTACCACTCCTCCCCCTCCTCTCCCCTTCCCCTCCCCCCTCCCCCATGCACTACCACCAGCACTATAGTTCGGTGCCCCCAGCGGCCCCCTCTATTCCTGTCCTCTCTTTGTTCTCTAAGTAGGGACCAGAGGATGGAGAGGGGCTGCCCCACCTAGGGGGGGGCTCCCACTGGCCAGGCACTGAGCAGGCCCCTCAGTCTGCTTCTCTGTCCGCCTTTGGCCTGCTGGGGGCTGGGGGCAGCCTCAGGAGACACAACCCCGGAAAGGGGCTCTTGGACCAAGGGTCGGCCGTCAGGACAGAACCCTGGGGGGAGAGGGTAGGCGCCATGGGAGGGGAAGCTATTGAGACATTCGCTAGTGCTTTATTTATGACTTAGCATGTTTGCGGGGTGACCAGAGCATAGCTGAAGAAATTGTTGGCCAGAAGTCCAGAAGTGTCCGCTGGGTGGCTGGATCAGGCTGCGGGGGGAGCTCTCTGGCCAGGCAGACAACGCATGGGGGCAGGGGCTGACGTTCACTTAGCATCTGACATATGCCAAGCACTGTGCCCAGAAGGGCGGAAGGAGAGCTGGCATCTGGGCCAGCCCACACACCCCTGCAGAACCTTCCAGGTGCACGTGGGGAGAGGATAGGCAGGACTGAGAAGCAAGGGCCTGTGGACCCCTAATGCACGTGGTCAACGAGCATCCGTCTGATGGTCTTCAGAAGGAGAGAGAAGGTGCGTCCACACTTGCAGGGCTGCATTCTGACACGGGCTCCGTTTGGGGGTCTGCCCCTGCTCCGATAGCTGGTGCGGCTCCCTGTACCTCTGTCCCCCCTCCGTGGACCGTGAGAGTGGTCAAACACGCAGCAGAGTTGGGAGCATTTTACGGTGCACACGTGCGCGCCCAGCACTCTGATTCCAGCACTGACGACGCATTATGCTTGCTTCATCACCTCTCTGTCCGCCTATCCGTCCTTCCATCCATCCGTAGGTCCACCTTATTGTTCCTTCCGGGGCATTTCAAAGTAAGTCGCAAACATCCTGATTACCTCCAGAATCATCGCCAGATGTTCCAGCCTCACTTTCAGAATTACTCACCAACTGCCACTCTGGGTACTCGGCCGCTCCTTCCCCAGCAGGAGCGCTGTGGAGGGGCTTGGAGCCTGGGTTCCAATCCTGACTCTGTCGTTAACAGCTGCGTGGCCCTCGGCAAACCATTTTGCTTCTCTAGGTCCAGCTATAAACGGGCTTCCCCTGTGTGTTATAGGTAACGAGAGCTACCAATGACCAAGTTCCTATTTTATGCCAGACACTTACTGTCATTGATCCCTTCAATCTAGGGATTGTCGTTCCTAACATACGGGGGAATCCGTGACAGCTTGGAAAGGTGAAGTAACTCACCGGCCATCCTGCTGCCTGGTGACTGACCACCCTGGGTCTGCACCCAGCAGTCCGACCCGGAGCCCAGGCCTCAGCTCCTCCTGGTGTTCTGAGATCATGCTTTGTCCCTGAAGTGGCCAATTCTGTTCTGTCCGACACACAGCTGTTCGTGTTGGTGACCTCCTTCTCAACACAGAACTTTCCAGAACAGTCCCAGCCTACTCTGGGCATGTGTTTATTTGGTGTCCCCTTTGCCTTATGTTAGTGTTTGTCCTCTGTTAAGCTCAGATCTTTATTTTCCAATTTCAGGTACCCAAACAAGCAAACAAACCAAACCTTGGGTGAACTAGACTGTTCGTTTTGCTGAGACCACATTTACTGTATCAGACTCTGCCAGGCGCTCCTTGCCTTCAAGGAGCTCCCAGACGGGCGAGCTGATGAGCACACACCCTATCAGTCGGGGGGCTGTGTGGCTGTGTAACAAAGACTGAAACAACAGAGGCTTACACGAGAGAGAAATTCATTTCTTGTCTGCTTCCCCATCCAAGTGTAAGCGGTCATGGTGGCCCAGCACCACAGGGACACAGTGTGCGGCTTCTTCGCTGCTCTACCATCCTCAATGGGTTGCTGCAGCTCCTGCCATCACGTCTGATTTCCACTGGGGGAGGGGGAAGAACAGGAGTGCTCTGAAAGTTTAACAGTTCAGCTCCCCTCTCACTGGCCAGAACCTAGTCACATGGCCACTCCTAGTAGCCAGGGCACCTGGGAAATGAATTCTTCAGATGGGCAACGATATGCCCAGCTGAAACTTTTGTCACTGTGGAAGAAAGTAGGTATCATGGAGGGCACCTAGGGTCTGTGCCACACACACCATACATCCCTTTGTATGTGCAGAGTGGTGGCCAGCCGTGTGGCAGGGACCACTCCCGGGAAAGGTGAGGCTGGGAACAGTCCCTCGAGGAGGTGACACCTGCACCGAGCTGGAGGGCAAGACAGATGTCTCAGGTCAGGAGCGGCAAGTGTGTGGGCACGTGTGCCGCCAGGCGCCTGTGCTGAGGCTGGGGCAGACCAGGTCAGTCGATCATCATAGCTGTCTTCTCGCTGAGCTCTGAGCAGCCCCGGAAACCTGCCCCGCATCCCCCCGGCGGGCAGGCGATTGGCTAGGCCTGCCCGTTGAACCCCGTCGGCCCCCGCTGTTTTGTGAGGCAAGGGGGCGGCGTGGGCGTCTCACCGGCCCCCAGAATGAATCAGCTGTGGCTGTCCAATGGCATCAGCTAGCGGTGGGCGCACCCGGTGCCTGCTCCGCGTGCGGTCACGTCCTCTTGGTAGCTTGAACTCGGCCGCGGTGGGGCCGTTTCTATCATGGCAGTTGGCAAATGTGATAAATCAGGCATTTCCCCGCCGCCGGGCAGGTCGTAAACATTCCCCAGCGCGGGCCACTGCGCCAGCCCTGTCTTTCATCCTTTCTTAACCAAAGTCTCCCGTGAGGTTTGAGCGCTGATCTCTGTTTCAGTAGGGGTTCCCACTGCACAGCACTTCCCTCCTTTTAAAGATCTTGCTCTGCCTAGGGGTCACCATTCTGAATGTCAGCTCCTCCCGCTCAGAACTAAGGTCGCGGCGATGAGTGGGAAGATTAGGGAGGCCCTCGGGATCCACAGCACTTGTGTGTCCCAGGCACCTGGGCTTGGCTGGATGGGATGGGCGCGAGGGAGGCCGCTTGGTTCTGCAGAAAGGGACCCGTGTTCGGAGGTCAGAGGTCCCCGACTGGACAGTGCTGGATTTCTCCTAGATGGATGATCGTCATCATTCGTCATCCAGCGGGAACCTCTCAGTCCTGGGCCTTGCACACCCTGCTGGCCCAGAAGACCACATGCGCCACGTAGGCTCCGTCTGTTTCCCTCTCTCCAGCCGTGGGGTGGGCCACCGGCCTGTCAAGATGTGCTGACATCTGGTGATTCACTGGCCTGGAATGTCCACGTTTACCTCCTTGAAAATGATGCCCCTGGTACCAGAGGCTCCGCTTGGATTCATGTGCGGGTCTGCTCTCCACGGGTGCTGCGGCTTCAGCTAACCAGGCGGATGCCGCGCCCCGCCCCGCCGCTCCAGATGTGTGCTCACTCGGGCAGGCACTGCAGGCCCGGGGCCAGGTCTGCGGCCCTGTGGATGGAACAAGCCGCAGAGATCCAGACTCCGTGGTCTCCGAGACCACTGTAGACGTGGCGCCCTCTGGCACATGTCCACCCTGTCCCCGAGGTGGGAGATTTCTCTCTGCTGGAGAACAGCTGTGATGACAAGGTAGCCCAGCTGGCTGGCAGGATGGCTGGGGACAGACCAGGGGAGACTCGTGCCTCCTTCTTCCTCTGGCTGTGTCCTTGCCTGTGGTGGGAGAGGACTGTCACTCCCCCAAGCTGATTCCTGGCTTCCCTCTCCAGCGAATGGTCTGGGTCAGAGGCTGCCCCGATTGCTGGGAAAACCCACAGAAGGGTCCCGGAGAGGGTTCCTCCACCCAGGGGGTCCTGGGAGGCTTCTTAGAAGTGGCATCTGAGCCAGGTACCTGAAGGCTCGAGAATGAGCCGGCCAAGGGATGCCTGGGTGGCTCAGTCGGTTAAGCATCTGACTCTTGATTTCTGCTCAGGTCATGATCTCGGGGCTGTGAGTTCAAGCATCACATTGGGCTCCATGCTGGTCATGGAGCCTACTTAAAAAAATTAAAAAAAATAAAAAAGAATGAGCCAGCCAAGGAAGGTGGGGGGCTACCAGGCAGAGGGAACAGAAGAGGACAGGCTCAGAGGTGTGGCACTGGCTTGTCCAGGAACTAGGAGCAGCTGGGCAGGAGTGGAGGGCTTGGAGAAGCGCAGGGAGAGGAAGCCCGAGCGGCTGGCAGAGACGGAGAGCCTGGGACAGCCTTGGGGGCACTGCTGGGCTCTCACCATCTTCAGCAGGTGAAGATCAGATGTGCGTTCTAGAAAGGGTGTCCCACCAGCAGCTCTGAGTTAGGCTGGGAGGAGTGGACGCCGTGGGCGGGGAGGCCAGCTTGGGGCCTGCACACTTCCTCCTAGAGCCTGCGGCCAAGCGTGTGAGAGAGCCTGAGTGTTTAGTAGTAATGAAAGACAGTGACACCCCAAACCTGTCTCTGACTTGGGGCCATCCCAGAGGTGCTAGGGGGGCCTCTGGCCCTCAGAGGCCTTGGGCTGTCTTGTTCCTCTTCTCTCTGGCCAGTTTCCATGTTGGTTCACCCCCTCAGCTCCCCATCTGCTGGAGTCTCCTGGAAGACTGTGTGTCCCCACATGGACAGGGGCACAGCTGCCCAGGTACCCAAGGAACCAAAGAGACACACAGGGGCCTTCCATGTGCCTGAGGGCCTGGGGTATAGACAGTCTAGGGGAAGCCTCTGGGGGGGCCCCCCGGGCCTCTGCACTGGGCAGCCTTTGTCCCTGAGACTGGCCTATCTCCTCACAGCCTGGCCAGAGCTGGCATCCCCCTAGTCAGGGCCCTCAGCCCAGCCTTGTCATCTTGGCGGGTGACTCATGCTGGGGGTGGGGGGAGCAGAGCACCAGGCCGGGTGTGTTAATAGCAAACCCATTACGTCCCCGTCCCTGAGGTCACTTCACACGAGGGACAAATGGTTCATTGAGGTTGATTTGGCTGCCGGCTGGCCCCAGCAGCACTGGCAGTGGGGAGATTTCATTATCCAGGAAAGCAGTGCCCGATTGCTGGGAGGGGGCCCAGCCAGCCTCCCTCCCACGCGGAGTGTTCTGTTCCCAAGGCTCCGGGCCAAGACCCAGAGGCCGCATCTCAGGTACAGTGTGGCACCGTGGCCGCCCTCCCCTGGGGTCACGCCGGCCCAGGGCACGCATCCGGTGGTGCACACCCTCCTCTCCGTTCGTGGTGGGTGGGAACGGGCAGAAGAATCCAGCCCACAGGGAGCCCCCCACGCATTTTGGCCGCTGATGGCGGGCCCTTCGTCTCCGGGCGTCAGGCTCTCGGGCGTCTTCTGAGCGAGCTGGCTGGCCCCTCTTCTCCATCCTTCCGTGGAGGTGTAGAGAAGGCGGAGCATGGGCCAAGATGCGCAGCCGAAGCCAGGAGGAGGAGGAGGAGGAGGAGGAGAGGCTGGGGGCTGGGGACCTGCCGGCTCAAGACTGTCCCAAAATACGCGTGGCTTCCAGCTGAGCCCACAGAGGCCTGGCGTAGACAGTGGCAGGGGCACCCAGCCTTCTCCCCTCCCCCCACCCCACCCTGGGTCTGCCCCCTGGGCGGAGTTCCGGAGCACCCGGGCTCCTGCGTTGTGGGCTGAGGAGGGGCCCAGGGCCCAGGTATGCCTTGACACTTGCTCCTTCCCCTGGCTCCCGTGTCTAGGGGCCGTCTCCGGCTCTGCAGCCCCGGACTCGTGGGCTGGTTTCTGGGGACATTTCCCCACAGTAGCCAGCTGATGGGAAACTCGTTCTCCGCCAGGCCCCAGAGCAAGCCCTGCTCTTTCCCCTGCAAGCTTCTGTAGTCAGCTTTCCACCGTTGCCAGGGACGCCTGGGAGCTGATGTCCCCCTGGGGGCCCATCCTCCAACACTTCCCTGGGGGCCCGCATCTCAGCCCCTCCCTCAAAATGGAGGGGCACATGCCCCAAACGCCAGGCTCCTAGAAAAGCTGCCGGCAGTCCATACGTCTGCATCTTCTTTCCACTTTTCTGGGTTTTGTTTTTTTCACTTTTCTATTCTTTCTTTCTTCCTTTCTTTCTTTCTTTCTTTCTTTCTTTCTTTCTTTCTTTCTTTCTTTCTTTCTTTCTTTCTTTCTTTTTTAAGATTTTTATTTATTTATGTGAGAGAGAGAGAAAAAGCATGAGCAGGGGAGGTGCAGAGGCAGAAGCAGGCTCCACGCTGAGCAGGGAGCCCGATGCAGAACTCGATCCCAGGACCCTGGGATCATGACCCGAGCCGAAGGCAGATGCCTCACCCACTGAGCCCCCCAGGCGCCCCTACTTTTCTGTTCTCAGAAAGAGTGAAGTCGATGCCTTCTTCCGTGGGCAGAAGCTGTAGTCAGGCAGACTTTAATTCCCTCCCTCTCTCCCTCCCCCGCTCTGTTTCTAGTGCTGTCTCTATCACTCTGTCTTTTTTAAACAGCCCGAACTGGATGAAGATAGAGTAAGCAGCATTGATAGGCACTGAGCTTCCTGTCACTGGAGGTGTTCAAGGGTAGAGCAGATGGGCGTTTTGCGGGCGGGCATTGAAGGGGGATCCCAGCAAGGGCTATGCATGTCCTATAAGCCCCAAAGACCCTTGTGAGAGGGTACAGAAGAGCGAGGGGGTGCCCCCTTTCCTGCCCTTCCTGTGTTGACAGCTGCCACTCCGAGCCTCAGCCGGTTTTCCTCCCACCTGCTGGGGGGCTGTCTCCTGGGCGGGGGACGGGAGCACTGTTAGGGCATGTGGCCGGAGTCGAAGGATGCAGGCGGACAGGCAGCTCCCTGGGGACAACGTCACCTCGGTCACTGCGGCGACTTTAAAAATAAGTTCGGCCACAGAGAGCCTGTTGCCCTTTCTTCTCTGCTCGGATCCCGCTCAGATCCTGTTGTTCCTGCTGACGTGGAGCTGGGGGAAGGCTGGTGACTCAGCTCTTGTCCCCACACTGCAGCCTTGGTGAGCTGCCTCCTGCCTCGGAGCAGGGTGCCTGCTTGGGAAAAGTGGCGAGGAGGTCAGGACCCCGAGGGGACAGCCTGTCCTCTGGGTATGTGGCCTGGCCAGGTGTCCTGGCAGCCCCAGCAGTGAGGCACAGCCACTTGCTGCTTTGAGGCTGGGGTGGGTACCAGGCCAGCCCCTCCTTCGAGGCCCCTGTGTGACTCTGGAGCTCCTGGGAGGGCAAGAGGGCTTTTCTCCCCCCCCCCCCAGTCAGCTGGGGTGCAGGGGATGCTGCGTGCCCCCAGCCCATCTCTGTACCTCTAGCCTCCGGTGGCTGCCAGCAGGCTGGGGACTCAAGTCCCTTCCAAAGCCCTGTGCTGGGGGCAGGAGTAGGAGCGGATTGTGTGAAGAGGGAAGAATCAGGAATACAGCATGAGCCATTGTCTTCCTCCTCCCCCTTCCTAGCTGGTGATAACCCACCAAGCCCATGGTGGGGAACCAGGCTTCTGAATCTGCTAACCAAAAGCCCACGGGACGTGCCGATAAAAGATGCCCCGCAGCCCCGAGTTCAGCTGATGAGGCATCAGCTGGGAGGGTCCCGGCTCCGAGCAGTCTTCTGTCCCTGCGGGCGAGCAGCCGCTGCCCCTGTCTTGGCTCAAGTGGTCCCAGTGGCTTTCATGTCCCTGCAGTAAAATTCACAAGTGAAATGGAAAATGGGAGGGCCAGGCAGGGCTGCAGGCCCCCTCGGAGCCAGGCCACGGGAGCTGCAAAGCTGCTGGGGTCCCGTGCAGCTGTCTGCGGCGGGGCTGGGGGGCTTGGGCGGGGGCAGGGGCGGGAGGCCTGCAGCCGGGGGTGGGGAGCTTGCCTGGGTCCTGCCGGCCAGCAGCTTCCTTCTGTGACTCCAAAGCTTGAATTTAGAAGAGTAATACTTTGTTTAAAAAGCTCCCTGCCTCAGAGATAAGGCCCGGGCTGCCGTGGTCAGAGTTTGCTGTAAATTTTCTGAACAAAGCAGGCTGGGGCGATAGCTGGGGAGTCTGGGGAACAGATTAATCGTGAGCTAAGAAAACGGCATTCCCCTTTGAAGTGAAACCTTATGGCTGCGTTTAAGCAGCTGGGCAGATGGCGTAAGGGTTCTCTGTAGCCTACACACTGCTGAAATGTCAGCTGTGCCCACAGACCGGCTTCGCGGGGACACTCAAAATCCGGCAGCCCGAGAGACTCTGTGGTGGGACTTGGACGGTGTCACAGGGCCATATAAAGGGAGGTGGGGCCCCGGCGCCTTGGTCTGGGTGCAGACGGCGCCCTGCCTGTCATCCTGAATGCTGGGGCTGGGGCAGGTCTGTGTGGCGGCTGGCGGGCATGCAGGGTGTCCCCGGCCCCCTTGCACCGATTCCCTGTCAGGAGTCACCATGACCCAGCCACCCTGCAAGGGCAACTGACCTTTGTCATTCCACAGGCATTTGACAGGTTCTTGGGGGAGTCCCCCTCGCATGCCTGGAGGAGACGAAGCCACTGTCTTAAGGGGTCTCCTGGGGGACCCTGGGATGGTCGCTCTGATTGTTAAGACAGAAATGACAGACAGAGGGCCAGCAGGGGGGACACCTTGGGGACGCTGCCCAGGCAGAGGGAACGGCTGAGGCAAATGTCAGGAGGCAGAAGGCAGTGTGAAGAAGCAGGCCAGTGAGTAGACCAGGTGGACCGAGGCGATGGCAAGTGGGACCCTGGCAACCAAGGTAAGGAGTTTGCACTCGATTCTCAGTGTGAACGAGGCCACGGGAGGTGATGTAATCTGATCTTCAAGCCTCCCTGAGATGGGGATGGAGGCAAGCCGGAGTAGAAGCAAGCACGCCAGTTAGGAGGCTCTGCAGCAGTGCGGGAGGGAGAGCGTGGCCATGCAGCCATAGCCAGTTGTTCCATTTTGACATATTTTGTGAGCCGGTTGTTAAACACAACCATTATTAGAAATCTAATTACGTAGTATCTAAAAAAAATGTAATTAATATTTTACGGAATGTATATAAAATACAGAATAAATTCTGTATAAATTATTGCTTGAAATTAAGTGGCATGGAATGACCCTATGATCGGCAGTTTCACCTCTGGGTAAGGGCCCGAAAGCGTGAGCGCAGGACTCGAAGGGACGTGGGCACACCCATTCACAGCAGCCAAAAATGGAAGCAACCCAAGTGTCCATCGACGGATGAACGGATAAACAAAATGTGGTGTGTACGTACAACGGAATATCAGCCGTGAAAAGGAAGGAAATCCTGCCCCGCTGGACGGCGTGAATGAACCTCGAGGACATCAAGCCAGACCCACAGGACAAACACTGGATGATTTCGCTTGTGTGTGGTTCCCTCCAACAGCCCCGTTCACAGAGAGAGAGCAGAACGGTGACTGCCGTGGCCGGCGGGAGCCGAGGGGCACACGGGATTCCTGTTCGATGGAAGTAGGAGTTTCCGTTTGGGAGCACGGCGACGGCCTGGGAACGGTCGGGATCGATGGGTGCCTAACAGCCTGAACGCGCTGTGTGCCTCGCCACGGTACACTAGAAGTGGTTCAAGTGACAGATTTTGTGTTATGTGTGTTTTGGCATAACAACAACAAAAATCCATCGCCCTATGAGAAACAAATCATATTATAAAACCAAGGTATCTGTTCGGTTTATATAATACAAATTACTTACAAGTAATGACGTTACGACCCAAGGTAATAAATACACAGAACTCACGTTTCCTAAGTATTTCAGTACATTTTACCATATCCTCCGCGTTTGGGAGCTCGGCGTCGCTTGTCCTATCTGTACGGTAGAAATGCTACATGGGGACGGTTCCTTCCCAGAGCTTCCCAGCTCTGGCGTCGCACTGGTGGCTTGAAATTGGCCAGGGTGGGGGTATTTACACCCACAAATAGACAAATGCTACATAACAATCAGGTGGTTTTTTTTTTTAACCCCCAAAGCGCCGGTTGTTAAACATTAGGCAGCATGTACCACTGGAGGGGGGCTTGCACCTGAGTTGGGGGCACTTGAGGTCGGAAGCAGGCCAACCTGCAGACATTTTGGAGATGGAAACTCACTGATGGCCTGGCTGTGGGGGTGAGGGAAACGGGACCCCAGGGTGATGCCTAGACACTTGGCCTGAGCTGTTAGGTGGATGGAGGGACCATTTACAAAGGTGGACCGAGGGAGCTTGGGGGCTGTGGAAGGTCGGGCAGCCGACGAATCCAAGGCTCTGGAGCTCAGGGAGGCCCTACTGTGCGCCAGGCCCGGGCAGGGCTGAGACCATGGTCCTTGTCCTGGTCTTTGAGGAAACAGATGGTCCACTTAACAGGGTGTCCTGTCCAAAGGCCCAGGGCAGCCGGGCAAGGAGCCACCATCCTCCCTCTGCTCCCCAATCCCCAGATGGAGCCCCAGGTCATGGATACCGAGGTTGAGCCAAACGGCTGTTTCCGCCCATCGACTTCCTCCCTCCCTCTCTTTCCCAAGGCTCATCCCACCAGGGCCTGACCTGTGGGGTTGCTCTCCAGGCCTGCTCCTTCCCATTTCCAGAAAGACTTAGAACTGGACTTCATATTAGACCTTTCTTACCCATCCCTGGCCCCTTAGGTGTTATTAAAACTTGGGGCTTGCTGTTGGGGTGGCTCCAGTCCCCCAATCCCGTCAGGATGGCCACCTGCCGGACAGTGGTCCTGATCTACGGCAGGCTTTGTGGCTCACAGACGGCTCTGGGAGGTCTGTAGAGTGTCCGGGGGTCACCATTACAAAGGACCACACCCGAGGGGCTTAACACAGCGGAAATGTCTTCTTTCAGGATTCTAGGGGCCAGAAGCCCAACATCAAGGTGTCAGCAGGGCCTCACTCCGTCTGAAGGCTCTTGGGAAGAATCCTTCCCTGCCTCTTCCAGCCTCTGGGGTCCCAAGTGTCCCTGGCTTGTGGCCACGTCCCTCTGCTCTCTGCCTCTGACTTCACATGGCTTCTCCGTGTCTCTTCCTTTTTGGCCTCTTACAGGGACACTTGGATTTAGGGGCCGCCCTCATCCAGAGCGATCTTACCTCGAGATCCTCGCCTTAATTACATCTGCAGAGATCCTCATACCGAATCGGGTCCCCTCCTGAGGTTCGGGTGGACGTGTGTTTTTGGAGCACCCACCACAGGTCTCATGGGGGAACCTGGGAGGTGGGCGGCCCCTCCGGTGGCCCCTCTAATCTCACTTTCCCCTACAGCCCTGCCTTCTCCGTGGCCGTGGGAGAGAGCACCATTGAGGAATGCATGTGCCTTACAGTTCTCCTTTTCTTGCCAAATGTAAGCTCGTTTTCCTCTCTCTGCTGCTGCTCACTTTATCTGCCCAGCGCCCCTGCCAGGACTGCCTGTCCCCCCCCCCCAGCCCTGACTGTTCTGCCCTGAGAAGGGGGCTAGGGACCCCTCACCTCCCTGTAAGGATCAGGCCTACTCTGTGAACTGGACAAAGCCATCAGAGGTGATCAAAGGCTGGGCTGAGACAGGGCTGGGGTGGGTGATTTCGGCTGTGAAAAAGAAGGCCGAGGAGCGGCCGGATTGTCTTCGAGTTTGGAGATGGTGATTATTATGTGAAGGGTGGTGCCCAGCTGTTTCCCATCTCCTCTGAAGACAGAAAAAAAAAAAGAGGAAATAGATGATGTACAATTAGAGCAGTTGGTTAGATACAAGGGTGAACTTCCTGGCTGGGAGTGTGGCCAAGTGCCGGGTCGGCTTTCCGGAGGGAGCGCGGGGAATCTCCTTACCTGGAGGTGTCGAGGCCTGGCAGCGGCGGCCGCGGTGGTTGGACTGAAGGCGGGGGTATGGACCGGGTGGGATCCAGAGCACAGTCATGCCAGCATGGGGCACTTTCTGGCCATGGAGGTCGGTTCCCTCCTGCCATTGTCCTTTGGGTTCCCACAGGGGAGCATTTTGGTGAGGCGTGCACCCTGGCGGGGCTCCGCGAGGAGATAAGCACACATCTGTGCAGCGCTGCTGTGAATGGCCGTGAAGAATGCACAATAAGCCGACTGCTAATCTGTGGAACTCCATGCCCGCTCTCTGGGAGAACAATCCCCCGGGTGTGTCTGCACTCACCAGGTGCTTTTTCTAAAAACACTGCAGAATAAGGCTGTCTACCAGCATCTTCCCAGAGGCCTGTGTAGTTCGGCTGCTTCTTAGCGGCCGTGGACCACCAAACTCCCAGTACTGGGTGCACAGGTGGCCCAAAGGCCTGGGCTGTCAGGCAGGCCCAGGTGCTGGCTTTCCAACATGACAGGCCAGGGCCCCTGGGAAGGCCATCGGGGTGCCGTCCATGCCCGCGGTGACTCCCCTGTTGAAACCCCGGGCTCCCAGGCAAGGGAGGGTGTGTGCGCATCTGAAATGTCTGTGGTTTTGCAGTTTGGTGTCCACAAACTCACTTGGTTGAAAATAGTTCAAAATATCCAAAGCACGAGGGAGGGAGTGACTGCTTTTCTTAAAAAGAAAGGACCTGATTTCTTCTACTCGATAAAGCTACCAACCCAGTGGATTCTCAGAAAGAGGTGCGGAATGACTGGGATGCAGTGGGGCCTCAGCATCCCTTGCACATCCGGAATCTTTCCAGACTGGGGGGTGTGGGGGCTGGGAGGGGAGTGGCAGTGGTGAACCTGAGACCCAGGAGGACGGCCACCAGAAGGGAGGGTATATTCCCTTCCCTGCTGTGGACTCTCACCCGGCCTGACTTGGGGCAGAGGTTCTGGGTCTGTAATGACGGGGAGAGTAGACCCGATCGCCTAACTAACTAGCCTGGGCAGTGGAAGGGAGACCCCCTCTGCTGTGGAGGCCAGCCCTGGAGGGCCCTTCCTGGGGGCTCCTCCATCCTTTTGCTTCGCAAGTTCCAACCGGTCCTGTTGTCCCCAGCCTGGGGGACCTGCCTGCCTTCCTTGTAGGTGATAGAATTTAATCAGTGTTCGCGAGTAGAAATGGTTGTCTTGGAGGGCAAGACCAGGCCTGAGGTACAGCGGAGATGGGGAGCCCCCTTTTTCCCCATTCCGGAACTCCTTCCTTCAGATCCTATCAAATATCTTCGCCTTACCAGGGGGAGGACTGACGTTTGTGCTCTGCCACCAAGCAGCCCCCCTTATTGGAAGCTGGGGCTGGCACATTTCCCTGGCTGTTCTGGAAGGGGCGCTTCTTCCCTGCCCCACGCCCCCCCCCCACGCCCCCCGTAGACGGGCGCCTTTTCTGTCACCTGGCTCGGAGGGTGCAGCAAGCGACCCCGGGGGTGCACGGGTAGGGGTGGGGAGTCGCTGGAGGAGCGCCCCCCCCCCGGGCCACGTGACTCCTGCGTTCGCCCCTCGCTCCGCGGCTCCGGGCCCGCAGGCGGGGGTTCCCGCGGCCCGCCAGCTCGGGCGCTTAACCCTTGCAGGCGCTGAGCGCGGGAAGGCGGCGGCGGCGGCGGCGGTGAACTTTGTTTGGCTGCGTAAATAAAACCTCCCGCAGGAGGAACCCTGCGCCCCAGGGAAGGGGAGGAATCTCTTCCCCCCTCGGCGCCGCCCCCGCGCCGCCGCCCGGCCCCCACATCCGCCCACATCTGGCCGCGGCTGGGCGTCCGGGGGGGAGGGGCCGAGCCGCATCGGTCGCTGTCCCGGGGGCGCGGGCCAGGCGGGGAGGAGCGGGGCGCCGCGTCGGGCGCCCAGGACTCGGCCTGTCCCCGCGGCGGCCGCTCGGGCCCCAGCCCCCCAGGCCCCGGCCTTGACGGGCGGGCGGAGCAGCCAGTGCGAGCCGGGGAGGCCGGGCCGGGTGCGGGAACCTGATCCGCCCGGGCGGCGGGGGCGGGGCGGGGCGGGGGCGCGGGGAGCCGAGGCCCGGCGCCCGCCCGCCTCCCCCATTCATTCAGCCGAGCCCGGGGGCCGAGGGGCTCGGGCGGCCAGCTCTGCTCGGCGGGAGTGCGGGCGCAGGGCCCGGGCCGCCAGGGCGCTTCCTCGCCGCCGCCCTCCGCGCGCCGCGCCGCCCTCCAGCCACCATGTCCGACCCCGCGGTCAACGCGCAGCTGGACGGGATCATTTCGGACTTCGAAGGTGGGTGTCGGGCGCGCCGCGGGCGCGCGGAAGAGGGGGCGGGACCCCCCGAAGGGGCGCCCCGCCCGCCACGCGCCCCCCGTCCCGCGCCCGCGTCGCCTACGTGGAGGACTCGGTTCGGGGGCCCGCGCGCCTCGGCGGCCCCCGCGCTGCCTCCCGGCTTCCTTCCTTTTATTGTATTTGCCGAGCGGCGACAGCCCCCTCGAGGACTCGCGGGGCGGCCCCGGAACTGGCCGGGGCGCGCGGCTCCCTCGCGGCCGTCACAGGGTCCCAGTCCCCGTCGGCCCTCGGGCCCCCGCGGCCCTGCGGCGGGGCGGGGAGCCGGTCACCCGCCTCTGCGTCCAGCCCAAAGCGCGGCCGCCCTCCCCCACACCAGTTTCGGGGCCGGACCGAGCCGAATTCCGACCGGAGAGGCCGCCGAGCGGACATGTCTCGGGCCGGCAGGGTCTAGCGGGGGGCGCCCCTTGGGCTCCGGTCCAGGCCCGGGGACACCCCCTTCCGCCTCCTGCAGTAGGGAGGCGCGCGGGCGGAGGGGCCTGCGGGCCGGTAGGGAGCGCATTTTGGTCCCCTCCCCCGGCTTCGGGGTTTACAGTGTGTGCAGAGACTTGGGGGGGCTCTTATTCCGAGTGCTCGGGTCTTCCCAGCCCTGAGCCTCATGTGTATGTGTGTGTGTGTGTGTGTGTGTGTGTGTGTGCGCGCCCGCGCGCGCCTTCATGCGTCCTCGTGACTGCCTGTGGCTCTGCGTCCCGGCGTCCCGGGGAGTAAATAAAGCGGTCGGGAGGGAAGCTCACACAATAGTCCGCAGCACTTCTGGGGCCGGAATTCTGAGGGGCGGTCCTGCCTCTGCTGGAACCTGGAGCCCCCGCCCCTCCAAGGGGCTCCCAAGCAGCCTTGGGCAGAGCCCTCTGGTGGGCCCGGCCTTGGGGCGGCTAGGCTGGAAGGACTTAGACGTCCAGGTGCCAGGCCGAGCCAGGAGGTCCTCTATCCCCGGGGGCAGTGCCAGGGCCGGGATCCGTGTGTCCCGAGCTCTGCAGTACGCATGGGGTCAGCCGCGCTGTGGGGCACTTCTCGGGACCAGAGCCTGGCTGGATCCCAAGCAGAGCTGCAGCGGCTGTGATTCTGGGCTGGGCCTAGGCTGGCTTGGGCAGGGGTGTGAAGAGACAGGAGTGTTTGGGGTCTAGTGGCTGGCACAACCAGGCAGAGGAGAAGCCGGCTGGTGGCTGGCTGGGTAGCGGGAGCACTTTTGTGACTCTGGGTCTTCAGGGCTGCGATGGGACGCCCTGCTCTTTGGACGCTTTGGGTAGCGTGCTCCTACTGGGGTCTCCCTACATCTCCTTCGTTCTGTTTCGCCTTCTGCGGGCCCAGACCGTGGCTCTCCTGCAGCTGGTGCTTTGAGACTCTCCCTGCTGCTCCCGGGGCCTTTCATCTTCTAAGTGTCCAAGTGCGGGAACCAGCCGGTCTGGAGACGGCTGCCCCCTTCAGGTTCCGAGCTGTCTGCGCATCCTCCCTGGGGCCTGTGGGGCTGAGGTTGGCTTGCAGTCCCTGACCCGAAAGCGTGGGGCTGGCGGAGGGATTTGTGGGCTCCACGTAGCCCCGAGGCAGGAGGGGGAGGCGGAGATTTGGGGGTGGTGTGGTCCTGCAGCTGTTCCAGTTCAGGCCATGCCGGCTGTTAGCAGCTCTGTCTCCACATCCCCGTGGGTGACTGCATCCTGACTGCGACAGGCCCCATCTGGAGATGCTGGCAGCCTCTGCCCGGCCTCCCAGGTGGCTTCTTGACCCTCTCTTTTGGTCGGAGACAATGGCCTCATTGAGACCATCCTGGTGCAACAGTGGGCAGCCATGTGACTCCAGGGGGAGATTTCTCACTCTTAGGGACCCTCTGGTTCCCTGTGTGCTTCGGTCGCCCTGTCGTGTGCTCTGACAAGCTGAGAGTGCTCTGAAGGCAGAGAGGTCGGGCGCTAGAGCCTCTGGGCTTCTGGGTGGAGGGGTGTGTGAGGGCCCTACTCGGCCAGCTCGGGACCGGAATGGCCTCCCTAAGTGCCCCAGTAGCTCGGAGTGGAGTTGGGTGTTGGGTGTGGTGGGGAAGGAGCCCACCTTCGTGGGCAACGAAGGAGGACAGTGTGCGGCCCCGGGCAGCAGTGACGGAGACGGTGCGGCGGAGCCCAGGCAGGGAAAGGTCACCGTGGAGGAGGCAGACCTTGGGCGAAAGTCGGGATTCAGTTGCAGGAGGGAGGAGGAGAGCACTCAGGTCCCGGGCAGCAGGCAGAAGCGGGGGAGGCCGGAATGAGCTGGTCCATTGGAGAATGGGGCACAAGGAGGGGCCAGTGGGAGCGGATCAGAGGGCCAGGCCAGGCGTGCCCGCAGGGAGTTGGGACTGTCCTGGGGAGGCAGCCGGAGTGGCGAGAGCAGAGCTGGAGGAGCTCTGGTCTGGGTCTGTGTGGCTGCCGACGTGGTGTCTTGGGGTTTCTGCAAGGTAGGACCAAAGGGGGAGTGGAGGAGACTGCCAGCCCCTCAGCCGCTGCTGCACCCCCATAGTTCTGGGGTCGGCGGACACGGCCTGTCACCCTGCACGTGCTGGTTGCTGAGGATCAGAAGCCCCAGGGGCCACCACCAAAGCCCAGCAAGTTCTGAGCCATGGCGTTGCTGGGGATGGTTTGCAATCCTCGCACACTGGAATCCTGCAGGGGGGCCAGAGGGCCGTTGTCGGGTGTCTTTGGGAGGTTTGGAGCTAGTGAGAGTATCGGGGCCAGGGTGGCGTGCCCCGCGGGGCAGAGGGAAAGGCACCTGGGGTGGGGTGCAGGGCGGGTGTCCAGGCCGGAGCAGCCGCCCCTGCAGGGCCGACAGGAAGCCGCCCCAGGTCGGTGTGTGTGGGCTGTGTAGATCTGATGCCCCACGTCCCGGGCACCCTTCCCGTTTTGGCTCTGTCACGTTGTCGAGGAGGCGTGGGGATTCAGCCCGTCCTCTGTCATGGACGTGTCTGTCGGGTTCACGTCTGCCCCGGGCACTGAGGGGGTGGCAGTGTCCTTCATGGGCGTGAACGTCCCAGAATGGCCTTGGCCTTCCCTTGAAGGACAACCTTGGAGTTCCGTGGACAACCCCATGTAGGGCGGGAAGA
This sequence comes from Ursus maritimus, assembly GCF_017311325.1. Classification (NCBI taxonomy): domain Eukaryota; kingdom Metazoa; phylum Chordata; class Mammalia; order Carnivora; family Ursidae; genus Ursus; species Ursus maritimus. The sequence goes on along the minus strand of NW_024424897.1, from coordinate 4,611,435 downwards.
GGGTTTTCTATTTTGCTCATGTGACTTTTTTAGAGCGTTTTGACCCCCCGCCCCACCCCAGGAAGATGGGCCTGGGAGGGGGTGGCAGGAGGGATGACTCGTTCCCCGATCTCGCTCCGGGTCGGTGGAGGCATGGAGCCGTGTTCTTGGGTGAGGGCGGGCCAAATCTGTTAAGGCTAACGCTATTACAACTCTGGTCTTTGTGTAACAAAGCCCTTCCAAGTGCCAGCTGCTGGCCGGCCTGCCCCCGCGCTGTTTGCTGTAACCATGTCTGCATGCGCTGAAAGAATCCTGCAAGTCCTGGGTGTTTGTGGAAATGCAGTCTGGCCCAGAATCCTGGGCACTCCGGTCCCGCAGCTGTGTTCTGTCGTGTACAGGTCGTGCCTGCCCTTCTGCAGCCTCTGCTGTCTCTTTGGAGGACCCTCCTGGAAGGGTCCTGGAGGCTCTGGGCCCCGGAGAGCAGGCCGGTGGGGGGCGGGGGGCAGGGAGCAGGTCTCCTGGGGGGATGGGAGCAGACAGATACCTGGGACACGGGCTCCCTCGCCTGCTGGATGCAGGTGCCCCTTTCATCCCAGAAGGACAAGGCCTGTTGCTTGGTGATGGGTACAGACCTGTCCCTAATTAATGCCAGCGGCCTCTCGAGTGATGCCTCCTGCTTTCCAGCCAGACGCAAGGCCCCTTGTGAGTACCAGCTCCTCATAGTCCCCGCCTTGGTGGCGGGAGGTGGGGACCAGGGGGCCATGAGGTCACTGGGCGGGACTGGAGGAGCCGGGCCTGAGGGGTTCGGCTGGTGCCTGTTCTGCAGCGACGAGGGGACAGCATTCTTAGGGACCGGCTGCCAGCGCAGCAGTGGCTGGGTACTGTCCGTGTCCAGAGCACGGGACTGGGCTCGGCGTGGGGAGGAGAGCAGACATGCATGCACGGGGTAGCAGGAGCACTCTGTCATGGGCTTCTGAGCCAGGCTAAGTGCCAGACCTGGGCTGGGGAGGTGGGGGCACGTCTCATGCTGCGGGGCATCCCTCTAGAAAGGCTTTCTGGAGGACACGGATCTCCGGGAAGGTTTGAAACGGGGCAGGTGGGCAGAGCTTACATCCAGAGGGGGAGGGCCTTCCAGAGAGGTGATGGATGGGGCAAGTGAGAGCCCACGGGGTGCAGTGCTCAGGAGGGCGAGCCCACTGCCAGTGAAAGCTGTGTGGCGCACGGGAAGTGTCTGAACTGGAGCCTTAGTTTCCCCTCTCTGCGAGGGTGGTCCTGGGATTCAGGTCGATGTGGCTGGAGGCCCCGAGCACAGGTCCTGCTCCCGGGAGCGTGGGGGGTGCTGCTGCCGCTCTTGGAGCTGGGGGGGCTGGGGGCGGATCTGGGTGATGGAAGGTGTTCCAAGGCCGCAGGCAAGGGCCTGTCTGGTCCCCCTGGGGTAAGGCTTGCGGTGTGGTCGGTACTGCGGGTTAGTAGCAGCTGTGGAGCCCACCCGGACTCCCCCTGAGTCCAGCAGACGCTCTGGCTCCTGGCCAAGCCGGGGGAGCCCCTCCTCTGGCCTGGCAGGGCTCCCTGGGGGTGCCTCAGCTCTCTTCCTGTCAGAGTGGAGGCTGGGCTCACGTGGGCTGCGGGGTTGCTTCCCTGGAGAGGTCATCCGCCTTCTCTGCCGTTCCCCACCCCGGAGCCTCACAGATGGGGGGGTCATGGGCTGGTGCTGGACAGCCTGACTGAAAGGGGAGCGAGGCAGGGAGCCCCTGGCAGGGAGGGCACGTGCTGGTGGGGCGTTCTCCTGTCCAGCAGCCCTTTTGCAAGTCCTGCTCGTGTGTGGGCTTTAAGCAAGGAAACAGTCTCGTCTGGGGCCGAGGGGGAGGGTAGGGGCAAGCCAGGTGCCTTGCCTGTGCCCAGGGAGCCTGGGAGCTCTGCACCCCTGCCCGCCGAGGCCACGGGGAGCCTGGGCACGGAGTGGGGGCTCCAAGAGCTTCCCTGCCTGGAGAGACAAACCTAGAGCTGAAGCTCCCAGGGCCCGTGGTGGGCACAGCTGGCACGGCCCCCGGCACGTGGGGGGCACCCGCTCAGGTCACATTTACAGAGGGTGCTGTCTTGCCGGTGGGGGCAGTGACATGGTGGCCTGCATGTGACGCAGTGGCACCAAGGGCCACACGGAGGTGCAGATGGTGCACCTATCCCGCGGGAGCCGGGGACCTGTCCGCCCAGTGCCCGTGGCCTCAGCCTGCTCCTCGGTACTCTAGCCCGCAGACCCTGGCGCTGGCCGAGCAGAGCAGGGCTTCGTCCTCCTCTTCCTCCTCGCGTGTCCAGGGGTCAGGGGAGGTCACATTCAGAGACCCGGACTCCACCACGGTTCAGCCCGGCTGGCACTATCAGCAAGGACCCGGGGGCCAGACTCGGGGGATCCGTGGTGGCCCCCAAACCCAGGAAGGAGTCCTACCCGCCTCCCTGGCTGGACCAGGGGCTTCCCACTGGGCTCGGAGCCCCCCGAGGGCAGGGCTGTGTGTCTTTGCTCACAGTTGTGTGGCCGGAACAGTGGGCTACGTGCTGTATACCCTCAAAGACCTAGTGGGGTGTGCAGAATGGTCGTGGGGGGGTGAGGAGCAGGGGCGGCCAGGGGCTCCGGTGGGAGATTGATCCGAGGGTTGAGGCCCTGGGAGATTTCATTTTCATCCCCGACACTCAGCCAGGAAAGGAGCTCTTGTGCTTTCTTTTGACAAAGCCACTGAGGAAAAATGGCCCAACACTGCTTTTCTTTCCAAAGCCCTCTCGGTTTTCCCCAAATTTGGAGGCTCTCTGAGTTGCTTATGAGACCGAATGGTCTGGAACTCTCTGGAGCACGGTCCCAGGAGCCTGAGGATTTGTAATATGCAGCCAAAGAGATCCAGCCGTCTGCCCCTAGACACTCCCGGCGCCTGGGGCAGTTCTGAGTCGGGGCTGTTTAATTTGGTCGGGACAGAGCCCGGAGGCTCCATGCAGCCTGGACCAGGAGACATTCTGGAAGCTCCTAAGCTTGTTGTCATTTTTAAAAGTGCTGCCAGTGCCCAGAAATTTAGGCGGAGGGACAAGAGGACAATGCCCGTTTTCTGATGTCCTTGGAGTCCCCACGCCCAGCCCAGGGCTCTGTTAGGAGCCGGGGCTGCAGAGAAGGTGGGGAGCCAGGAATGAAGCTCCAGCCTACTTCTATTCTTTCTTGTGTTTGGTGTTTTTCCTTGTCTGCTCTCTTCCCCATGCTCCTGAGTTTTTAATAGCCCCTCCCGGGAGGGTGAGCCTCTATGGACTCTGGCCTTTTCCCTCTACTGGGCTGAGTTGCAAAATCCAGAAAAATCCAGGGCCCCGGCCTTAAATGCATAAGTGTGTCCTCCCCACCCATGGCTTAGAGCTTCCTGTGTCCCTTTGCCTTCAGACACTTGGAATGGACTCCTGGGAAAGCCAGGGGAGATGGGGAAGGGGAAGAGGAGAGGTGACTTGCCCACCTCCTGTCCATTCTTCTACTCCTCTGGTCTCCGAGGGCCCATCTGTCTGTCTGGGGGGTTCCATGGTTGTTCCCTGGGTACAAATGGGTGGCCATGGGGAGGTGGGGGGGGGTCTTGCGGCCTGTTGCTTATTCGGATCAAGTGGGAGAATTCCAGAGTTCCTTACCCCTCTGTGTCCTGCTTCCTCAGTTTTCCAAGGAGGGACTGGAATGCTCTTTTGCAGGCCTTGTCAGGTCTTTTTCGATGATTCTGTATCTGGTCTCCTAACCAAAGCCACAGCCTTCCCTGACCCTTCGAGGAGTGCTGGCCAGTGACTGGCTGTCTTTGCTGATGGGCTTCTGGCTGTCCCCTGGGGTAGGGTCTGGGGGTCCTGGGCACCTCCCTGCGGGAGGCTACAGCTGAGGGTCCCCTGGAATTGAGGAAGGGAGCCACCCGGGCCACAGACAACCTCCTCTCTGCTCGTGGGAGGTTAGGTGACAGACAGCATCATCTTTCTTTTCGGTGGGAAGAGACAGATGTCCCCAGTATGTGCCACCTTGCCGTCTCCCCTCCCCCAGGCACTGACCTGGAAGATGGACATGTTTCTGGTTCTAAGCATCGTGGCCAGCAGCCCGGTGGATTACTGTACTGTCCCGGCAGGATCTCATTCTGTGTCCGGGCTGGCCCCATCCCTGGGTCCAGGCAGCCGGCTCCGAGCTGGGATATTTGGCCCTCTGGGATATTTGGCCCTCCTCTCCATGTGGGTGGGCAGTTTCCCTGTGAGTGGTAGGCCAGGCCCCTGCCCCGTGTCCCCCGGAGACCGAGATTATCTACAATAAAAGCATACAAGTTTTCCTGGCTTCCAACCAGGCCTGGAGGGGCGATCTTCTTTGCTGTCCCCTGCCTCCTGTTCCTCATAAAAAGTCAGGGAAGGCACGCTCTGGAAAGTGGATTTTGGCTTTTTGTTCGGATCGAGAAGTGCTGGCGTTCGTCTGTTCCCTGTCGGGCCAGGAGGAGGGTCCGTGGGGTGGGGGGGGCCGTGGGCTCATTCCTTGTAGTCAACGGCTGTCTGTGGGCACCAGCTAAATGCCAGCTCTGTTCTAGGTTCTGGGGGTCCAAGCATGAATCCTAGAGAGGGGTGGGTTCAGGAGGGCTTCCTGGAGGAAGGAGCACCTAACCAGAGTCCCTGGTGGGAGTTTACCAGGCAGGGTCTCCAGGCACCTGGTGCTGGCTGGCTTCTCTTGTGATTTCTCCCAACTCCTAGTTGTTTGGGGGGTCCCGTTGTGCCCACACCCGGCAGAGGGGCCTGCACCTGATGGGATACCCTTGGGGCTGTGCTCACAAGGAGGACCCGGGCTCCATCTTTGCTCCTGGTCAGGAGGCTAGGTGAGCCGGGAGGGACTTGGGTGGTGAATGATGCGGGGGGGGAGAGAGGCGCCTGATGTGTTCACCTAGCAGGGGTGGAGCTGGTGGCAGGTTGGAGCGGCAAGCTTGAAGTCCTGGGCCTTCTCCACAAACCCGCAGGAAGGGCTGCTTTGCTTTTTTGCTGAGCTGCTAAAGAAACCCTTGGCAGGCCTGGGGCCCCTTGGGGGTGATACGGGGAAGGCCGTCATCCGTTCACACCTTTGTAGGAGGGAGGTGGAGTTGTGTTCTCTCTCTCCTGGGTGGCTGTCCCCACCCCAGGCCCTGGGGGACACCGAGTCTTAGGGCAGCTGGGAGAATGGGGATACTGGTGAGGAATGAAATCATCCCCCTGCCTTGTGCACTCAAATATTTACATCTCTCCTAATATTTAAATGATGAACCAGGCTCTCGCAAACAGCTGCCCCGGAGCCAGCTGTCAGGCTCTGGCCTCCCTCCCGCCCTCCTTCCCTCCCTCCTGCATTCTTTGTTTCTGATCCGAGTCCCGGCCCTTCCAGCTGTTCCCCCTTTGCTCACAGGCTTCCTCTGACCGAGCTGGTGGTGAGTTTCCATAACCGGCTCCTTTGGTGAGCGCCTGCTGTGTGCCAGGCGCTGGCTTGGGCACTTGCTCAGTCTTTCGGTCTTCCCACAGTCTGGCAAGGTGGACGGGCTGCTGAGGCGCACTTAGGGCCACCCTGGGCCCCCAGCCACGCTGGCAGGCAGACCCAGGTCATCCTGACCCACACCTGCATCAGCCCGTCCCTCCCTACTGCTGAATCCTGCCCTCTGGCCCCGCCTGGTGCCACCTGCCACAGGCTGACCCTGCCGGGCTGTGATGGATAGCTCAGGCTCCTCGTGAGCGGTGGGTGGGAAACGGCTGGGCATCTAGAGCCTGCGGTCTGGTGGCCGCTGCCCCTCCTCCAGTCCTGGCCTCACTGTCTTCCAGCTCTGTGACCGCTTTTTGCGAGACGGGAAGCATAGCGTCCACATTGCAGGGTGGCGGGGAGCTTGTGAGAGGTGGTGAGGGTTCAGGGCTCCGTGCAGCGCTGGGGGGTAGCGGGCCCTCTCCCCGTGAGGGTGTAGCTCTCGGCGTGGGGGGCCTGGTGGGGTTTGGAGCCAGAGTGGTGTGCCGGTTAGCGTGCTGGTTGGGACCTGGCTTCACCGGCGCCCAGGCTGTGATGCTGGGCCAGTCACTTGCCTCTCCGGGCCTTGGCTTCCCCTTTGGGAGGTGGGGAGGGCGTCAAGTCGCCGTGTCTTGGGGTGGCCATGAGAACTGAATGGGCGTGAGAGCCGTGCCTGGCATGGAGTAAGCACCCTGCAACGTCAGCTGTTAGAAATTCAAAGCAACGGACTTGTGGGTTCGTAGGATGCCCGAGGCCCTGGTGCAGAAGGGGCGGTGCTGGTGGTCTGTGCGCGCCGTGGTCACGAAAACCCGACGGTGGGGCTTAAACCCTGCATTCATCCCTCAACTGTCCTGGAGGCTGGGGATCCAGGATCACCTTGCTGCCAGGTCCTGCTTGCAGATGGCCGTCTTCCCTGTGTCCTCACCGGCCGGAGGGGTCTCTTTTACAGGGACACTGATCTGTTCCCGAGGGCTCCACGCTCATGTCCTGAGCACCTCCAAAGGCCTCGTACCATCACACTGGGGATGGGGTTCAACAGGAATTTGGTGTTAGGCACAGCAGACACGCGGTCTACAGCAGGGACAAGCATCAGCAGGCTTTGCTCTTGTCCCTGGGAGGATGACAGTCTGTGGGGAGGCGCGGGCAGATTCACGGAGGCGGGGGCGGGTGGGGGCCCCGGGTGGGGGCCCTGCAAGCTGGACTGCACCTCTCTCCTCTCTGTGTTTCCCGTAGCAGGTGAGTTAAACCGTGTGTTGTTGTGGGGGCCCCAGGCTGCCTGGACCTTCTCTGTCCAAGGTCAACATGGTGTGGGCTGTGGGCAGGTTTTGAGGCCTCATGACCGACATGCTCCCCCCCCCCCCAGTCACATGTGCCTCTGCCCCTAGCAGTGCCCAATGCGTCCTCCCGTCATGACCAATCTGGGAGCTGAGCGGTGGTGGCTGAGGCTAGACTGATCTTGGGTGACTTTTGGGGTCGGGTGGGGGGTGGGCTGGGCTGCTGAGCTGCTATCTCCAAGGTCTCTAGTCAGGGCGGCCCCCATGATGGTTGGTGCTTAGGATTTTCTTTTTGTAGGATTCTCAGCAAGGGGTGGTGGTGGAGAGGAGGCTTGTAAGGACCTCCCCCGCCTTCCCCTGTGATGCACCTTGGGGTGCCAGGCCCACCCAGCCGTCCTGACCCAGAAACTCCAGGAGGCCGGGACCAGCTATCGATTTTTTAACAAGCTCCAGAAATGATTGTGACCAGTGGTCAGCGCTGAGAGTGATCGGGAGCCAGGACCTTATACCTACAGAGGAATTCAGAGAGCTGGTGCTCGAACAGTAGAGATTTGGCCCACGCGATGCTACCCGAGGGCAGCTCAGAGCGCGTCCCTGCACGTACACGCGCAGCAGAAGGATTGGAAGGACCTTGGCCAAGATACTGACAGTGGTTCTCTGGGTCATGGGTTTATCGATGTTTTTTCTTCTATTTTCTTTGTGTCTAGCACATTTTCTGCATCGTACCTAGACTGCTTTTAGAGTCAGGAAAAGAGCAATAGATGTTATCTTTGCAAGTTTATTGTCAAACAGAAGAATCACTCTGTCAGCCCAGGCTCCCACGCTGCTGGAGAGGTGCTCCCGCGCTGCTGGAGAGGTGCTCCTGCTGGCTGCTCCAGCTCCAGGTTGGGCTGCTGGCTGAGGGAAGGCCCCTTGGCCCAGAGGTGCGCGTGGCCAGGAGCCCCCTTCACACACGCCGCTCCCAGCTGTGGTTTTGGCCCCAGAGGAATGTGGCCAGAGCTGTGGTCCTCGACCTCAGCCCCGGGGTGGAGGTGGGCTGGCCCTCCCTGTCCACCCCGCAGTCGCTGAGAGTTCGGGAGCAGTAAGAGTGGCTGGAGCTGCCGGCCGACTTCAGAATGGCCTTCGGGTCGGAGGGTGTGAGAGCTGGAAGGGGCTCTTCAGCCCTGCCCTTCTTTCTGGTCTATCTGTCACAGGACACTGAGGCCAGAGGGGTCATCTGTCCGGCGCAGGCAGCCTCCCCAGCCCTGGGCTCAGCAGAGCTGCCCCTGACCATCCCACACGGAGCAGTTACATCGAGAGCTGAGCTACAGTTCTCTTCTTTTAGTTAAGAAAAGTATCATTCCTGCAGGCAGCTCTGTTTCCTGCCCCTGAAGGGGGTGTCCAGGTGGGGTGGGGTGGGTCCCTGTTTGGGTGGTGGACCCTGAGCGGTTCCTGGGCAGGTGGTGGCCCCTGCAGCTGGTGGCCTGGGAGGGAGGGCCTGGTTGCCCGGAGGCTGCAGAGGCGGGAATGAGGACTGGCAGTTGGCAGCCTGGGCCCTGCGTGGGTGGGTCAGGGCTTCTGGGGCGGCGTTGGCAGTCCTAGGCGGTGCAGGGCGGTGGCGGGGGGTCTGCCAGGAGCTCTCGCACGGATTTAGAGCTCACCATAAACCGCGCTTCCGTTTTCCTTCTTAGGCAGGCCAGAAGCAGAACGGAGGGTTGTCTCTTTATGGGGTGGGCCCTGGAGGGGGTCATTTATTGTCCACCTGCAGCCCAGCAGACAGGTAACTTAAGAGTCACACACTGCCTGTCCCAGAGGCCCATTGTGCAGCAAAGGGAGGATGCCCCGCAGGGTCCCGTGCCAGCTGCTGGGGCGCACTGCCTGCTCTGCCTGGAGTAGGGGTCTTCCCTAAAGCCATGCAGGGCAGGTGAATGCTCGGAGCTTTTCTGAACATAAAATGTGAAAAGAGTAAGTTCACCACTGCCTGGAAGCTGCGGTTGGGGGGGGGGCACTGGAAAAGTGAGACCGGGACCTGACAAGTGTGTGTGATCAGCTCTGGCAGGGGTGGGGGGGATGACTCAGGGCACAGGTGGGTCAGGGGCACAGGTGGGAGAGAAGGCTTAGTAGGCCGGGAGGCAGCGGGAGTGTGAGTTTGCCGCAGGAAAGTTCCACAGGCTAGGGGGGTGTGAAGCCCGGGGCAGGAGGCCCCAGGTCCCAAATCCAGGCATCAGCCAGGCTGATTCCTTCTGGAGGCCCCAAGGGAGAACATGTCCCAGGCCTCAGTCCTAGCTCCTGGGGTTGTCTGCGGTCCTTGGCATTCATGGCTTGTGGACCCGTCGCCTGCTTGTCTCATCTTCATGTGGTCCCCTCCTCTGCATGGCCTTGTCTTTCCTATCTTTTAGGAGCACGCTCAGTATCGACTTGAGCTCTCACCTTAAATCCACAATGATCATGTTTTGAGATTTTTTTTTTTTAAAGATTTTATTTATTTATTTGACAGAGATAGAGACAGCCAGCGAGAGAGGGAACACAAGCAGGGGGAGTGGGAGAGGAAGAAGCAGGCTCACAGCGGAGGAGCCTGATGTGGGGCTCGATCCCATAACGCCGGGATCACGCCCTGAGCCGAAGGCAGACGCTTAACCGCTGTGCCACCCAGGCGCCCCACGTTTTGAGATTTTTAATCACATCTGCAAAGACCTTATTTCCAAGATCCCATTTATGGGCTCTGGGGGCTAGGACACGGACATGCCTTCAACCCGCCCTTCAGCCTGCTCTGGTGGCCCATGTGAGGGGCCCATGCGAGGGGCAGCAGAGTGTTCTAGGCTTGGGGCGGGATGGGTAGGTGGGGAGCGGGAGGCCAGGCTCTGAGGGATGTTGGCCTGTCCGGGCCCCGGCCTCCACGTCCGTGCGCCAGGAGTGTGGTGTGTCCCGTCTGCTGTCCTCTGAGCAGCTGCCCATGGCCCACCTGCTGGACCTGTCCAGGGGTCTCTCATGCTCTAGATGCCTGTGTAGAGTTGACCAAGAGCTTGCCGTCCCTGGTGAGAGCCCGGTAAGGCCCTGACCAGGAGGGACCCTGGAGGCTGCCTCACTCAGTGCCCCCCTCCCCGGGCTCTTTGGAAGAGCCAGGCAGCCTCCCCCGTTGGAGGTGCTATTGCTCCCTGGGAGCCCCTTCCAGAATCTTCTCAGCGTCCAGCTGTGGTCTCTTCCACACAACAAACTCACCTCCTCCTTTTAGTTTTCTGTGTCCCCTCCCCTGCCAGACCCTTCCTGTCCTTGAGGATAGAGACCAAGGCCACTCCACCCTCTCTGGGTTGGCAGAAGCTGAACCCACAAGTCCATGTCGGTGCAGGTAGGGCTTTGTGGTCACTGAGTCCCTTCCTCCCCCACCGCCCACCCCCACCATTCCTCGGGAGGCCTGAGCAGCAGCTGGACTCCTGGGTGCTGCTCTGACCGGCACCTGACCCCTGCTCCCTGGGGTCACCGTCCCCTGTAATTAGGCTGAAGCTCCCGTTGGCTGGGCACGACCCGCTTGCTGCTGCCCCGAGGCCACAACACAGGCAGCTCCATCTGTCCCCCTGGTGTCCCTCGGCAGGCTGCGTGATTAATGGAGGGCTCCACCTGGGCCGAGGGGCCCCTGGTTGTAGGCTGGTTTGTTTTTTTTCCCCTCCCCCCCCTAAGTGCATTCACCGTCTCCCCGGTAGTCAGTGAGGAAGGCGGGGTGGTTCCTCCGCCTGGCCGGTCAGGAGCAGCTGGCCCCCCACCCTGACCGCGGCCCGGCAGCTCGGCCTGCGCCATGGAGCCCAGCCGTCCTAGGTGCCGAGGTCCTGGTCTGCTGCGAGCGTGGTCGGGGAGAGAAGCCCCCGGGGACATGGCCAGGCAGGTGCGGGAGGGCTTATTCACAGGGACTATCCTTGCTCCGAGGTTGGGGTGGGGGCCGGGAGTAGCGCTTATGGGCCTGCGGGTTTGGGGGAAGGTGGGCGGTTGGAGGGTGTGGGTAGAAAGGAGGGAGAGGACTGAGGAGGTGGTGGGGACCTTCTGGTGGGGGGGACGGGCTGTGCTCCAACCTGGAACCGGCAGCTCTGTTCTCTTTCTGGGACAGGACCCCCTGGAGACCCCCGCAGGGTGTCGGGGGTGCCCGGGAAGGGGGCTGCAGGCTGAAGGGCTCTGGGCTGTATGACCTCTGAGGCCCTTGAAGCTTCGGCCTGTGGTTTCGGGTTTTGAAGTCAGTGCCCTCCCAGGGGCTCCCTCTTGCCCTCCCTGACTGCCATTTATCTGGGAACCTTTGACCCGAGGAAGCCGGAGAGGTCCTGTGTCCGCTCCTCTCGCTCCAGGCTGGGCCCCCTCCCCCGTCCAGGGAGAGTTCTACCCGCCCAGCAGCCCCACCCTGGGGCAAGACATTCTTGGCCTATCTCATCCCTATCTCTGCTGGCTGCTCAGCGTGTGGTGTCCGAGCTCTGCTCTCTCCTTGGTTTGAGAGAGGGGAGGACAAGACCCTTCCATCTGCAAGACAGTTCTCCGTGTGCACGTGTTCCCTTAACTTTAGTCAAGGAAAAAGGGTGGTCCAGCGTCTAAGGGAACTTTTCAACCTGCCTGGAATGACGCTGTGTCACCGGACCCAGGGGGACTGGGCCGACGGCAGGAGCAAGCACAGAGAGGCCTTCACCTGGGAGAAGAGTCCCCATGCCCGTGTGTCGTCTCTACTCCGTGTAGAGACTTCTTGTAGCAGGAGTCGTTACCAGGCTGTCCCAGGCTGCCTGCCGGGTCTCCCAGACTAGACAGCTGTCACTCCAAGGCCCTAGACCCTTCTCTGGTGGGGGAGGGGTAAACACCAGTAATGAACCCTCTGAAGGGAGGCCGACCAGAGAACTTTCTGCCCCAAGGCAGACAGTGTTGGGAGCAAACAGGGTGCCCTGTCAGGTGACACTGGGACAACAGGTGTGAGCTGGGGCATCCTAGGTGGGCGGGATGCATGGGCCCTGGCCTGGGTGGACGTGGGGGAGGCTCTGAGGCCGGGGAGGGAGAGCAAGCAGCAAGAGGGGGCTGGGGTGAGCTCATGGCCTGATGCCGGCCAAGGGGGAGAGGCTCCTTCTTGCCAGGCCAGTCCGATTCCAGGGTACCCGTGTTCCCCTTCTCAGAGCTGGGGAGTCATGGCGGGAAGTGGCTTCAGCACCCACAGAAGGTGGCCACGGTGGCTGCCAGACCTCCCCTCTCTCTTCTGTGTTCTGTTGGCGTGTTCATTTCCTGGGGCTGCTGTAACGAAGTGCCACACTGGATGGCTTAAAACATTAGACATTAGCCTGTCCCCGTCCTGGAGCCCACAGCCTGAAGTCAAGGTGTGGGCAGGGGTTGGTTCCTGCTGGGTGCTCCGAGGGAGTGTCTGTTCCAGGCATCTGTCCCCGCAGTCTTCAGTGACAGTCCTTGGCTTGTGGACATTCCTCCAGTCTCTGCCCCTGGTCATGTGGCCTTCTCCTTTTCTGTATCTTAGGAGGACACCTGCCATTGGATGTGGGGCCCACCCTTATCCAGGGTGATCTCCTCTCGAGATCCTTAATACTTCTGCAAAGACCCTTTCCCCAAGCAGGGTCCCTTTCAAAGGTTTTGGGAACTGGGACTTGGACCTATCCTGTTGGGGGCCACCGTTCGACCAGTGTCTTCTGTGGGCTGCATAGCAGAGTCTGGGAGCCGTCGTACAGGAAGCCTGTGGGACCTCTGGTCCCATGCTGGGGGGACTGGACTGTGTCGCGAGGGTGGGGAGGGCTGGTTACACCTGTGCCCTTGCTCGCCTGCCAGGCTGCCAGAGAACCAGTTTCAGGGAGAAGTTGACACAGTAAATTTGGGGAATAAGAGAAGGTGGCTTTTGACCCTAGCTGCCACTGGGCTCCCGCTCATAGCCGAGAGGGTCGCGTGTGCGCGTGTGTATGGGTTGGGGGTCGCTGGTGCTCCGCTCCTGGCTTTTGTATTCTTTTTGTGCCCGGAAATGTCGTGGCCGGGGAAGGGTGCCACGCAGGCTGTCGGGGCCCGGGGGGAGCCCGTGAGTGGTGGGCCGAGCTCCTCCTGCAACCCTGGGAAGGGAGGGAGGGGGCTTGTTTGTTGCTCTTGGCCCCGTCTGGGAAACCCAGCCTGTGCTCTCTCACATTGCCGTCCCAGAGTAGAGGGCCAGGCCTCGTGGGTGGAAGCTGTGAGGAGCAGGAAGGACCCCGGGATGTCCCCCAGATCTAAAGTAAAAGACAGTCATCCAAATCAATCAAGGCGGGGGCAGGGCCAGCTCACATGCTTTGCCTGGGGCTGCATGGCCTCCCTTGGGCGCAGAGACCCCCTGGTCAATCCACAGTTCTCAGCCATACTGTTGGCTGTCCTTGCACATCCTCCCAGGGCTCATGGGGGTCAGCCGGTTCCTCCTTGTCCAGGGGGCCTAGGCCGGACCCTTGGTAAGACGGGGCCTGGTGTTGAAATGCAGGCCTGCTGGTGATCCCAGGGCCAGGGAGAGGGGCCGAGTGCATGCTGCCTGGCTCCCCAGGCCGCCTTCAGCCGCCCGCATGCGCACACGAGCCCAGGGCAGCCCGTAGCCCTGAACCCGAGACCCGAGCCAGGGCGGGAGCAGCGCAAGGCTGGCATGGGACGTGGCTCTCAGGCTGCATCTGGCCCTGCAGCCCGGCCAGGCCTCACCCTGGGGAGGCAGAGGGAGAGGGGCCGGGTGGAGGGTTTGGACCCATGGGTGCTGTGCTCTCTATCCGCTCTTCCTTTGTTTGGACGTGGCCTCTTGCTTGTTGTTAAACGTGTTTCTCTGTGTGAACTCTAAGGCCCCACTGGCTGATGGTGCCCGAGCTGTTTGCAGCCTTCGGCTCCCCGGTGCAGGCCCCACTCAGCCAGTGTCTGTTTTCAAGCTTTTCCTTTTGGACTGTTTTGTTTCCTGAGGACACATCCCCCTCCCCTTCCCCACCTGCCTCCTTAGCCATCTCCCCTCCACGGAGCCCCTGGGGGCAGTTTCTGAGACAGGGATCCTAGTGGGCTTGGGCGGGTGATCCAGGTACTCCCCAGCAGAGGAGGCTGGAAGGGCTTGGCCTGGAGGGTGCAGCACTGAGCATGTCAGGCCGGTGGACAGCTGGGGTCCATTGGGGGTATTGGGGGACCCTGCACCGTGTCCCAAGGGGGGACATCTGGGGTCTTTACCCTCCATTTACTGCCTAAAGGCTGCTGGCCTGGGGAGCAGTGTTAACCCCTTCCTGCCTTCTGGGTTTGGCACCTGGGGGCCACCAGGACAGGCCCTCGGGCTGAGGGGCAGAGGCTGGCCGTGGCTGTGAGGGACATCGGTAAGGCCCGTGCCACCTTGCCGCGCATGGGGGTGACCACACACGCCTGCATGCACACCCACCCACAGGGGCAGACGTGAACAGTAGTGATCATTAGGTCACGGGCACCATTGTGTCATCCTGTCGGCCACGGTAGGACAGCTGAGGAAGCAGAGACTCAGTGACGATGACTGAGGTTGAGTCATTGCCTGTTCGAGCTTCTCCCCACGACGCTGACGTGAGGAGCACAGTCTGCGAGAGCGCCGTCGGCCCCCATGGTCCAGTGACTGTCAGCGCCTCCAGGGCACCCCGGCCCTCTGCTCAGCCCTCCTCTGCCTGCCGTGCCCCTTTCCTTCCGTAGGTAATTCATTCTTTAGTTGCGATGAGTCCCTTCGTGGCCTCAGGTTCTTTTCCTTTGGAGGAGTTGTTGCTTCCAGGACTGACCGCTGTCCTGTCTGCCGTCTCCCTGCCGTACCCGGAGCGTCTCGGGGCTCCAGCCGCAGCCCCCAGCTCCAGTCCGCCACAGCGAGACCGCGCTCTGTCAAGGCCCTGCCGGAGTCCTTGACCTGGAGCCAGGGGCCTGTGCCCGGGCGCGGCCCCCACGGGAGGAGACCCAGGGCCTCACGGCTGGCCCTGAGCACAGGCTGGCCCTGAGCGCGCTGACGGCCGGGCAGGCGCCTCCCTGCGGCCTTGCCCTGCAGGCTCAGGATGGGGAGGAGGGCAGTACTCCCTGCCTGGTTCCCTGGGCTGCGACCCTGGCTTCTGGGTGGCCACGCTGTTATTAAGGGACCACCTGCTCCCCTGGTACCTGGAAGAGGCTCCGTTTGGCTGGGGTCAGCGTTCCGGGGGCCTGAGCCCAGAACGGGGCCCCACGATCGGCAGCGTCCCCGCTGCTCCCGTCTCCCAGGAGTTGTGCTTGGGTTTGTTTTGACCTTGGTCTCTAACATTCTTTGCATGACATTCGCCCCCCCCCCTCCGCCCCCGGAGCAGAGCTTTGTGGCTGCCCCCCGTGCCCCCTTCCCCAGACCGGCTGCTCTGTGCTCCAGGAAGCGGGAGAGGCTCGCTGCAGCCTGTGGTCGGAGCAGGGACCTTCACAATGGCCCCTTGTGCACCACGCATTCCTTCTTAAACAGGCCCAGATCCGGGCTGCTCCTGCTTCGACCCCCACGGGCACGGATGGACGAGCATCTGGAGAGGCGCCCTGGCCTGCGCACCAGCCGGGCCTGGAGGTGGTTAGTGGGCTGGAGAGGGCCGGGCTTGGGGCAGAAGTGGGGCTGGGCCCGCGTGTGATTATCCACAGCCTCCCCTGTTCGCAGCAAGGGCTGTTTTTAAAAACAGCGTTGATGGTTTTATTCCCTGAAAGTGGTAAGCGGCCCACACTTGGTGCAGGCATGCTGGGAAAAGGCCGGAGAGTGTAATGGAGAAAAGCACCCACCTGAACTCCATCCAGAAGCCACGTCCTCCGCGAGTGTGCGTGTGCTCCGCACATGTGCATGTGAGATGTAGTCAGATCTTTGCACACATCTTGTATCCTGCTATTTTTACTCAATATTCTCAACATTTCTCATCTTCAAAACCGTGATTTTGATGACTGCGCAGGACTTCGGCATATGGGTTTGGAAAATCTATGTAAACCCGGATCGTTTCCAGCATTTGCTGTTTTAATGCTGATGCAAACGTCCCCATACATAAATTCTCTGCTTCGGATTATTTCCCGAGGGTAAATTCCCAGCAGCAGGCCCAGGTGCAAGGACTACCGTCTCCAGGCTGCCGGTGCCCGTTAGGGAGGGCGGGGCTCTGGAGGGTCTCTGGGAGCAGGTGAGGGTTGAGCCTGGCTTTGGGGGGACTTGAATGCAGAGGAGGGAGAAAGGGGGCAGTCTTGTTTTGGGAACCTTGTAAGCAGAGCGGGGGCACCTCCTGTCCCATGGGGATGGATGGCAGGATCTCTCCCTCCCAGACGATGGCCCCGTACTCGTCGGAGGCTCCGAGGCCGTTGGTTTGTCCTCTCCAGCTGGGGCTGTCTTTCGTGCCCTCTGACCGCAATGACATCTTGTGGACAGAAGAGGAGGCAGCCCCGTGCTGCTCCCCAGGGCTCCCCAAGGGTCCAGTGGCAGGTCGCTTTTCTGCCCAGACATCAGATCTGACATGCGGTCACACAGGGTCTCAGACGTGCAGGGTGACCGGCTCGTGAGCACTCTTGCTGGCTTCTGTGGCCGCTTGTGCACATCCGTTGCCTGCCTTCTAGGCTTGCAGGGAAGGGGAGGGGTCCCTGCCGCAGGGGAGGTCACGTCCATCCCCCCTCGAAGCTGGTGGAGGGGGCTCCCAAGGACGGGGGCTGTGTCTGTGCCTGGGACCCAGGGTGTGTTTTTAGGACTCTAAGGGGGAAGCTTCAGGACAATCTGCTAATTTCTCCCAGCTGGGTGCTGCTCGTGTCACCACATCCTCCGTGGTACAGGCCGTCCCTTGCGAAGCTTGCCTTAAAAAATGACCTTGTTTCGTCACCAGATTTCCCGGTGTGAATCAAGAGCGGTGTCATTCCCAATGACTACTTCTACCATCTAGGGTTTTGTGGGATTCCAGGAGAGGGAAAAGGAGGTGGCTTTTCCTCCTGGGTCCCTGGAGAGGGGCTGGGGTGCAGGGCAGGGTGGCAGCACCACGGGGAGAGCCCAGACAGGCCTGCTGTGCTGACGTCTTACCCTCCAGCGGGCCCTGTGGTAACTTCTTGGGGCTGTAAGAAATTACCACAGGCTGGGGGACTCAAGCCCCGGAAGTGTATTCTCACGGTTCTGGAGGCCTGAAGTGCAAAGTCGAAGTGTCACCAGGGTCATCCTCTTTCCAAAAGTAGGAGGGAAGAATGCTTCCTGCTTCTCCCAGCTTCTGGTGGCCCCGGGCTCCCTTGGCTTGGGGCTGCATCCCTGTGGTCTCCGGTCTCGCACGGCCTCTCCGAGTCTGGGCCTCAGATCCCCCTCTTCTCTCCTGTGTAAGAACGCTTAGAAGACTTAGAGCCCCTTCTAAGTTCAGGATGGCGTCATCCGGAATCCTTACCTTATCTTCCCAAGTAAGGTCACCTTCACTGGTTCTGGGGGTCAGGACTGGGACACAGCTTTTGGGGGGCACGAGTCATCCCACTACAGAACTGTAGAGGGAAGTGGAGCTTCTCAGGCTGAACAGGTGGTGAAGACCCAGTGCCTCTGCTTCCAGCCCCTGCTCTGGGGTTCCCCGGGGCTCTGTGGCCGCAGATACAAACCTGCGACCTGCTCCCATCTTCAGGTCACGTAGAAGCAGCATGTGAGGCCCGTGAAGGGATCGAGAGGTGGCTCGTGGAGGTACGAGGGTGAGGATGTTTCCGGGGACCCCAAACACCCCCCCCCAAAGCCAGTCACCATCGTCATGACATGGCCTGGATGACATGGGAGGGAGGGGTGTGAACCGCGTTGGGCCGGGGCAGGAGGCGACAGCAAGCCTGGCTTTGGGGGGACCTGAAATCAGGGGAGGCGGCAGTGCTGGTGTGCTCGTTTCGGGGGGATGGCATAAATCCTCAAGAACAACCCAGACGCTTGTCGACAGTCACCACCCTGTGGTCGGGCGCAGCTCCTGTTCTCTGGGAGCCTAGGACTCACCCGGATGGATGGGGTGGGACCGAGCCTGAAGCTGGAGGGGGAGCCTCGGTCGATGGTGTAGGGGGACGATGAGCACACAGGTCACGTAGGGCCAGGGGTGACGAGTGCCGCAATGGGGCACAGAGCAGTGAGAGGAGAGGGCGGCGGGTGGGGACGGTGCGTGCGTCTGTGGAGATGGCCGTGGTGGTGACCTGCCCAGGGAGGAGGGTTGCCGACTCGGCTCAGCGGTGATCTGTGTGTTGGGTTCGAATGCATCCCCACCCGGCGAGCGTCCGTGCCTGAGTTGGGGGGGCTTTGCTTCGGTGCGTGAGTTGCTGGTTGAGGGCCCCTCCAAATGGGGTCACAGACCTCATGGGTACTCCCGGAGAGGCGGTCGTCTCGTTCTGGGGCACACCTGGGCAAAGGCCCACCCCCCTGACTCTGTTCTCTAGCTCGGCCCCGGATGAACCCCAGGGACTCGCAGACAGACAGGGGCCACCATTCGGGGCCAGTTTGGACGGTGCTCTTGAGGCTGGGGGTAGACCAGATGCCTCGAGGCCCCGGGGCACCCCATGAGGTCACGGTTCCAGGTGTTCAGCTCTGGACTTTCTGGCCAGTTTAACACACCCTGGTCCTGTCCTTTGTCACCTCAGCCTTCTTTGGAACGAGCAGTTTGCCCTCTGTGGTTCTCTTAGGGCCTAGCCCCCAGGGGAGAGGTGCCGGCATCCCTGCTTGGGCACATCCCTGCCACTCGGCCCAGGACCCCACCGCCCCTGGCCACGTTATCAACCGGAGGTCACATGCGGGGCCCCAGGCCAGTTGCAGCCTGTGGATGGGATTCCGTGTGACTGCTGCGTGTTTTAAGAGGGGATGTTTTCTCTGCCAGCATATACAGATCAGGAGATGGCACATAAAAAAATGCAGGTTTCCGGATTCTCCTGCCGAGTCCGAACCTCTGGCCAGCAGCACACCTCAGACAGGGGCTCAGTGACACGCTGGGTCCCTCTGACCGGGGACACTTCTGTCCCTGTGGGGCCTCTGGGATGGCTGAGCTTTGCAGCTCAGGATTTTGTGCCCTTTGTGCCCTGAGAAGGAGGCATGCAGGGCTGGGAGGGGTGCCGCTGGGGTGCCGCGTTTGGGGAACAGGTAGATCAGGCAGCCAGATGTCGGGGACGAGGGCCTCCTTCGCTTCCTCGCTCTCCCGGTGCTTACGAGCACGTGCTTCCCCGGCCACCCACCCGCTCAGCCGCCCGCGAGGCTCTGGGCTCCTGGAGGAAGTCCTGTCCACTGGGAAGAGACAAGACTGAGCTGGAGTTTGGAGGAGGGAAGACTCAGGGTTGGGGGTGGCACTGAGAATGGCCCCAGGTGGCTGTTGTTGGTTCCCAGGCCAGCTGGGGGCCCAGGGAGGCCCTGGTGGGGTCATGGGAAATCCTGGGCTCGGGGGGAGAGGGGGTGGGTCGGTGAGGTGAGGCGAGGGGTGGGAGAGACACTCCGGGCTGCTGGGAGCCTGCTTGGGGCCCGGCCGGGAAGGAGCTGGTGCGTGTTCCTGTCGCTGGGCCGTTCCTGCTCTGGTCTTTATAACGGGAGCGGCTGGTTCTTGTTAGGAGCGTGGCTGCAGGGACCGAGGGGATGGCGGGCCACTTCCCAGGCGCTGTCCCCTAGCTACGGAGGTAGCGGGCAGCCGGGTGGAAGCACTGGGCTGTGGGGTGGGAGTCAGATGGCCAGCGGCCCATGGGGGCCCTGGTCTGGCTGGGGCAGCTAGCACAGCACGCAGGCAGAGGCAGCCGAGGGTGAGGACCGAGGGAGTTGGGCGTTGCGGACCACGCCAGGGCTCCGTTATGCCGCCTACAACAGGACAGCCAAGCAGTTAGAACCTTGGGTCTTGCAGCTGGACGGAGGCATCTTCTGGCCCCACCACTCCGTCTCCACGCATCGGGCACGTTGCTTAAGTACAAGGGCCTCAGTTTCCCCATCCGTACCAGGGGTTAACAGTATTTACAGCAAAGGTCGCGTGGGGAGTAAGCGTACACGGTAAACCCAGCACCTGTGTTAGAAGTTCAGTGCCGGGGGCGCCTGGGTAGCGCAGTCGTTAAGCGTTTGCCTTCGGCTCAGGGCGTGATCCTGGCGTTCCGGGATCGAGTCCCACATCGGGCTCCTCCGCTGGGAACCTGCTTCTTCCTCTCTCACTCCCCTGCTGTGTTCCCTCTCTCGCTGGCTGTCTCTCTGTCGCATAAATAAATAAAAATCTTTAAAAAAAAAAAAAAAAGAAGTTCAGTGCCGGCTGTTGGTGCCATTGTCATGATGGTGTCATTGCTGTCGTGATTCTGCCAGGCTATGGCTGTGGCTGGTGTGACTCAGGACCCCCCCTCCCCCGCTGCTGCTGTGGCTGGTGTGTGTTTGTGTCTGGTGGTGTCTGCGCTGGGTGGGGGTGAGGAGGGATAAAGGAAGGCCAACAAGGAAGAAATCAGAGCTCCCCTTGAGCCAGAAAATCTTTATAGAAAACGTGGCTGGCACGTCCACGCCGTGGCTATGGGGGACAGAGAGGCTGGTGTCCTCCAGGCTCCAGCCTTCTCGCGCTCTCTCCCAGTGTGCACAGTTGCTGGTGCTGGAGTCCCCTAGGAGAGTGGGGCTGTCCCCTTTCTTCCCAAGAGGTGGAGGGTGCAGGAGTCTCCCGGGCCCCTCGCGGCAGTGCGTTCCCCAACTGTCCACTCCTCACATCCCCCTCTCTGTGTTTTCCAGCCTTGAAAAGATCTTTTGAGGTCGAGGAGGCCGAGACGCCCAACTCTACGCCACACCGGAGGGTCCAGACCCCCGTGCTCCGGGCCACTGTGGCCAGCTCCACCCAGAAGTTCCAGGACCTGGGTGTGAAGAACTCCGAGCCCGCAGCCCGCCATGTAGACTCCCTGAGCCAGCGATCCCCCAAGGCTGCGCTGCGGAGGGTCGAGCTCTCGGGGCCCAAGGCCGAGCCCGTGTCCCGGCGCACGGAGATCTCCATCGACATCTCATCCAAGCAGGTGGAGAACGTGAGCGCCCCCGGGCCATCTCGCTTTGGGCTCAAGCGAGCCGAGGCGCTGGGCCACAAGACGCCGGAGCCCGCCCCTCGGAGGACGGAGATCACCATAGTCAAGCCCCAGGAGTCAGCCCACCGGAGGATGGAGACCCCTGCCTCCAAGATCCCCGAGGTGCCCGCAGCCCCCACTGCGGACGTAGCCCCCAAGAGGGTCGAGATCCAGGTGCCCAAGCCAGCTGAGGTGCCCGCCTCCCCCATCCCACCCCAGACCCTGGAGAATTCAGAACATGCCCTGATGTCTCAGCTGCAGAGCAGGCTGGAGCCCAAGCCCCAGCCCCCCGTGGTCGAGGCCCCACCCAAGAGCCAAGAGAGTGAGTAGCAAAAGCGTGCCTTCTGTGCTTCGGTGCTCGGGGATAGGGAGCTGGCTTTGCCCTGGAGTCTGAATATGGGGGGGAGGGGTGGGTAGCAGGTGGGTGGAGACATGATTCCGGGGAGGCCAAGAATACACCGGGGCAGGGTTCCCAAGCCTGGTGGGGGGGACTGGCGGCCCTCTCTGTCCATGCGGGGTGGACCAGGATGCAGCAGCAAGTTTGGCTTGCGTTGGGCTTTGGACGGAATCTTTGGGATTCGAGGGGCCCCCTTTACTGGTCAGAATACGCCGTGGCATAGAGCTTCTGCTGTCAGAGGGGGTCTGGAAGTCTCGGAAATGAGGAGGCGGCAGGCTCGTGTTGGGACATGGGGGTAGGATGGGTTTGGGACCCTGGGACGGGCTCCCACGTGCCGCTGGTCACTGGGCCACGGGGAGGCAGGCTGCTGCTCAAGAGGGATTGCAGGCTGCCCTGTAAGCACCCAGTGGAGGCAGAGGCCTCGGGTGGGAGGAGGGGGTTCGTGCCTCCTGAGGTTTTGTCTTGGAGGGTCTTCCTGCAGCTCTTCCTCAGGGAGGGAGGGTCGTGGCCGGAGGCAAGGGAAACAAGAATGTCTACTCTCTGTGTGCCCCCCTTCTCAGGGCCGCTAGGAAGGGGTCCATGGGCTGGGGAGTCCCGCGATACCAGCACACAGCTCTGTTTGAGGTGCTCTTCTGGTGAGGGAGGGAAGCCAGGGGCTTGGGTGCTGTGCCCCGAGGGCCCAGACCCGGAGTTGTGCTCCCGTGGGGAGCTCACCTGGGGCCTGCTTGGGAACATCGGGGCTCAGGGGCCGGCAGGGCTGTAAACCCTTTCCAAGTGTGGGACTTGGATGCAGTAAACGTTCAGTAAGTATTCTTTGGGTCATAGAAACAAAACATTCTAGGTTTTGATTTACCTTTTAAATTATTATTTTTAATTTTGGTGAAATACACGTACCGTGAATCAAGCACTTGAACCGTCATGAACACACTCGCACCGTTGTGCAGCCAGCTCCACCCTCTGTGTCCAGAACATTCCCAGACCGAAACTCTGTCCCCACCAAGCACTAACTCCCCGTCCCTCTCTGCCAGCCCCTGGCGCCCCCCACCTACCCTCTGTCCCTGTGAACCTCCCAGAAGTGGGATCTGACAGAGTTCGTCCTTCTGTGTCTGGCCGACTTCGCCGAGCGCCGCGTCCTCACGGTCCATCGGTCCACTGGGGGTGTAGCGCGTGTCGGCATTCCCTTACTTTTTATGGCTGAGTAATACCCCGTTGTGCAGATGGACCCCAGTTTGCTCGCCCCCCGCCCCACGACTTCCTCCTTCGGCACAGACACGGCTCACGCCCACCTACGCCAGGGTCCACGGACGGACCTCGGGCTCCTGCGCCTCGGCTGTTGGGAATCGCGCTGCTGTGAATGGGGGTGCACCGATAGCCCTTCCACACCCGGCTTTCAGTTCTCTTTGGTTTTCGTGTTTGAACGCAAGTTTTCCAGTGGTCCGAGGGCTTAGGGACTGGGACGGCGTTCGGCGTCAGACGGGGTTGGGCGTTGGATGGGGGACCAGTGCTCCTCATGCTTCGGTGGGAGCGGCCCCCTTCGTCTGACTGAGCAGGTGGGATGGGGGTGGGGATGGGGCTGAGACTCTGCGTTTGCTGCGGTGCTGGGCCTCAGCCCCCTCTCCCGTCTCCCAAACCTGACCCTGCGGAGCCGTGCCCACCCGCTCAGAACTGCGGCGTTGGCACGAAGGCGTGCCTGGTGTGTGGGGAGTGGTCTTCTGTTGGTCCAGGGCCTGGTCCAGATCCAGCCCCCTCCCGTGGGTGAGGTGTTCACGCCTAGCTGAGTCAAGCAGGATGCGGTTGGGGATGTGCTCATCGCCAGGCCCGTCCACGTCCAGGTCTTGATGGCAGCTGGTGCTGCACGTGTGAGGAGGTGGTCCTGGCTCTGGGGGCTGGGCAGGGGGTGGTGTGCCCAGGGTGGTACTGCGCCGGGTCATCGGGGCAGACAGGGCACAGCCTCAGGGGTGCAAGAATGTCTTCCTCCAGCGCGGACGGTGCTTGGGCCCCATGTCGCCCAGAGGCTGTGCTGGGAGCCGGGGCCGCTGGGGCCGGTCAGGCTGGCTCTGCGTCGGGAGCAGGACAGTCAGTAAGGAGCCGCCAGGAGCCTTCGAGGGGGCTGTGCGGGTCTTCCCAGAGCCCAAGCCTTTTGAGCCAGCCTTGGAGAAAGTTGGATTTAACCAGGCCAAGGAGGGTTGCCGAGGCAGCCATCCCGAGGTGCCCGGGACCCTGGAGCTCAGAGGGAACTGCAGACTTCCTCCGTGGAAGAGAGTTTAAATGTCCAGGCCCAGCGCCAGAGCTCTGCGGTCAGCGCACAGACCCCAGTGGCCCTCAGAGAGCGGCCAGTGGGTCCAGCAGATAGGGTCTGTTCCCCTGCCCTGGAGCATAAGCTGGGGGTGGGGTGTGTGCCACACACGTGTGGACATGCGTGTGTCCTGACCCCCTGCGTCTCCTCGGCTGGGTGGGGAGGGGGCTGGCTGAGACGAGTGCTCACAGGTTGAGAACCTTCAGGCTGGCCAGATCCAGTTAGACGGCTGTAAAGGGGATGCATGCTGAGGGGGTGGGGGCTGGAGGAAGTAGGGGCTCAGATGGCTCAGTTGGGGAGGAGTCTGTTCCCATCAGGCAGCACTACAGAAGTCACTGTGGGTGACCCTGGTCCTTGGGCCCGGGAGTAATGCAGGGTGAGAGGTTGGGTGAGGAGGAGGAAGCAGGGCCCACTCTGGGCTGGAGAACTTGGCCCTGACCGGCTAGGCCTTGGATGTCCAGTCTTAAAGTCCTAGGCAAGCCCAGTGGTGGGCAGGGCCTTCCCAGTGGAGGTGTGGTCCTGGAATCCATTGCAGTAGCTTCTGGGGGTCGCCTGCTCCGAGGCTCCTCCCGCTCCTCTGCCCCTCCCCCTCCATCCAGACACAGATCCCGTTGTCCCTCAACCTGGCTTCCCATCCTTCCTTCCCACAGGACTGGCACTCCCATCCCCTTCCGCCCCCTCCTAGAAGCCCCCCACCCTGCGGGCCCTGCTCTGACTGCCCCCTGTGGGCACGCCATCCCTGGCACCTGGGGCCAGCTGGCACCACAGGGGCGAAGGATCAGGGAGGGAGGGAGTCCCGTCCCTCTGCCTTCTGGACTGTGGCTTCAGGTGCAGGACATGGTCTCCGGGGGCCACAGCCGAGTTGCTCCCACATGGAGCCCCCTACAGCACAGCACTGATGGAATCCCCACCAGCCCCAAGCCTTCCCCGGCCCGCTGTCCGTGGGGCCCTCCCCAGCCGGTTCACTGTCATGTCCAGCTCAGACCTTCCTGCTCCCCGGGCTCCTCCTGCTCTGGTCCTGTCATGGCCTCCACAGGCCACCTTTCCTCGCCTCCTGTCCTGACCTCCTGACCCCTGGCCCCTGACCATCTTTCTCTCCAGATTGCTGCTTTTTGAACTCCTATGCATCCTTCAAAGCCCAGCTCAAATGGCGCCTCTTCCATGAAGCCCTCCCACTGACCAGAAGTAGCCTCGCTTCCTTTGACTCCTGTGCCTTTTTGCATTTTTTCTGGTGTGTGATGCCTTGTGATTGGCTTGGAATGTTATTTGTGTTGCACGAAAATTTTTTCTCTGCTGGCTTCTAATGTAAAAAGAGCTTCTCCATGTACCTTTTCTTTCAAATTCAGAAAATCTAGAAGTTCGAATCTAAAAGTTCACCTGTAATCCAGTGATATCCACTCCCAGCATTTGCTCTGTATTTTTCAGAATTTCCTCCATGCCCCTGACTAGGTTCTGGGTTATTTTGAGGGTAACACTGTTGTCTGTTTATTTCAAGGTTGGTTTGGTTTGGTTTTCTTACTGGCTGAATGACACAGGCGTAGTAAGTGCTCAATAAAACAACGTCGGAGGCGTGAGATGGCCCCTGCGGGCAGACACAGGGACCCCGGGGACCCCAGGGGACCTTGCAGGGACCAAGCAGACACTTTCCTGGTCACCCAAGAACCCACGGGTCTAGCCTGTTCCATTCTGGGGCGTTGGGCTCTGTGTTTCTGAGGCTGCTGGCCCCAGGCCCTGGCCCCGACCCTCCTTGTCACCCTTCAGTCACCCCTGCTTCTCTCAGGCTCTGGGTGAGTACGGCCCTGTCCCCTTACCAGGTCCCTGCTTTTCCCCTGCCGCTGCAGGGGTGGCTTTGGGTGGGGCTGGTCCGCGGGACCCAGAACCGTGTCTGTGCGGTGAGCTCCTGGCTCTGCCCCCCTGGGAAATAGCCTCCTCTGGCTCCAGGGCCGACACCGGCCAAGTTTCCCTGAGGCTGCCTTATAAGGCGGGCGCAGGCTGCTCAGTCCCCGGGCTGCTGCGTTGCTGTCTCGGGCTGCTAATTGGGAGCCCTGGGGGAGGGTGGGGATGGAAGCGCCCTGGACGGGATCCCGCTGAGTTCTTGCCCGAGTCCTGGTTCCGCCCCTCAGGCCCGCTGGTTCTGAGCCATCACTTTGCCCACCCCCAGCCTCAGTTTCTTCCTCTGTCCCGTGAGGGAGTGGTTGGGGCGCCTGTCCTGAGGCGGTGGGGTCGGAACCCTGTTCCACCGCGTACCAGGCGTGGCTGGTGGTGGGGGGTGCGAAATTGGGGTGGGGCAGACTCACTAACTGTCTCAGTAGAGTTTCCCTCTGACTAAAAACATCTAGAAATGTTCTTGGCTATGGGGGGAGCATTGAGGCAGGTGGCCATCAGGTTCCAAAGCTTCTGGCGGTGGGCATGGTGTCTTTGCGCACCAGGGGTGCCTGCCTGCCTTCCGGGGGGACCCGGATCCCTGCTGCACCAAGCCTGCGTTTGGGGCTGGGACCGAATGGAGAAGGTCTCAGCTCTGCAGGGGACCGTGGGGGCTAGAAGCACGGGGCTCCTGGGGGCCCCAGCAGGGACCTGGGGTTGGAGGAGGCTGGGCAGAGGACGCTTCAGGGAAAGACGGGTGTGTACTGAGTGTGAAGGGGGAGGGGGGTCAGCCAGTGACGGGTAGGAATGTGCCCGGCCCGGAGCGGGAAGGTAGGGGAGAGGGTGACCCCCGTGCAATTAGGGAGGGAAGGCCCAGGTTCTGCAAAGCCTCCCTAGGCTCCCCACCCCTGCCCTGTTTACAGGACACCCCACTAACTAGGGTCCACCCTGGGCCTGACACTGGGCCGTGAACTCTCTGGTGACGTTTCATCCGACACCTGGCAGACGGCAGGAGCATGGTAATGTGGAGGGAGTCATTTGTGTGTGAAAAAGCGAGCAGAGCAGCGGTCTTGCACCTCACCGTGCCTTGTGCCCTTGGCCTGCAGAATTTCATTCTGTGTGGGGCTGTTTGGTTTGTTTTGTTTTCAAGGTTTATTTATATATTAGAGCGCGCGCGTGCGTGTGTGCACGCAGGGGGTGGGGGACAGAGGGAGAGGGAGAAGCAGACTCCCCGCTGAGCAGGGAGCCCAATGTGGGGCTCAATCCTAGGACCCTGAGATCACGACCTGAGCTGAAATCAAGAGTCAGCTGTTTAACGGACTGAGCCAGGCAGGTGCCTTACTGCTTGTCTTGGGGCAGGACAAGGCCATTCCTCCAGCGGGGGTGTTCCCACCCAGCTGTCTTACCTGGAAGACCTCTCTGCTCCGAGCTCCTCCCCTGTTCCTGACCCAGCCCTAAACAGCGTCCAGACACCCACTTACTTTTTGGGATTGGGTCTCTTTCTCGTTCCCTCTGGTGAAAACGAGCACGCTTCCCCTCTGCGTGCCCGTGCATGGGGGTGCAGGAGGACAGTGGCCAGGACCAGGGGTCTGTCCTTCGAGGTGAGGCAGAGTAGGGGGCAGGAAGGACAGAACTTGGCTCCGGGGCCCGGTAAATGGACCCGCCTCCCCTGGCCAGCCCGCCCGGCTGTCTGCCAGGCCCAGCCCAGGGGTGAGGAGGACCGAGAGCCAGTGCAGGGAATGTGGCCCAGCAGCTGCCGAATGCCTTACATAGAGCCAGGCACAGCTGCAGGGAGGGCAGGGCAGGGCGGCGGGCGCTGCAGGCGGGTCTCAGCACTTTCCTGCTTTGGGGGCTGTGGCCCTGACCACCCAGCCTGGCCCCAGGATGGAACCCGGGCTCCCAGACACATGGCGCTGAGTGAGGCCTCCTGGGTGCTCGTTCCAGGAAGCTGGAGCAGCTGCCCGAAGAGGAGCTGTGTCTGTATCTACAGCCTCCCGGGCCCAGGACAGCTGCTGGGAGCCAGGGTCCGCACAATAGGGCTGCTGTCTGGGGGATGTGCCCGTGCCAGACAGCCACGCTCTGTGCGGCACGGACAGAGGACGCATTCAGTGTTGGAGGAGTGCACGCGGACCCCCACCTGGTGCCCTGAAGGGTGGGCAGTCCCGGCCAGACTCCGGGTTCTGACGGTTGGCTTGGAGGATGCCACTTGGTTCACACTGGCCTGGTGTGGCCAAACGTGGACCTGTGGTGGCCTGCCCGAGAGCCGTGTGTGGGGGATCAGGCCCGGAGGCTCTTCGCTGGGCAGGGTGTGACTTGCTCTCCCTGTGTCTTCTCTAGGTCAGCTTTCCCTGACCTGGGGCTTTCTGTGGGCGTCACAGGTCCCCTCCCTGGAATTCCAGGGGTACCTGGAGCTCTGGGGTGTAGCCGATGGGCAGAGGCAGCTTGTGCCCAGGACTGAGCTTCCAGTTCCCCAAGCAGTGGGACAGGGATGAAAGGGGACGTGCTTTTTTAAAGAGGGGCGCACGGAGCTCCCATGCTTGATCTCCCCTCCCTGTTCCCTCCGCTGCCATCTCCCTCCTTCCAGAATGACCCTCAGAGGTTTCGATGTCGAAGCATAGAATGTTAAGAGGCGGGAGTCCCCTGGGAGGCCTTGCCCACTCGTGTGTGGGGGCACGGCTGACGGGGATGGGCTTCATTCGCAGGCCGCCCGGGCCCCTGTGCCTGCCCCGTGCACACCCGGTCACTTCTGCCTTGGCGGCCGTTTTCTCATTGGCACGGTGGGCACGATTCCTCCCGCGCCGTGTCGTTAGAATAAAAGTGGTATCGGGCGAAGCTGGCCAGTGCGGGCCTGGCCCCGGAAGGCTTCAGTGGAACAAGCATGTGAGCGAAGACCAAAGGCAGCCCTTACCCCATGGATGGGCACGGGTGCCCCTCGCACAGTGCCCCTCCTCCTGCAGGCTTGTCCGCTCTGGGCCCCCAGGTACCTCCTCTCGTCTCCTTCCCTAGAGAGCAGTGCGTGGCCAGTGTTCGAAGAGAAGAAATAATGATCACAGGAACCTTGGAAAGGAACTCTGTCTTTTCGGACCCCCCTTCCCCGGGGCAGCCCGTGTTAACAGCGGGGTGCGTTGTGTGTCCTTCTGGGATTTGCGCGTGTGGACCGTCCTTCGGTGCCCGTGGAGAGAAGTCTGTGTGTAAATACTAAGTGAAATCAGACGCCTGCAACTGGCTTTTTAGTTCTCCATTATCCTGGTGCTGTCTTCGCGCCCAGTGGCCCCTCTGGTCCGACCGTCCCCACCCCGCTTTTCACTGGGATGCGCGAGGCTTCCACGAGCACGCTCACATTTGTATTCGTGTGCATGGGACTGCCCGACTCCAGGAGGGAATTTCTGCACCACGGGACGAGTGCATTTAACATGCCGATCCGTGTTGCCAGACCGGCCTCTGAGCGGTCACACCAGATGGTGCCTGCAGCACAGCGGTCCTGGCCCCTGGCCCCGGGCTGTGGGGCTGGAAAGCTGTGGGACTGGGGCTTTATTTCCGCTGCCTTTCTGGGTGTGAAGGGGAGTGTCTTCTCCTAAGTTCACAGGCAGGGGCCCTGGGTTCTCCGTGAGCGGCTCCTTCCTGCCCTGCTTTGCCCGGGTTGGGCTCTTCGTCCTTGTGGTGACATTTTCTTCTTAAGAGTCCCCTGTGCACCTTTGCTGTGGCTGCTGCAAGTGCTGCTTCCCCGCCGTTGACTCCGATTCGATCTGTAGCGCGCTCTTCCAAACAGGTTTCTCACCCGAAGGTTGTCAAGTGCGTTCTTTGTTTTTCTTCCTCTGTTTGGGATCGTGCCCTGCTTGGAGGCCTCCTGTGTTCCAGGATTGTAGGAAACGTGCTCTCCAGGTTTTCTTCTAGCACTTAGGTGGTTTTGTGCTTTATGTGCTGCTGTCATTAATTTATTGGAATTTATTGGGGTTTAAACAGTGAGGTGGGGACATACAGTTTTGTACCGGTAGACACATGCGAGCCTGGTCCGCCATGTGTGGGGTGCGCCCATACGTGCTGTTTTGTGTTTTTTTAAAGGTTTTCTTTTTTTGAGAGAGAGAGCGAGTGAGAGAGAGCATGAATGGGGGAGGGAGAGGGAGAAGCAGACTCCCCACTGGACAGGGAGCCCGATGCGGGGCTCGATCCCAAGACCCCGGGATCATGACCTGAGCCTAAGGCAGATGCTTAACCGGCAGAGCCACCCATGGGCCCCATGGACGTGCCTTTTTTTTTTTTTTTTTTTTTTTTTTATCAGTTTTGGTGTCAGCATCCCACTGCTTCGCAAAAATAATTTGGATGTGTTTCTTTCTTCCTCTGTGTCCTGGAACATCGTAAACAGCAACACAGTCTTCTTCGTGTTACAACTTCCAGAGAATTCACTAGCGAAAGCATCTGAGCCTGATAGTTTCGTAGGGGCCCTCGTACTTTAAAAACCTTAACAAGGTTTTTTCCAGAAGATCATCCTTTAAGCCATTTAAAACCCCCTGGACGGTTCAGAGGTGGCGTGTGGCACCATCGTTCCGTGCACCTTGGCCACTGCCCTGGGCCAGGCGCCATCCGCAGGGGCCATGTGCAGAGACGCACTGGATGGGGCCGCTGTCTGGGGGTGCTCCCTCCGACACGCGAGCGGTGCAGCGCGACAAGGGTTCTGAGAGGGACCCGTCCGGAGGGCCACAGCGCCCCGGGGAGAGAGCCGCCTACCCTGCTGGCCGAGCCGTCTTGGTGGCGGTGTCGGGGGACCTGGGTGTCGGAGGGGACAGAGCAGTCCAGGCAGGAGAAGGGCCTGCGTTCCAGGAATCGTGAGTTTGGTGTTGCCCAGAGAGCGCCTTTCAGGCCTTGCGGGGCCGCAGCTCTTGTTAAGAACACATTGCACACCACAAACCGGGACACGCGATTGTGTAGATCGAGGCGTGTGTGTGTGTGTGTGTGTGTGTGTGTGTGTGTTGGGGGTGTGTGTGGGGGGTATGCAAATGCCATATTCCCGTAATCCGTACCTTTCCTGTGCCTGCTGCCCTCTGCTGGTCTCTGTTCTTTTCTCTTTCTGGGCGGGGGAGCTTTGTTTATTTCTTTCAGACACACACTTCGCGGATGGGGCCGTGCGCTCGTCGGAAGGGCACCCCGCAGAGCGGTTTGAGATTATTTCCACTGCCTCAGACAGACTCCCCATGCCCTTTAGCCGTCGCCCCCCCTTGTCCCCACTGTTTCCTCCAGCCCTAAGCAGTGACGGGTCTTTCTAGACCTGCCTGTTCTGAACCTTGCTTAGAAATAGGACCAGGGGCGCCTGGGTGGCTCAGCTGGTTAAGCGTCTGACTCTCGATCTCAGCACAGTCTTGATCTCAGGGTGGTGAGTTCGAGCCCTGCATTGGGCTCCACACCCTGCATGGGGCCTCCTTAGAAAAGAAGAGAAAAGCAGTAGGACCATACAGTAGGTAGTCTCCGCCGACGGGTTTCTTTCACTCCGCTGGTGTCTGCAAGGCTCCTCCACGCCGTGGCCCCCACGGGAGCTTCGTCACTTGTACAGCTGAGTGTGACCAGGACACATTTAGGGTATCCACTCCTCCGTTCATGGCCATGGGGGCTGTTTCCACCTCTTGCCTGTTACGAATGTGGTTCTCTAAAACGTGCGTATATATTACTTTTCATTTGGGGGGCTTTCTTAGGTATGCCCCCAGGCTTTATTCTCCACTCCAAAATATCTCACGCTCAGTCTCAAATCCTCTGATGCCCGGGTCCCAGAAGCCCAGCCGTCCTGGTGGAGTTTGGGTGCCCCCCCCCCCCATGAGAGCATCTGCTGCCCGGGTGTTCAGGGGTTGGCCGTGAAGGTTACGGAAGGTAATACGCTGTACTGGCGAGACCATAGGTGTTGGAGCCCCCACGACACCTCGGAGGCCTTTTGGTTGGGTTCACGGGCCAGACTGAGT
Organism: Ursus maritimus; assembly: GCF_017311325.1. NCBI lineage: Eukaryota > Metazoa > Chordata > Mammalia > Carnivora > Ursidae > Ursus > Ursus maritimus. Next base: position 4,580,276 of record NW_024424897.1, on the reverse strand, counting down.
TCCTGGAGAGGATGGCCTGCCCAGGGGTAGACAGCGGTGGTGACGGAATGACCTTCCCTCCTCTGGAGGTTCTGCTGCAGGTGCAGAGCTCGGGCCTGGGCTGGCCCCTCTTCTGCTGACAGTGGGGAGGCAGTGGCCCTGCCCACTAGGGCCTCCCGACCTGGCTTCCTTTGCCCGCTGGCCTCGGCTCTGCTCTGCTACCCAAGGCCTCACGGATGCAGCCGAGCCCCCCCTTACCTCACTGCCCCAGCGAAGTCTCTAGATGCTCTGCCAGAAGCACCTCCTTCCGTGGGGGGTGGGGGGAGGCATCTTGAGCTGGCAAAACAGCACATTCGCTTTCCGGGCAGCCCTGGCGCAGCCAGGCTCTGCCATCATTGAGACCTGTGGGCCCTGCGTCCCGTGCTGGCCCTCCCTGGGGCGTGTGTGGTCCCAGGCAAGGCCCCCTCTGGAGGGGCTGACAGTTACCCCTAGAGACCACGGCTAGGAGGCGGGAAGGGCGGGCTGTCTGGTCCCTGGTGGGGCAGCCCCTCCCTGCTTCTGAGCCCCCGCAGTCGCCTATTCCCTGGGCTCCGGGGTCCAGCCCGGAAGCTGCTCTCGGTCACTCTCCAGAACCACTTCCACTGTTTGTCTGTCCGCACGGGGAGTTCAGGCCTTGCCTCCTTTCCGGTCAGGCAGAAACAGGAGACCCCATGGGACCCCCAGAGGGCGTGAGGAGGCTGCTGTTTCACAAAAGGGCTTGGGGTACAGTGGGTTTTTCCCTCTGTTCGCCCCTGTGGTGGGTCCAGCAGAATTTGGGGTGTCGGCTCCCTCTTGTGCGTGGGAATGGGGGGGCTGGTGGGGAGCCTGAGCTAGAGGGGAGGTGACAGCCACGGTCACCACTAGTCACTGGTGACCCCAGAGCATCCCTGAGTCATGGTGTGATCCCTGCCTGCTCCCCCATCCGGGGGGCAGTGTCTGCTACTCTGCACGGTCCGGTAGCCCAGCCCAAGAGGGAGAAGAGGGGGCTCTGTTTTCATCCTCAGGGTGATCCCTGCCCCCGCCTTAATTCTGGTCAAACCGCAGGCCTTCCTTAGGTCTGCGGCTGCCTGCCCGCCCTCCTGCTGACTAATGCGTCTCTGGTACCTGATAGGAAGGGCTCGGTGAGGCAGCAGGCCCCTGTCACAGGGGCTCAGGTTACTGAGGGTGGAGGCACCTCCTAAAGGCCCCAAAGCTGCTGACCCTCCAGTGCCAGGCCCGACACCCGCACCCGGTGAGTTCAGGCTGGGCGTGGCAGGGCGAGGTGCGGTGGGTTTCTGGGCTGGGGCGTGGCTGGGGAGGCAGGGGTGCAGGAGGAGGGCTGATCCTCATCTGTGCCCTGGGCAGGAGACTAGCCTGGTACCTGGGCCCCACCTTCTTCTGTGGCTTCCTTTGTCTCTGGGGAGGACTAAGCAGTCCGTTAGGCTGCAGGGCAAGCTTGGGAACCAGGCTGGTGTACACAGGGGGGGCACACCTCGAATCCAGACCCGTTGCCTGTGCTTTACCAGGCTTGCTCTGGAAGTGGATGTTCTTCCGGGGAGGCGGCCCAGCTCAGCCAGTTAGAAGCCGCGTTCCCTGAGATTTAATTTAGCGGCACGTTTGCCTCTGCCCAAACCCTTGCTTATTAGGCGTTCCTGTTCTTGGCAGGTCCTGGCGCTCTGCTCTCTGGGCGGTGTGGGCCCCCAGCTGCCCTGGCTTGGGGCCTGCCCCCATGTTAAACAGAAGCCTGGGCTGTACCCCCCACCCCAGGGCCTGCAAGCCCATGAGACACTTGGCTCCAATGATGGGTGATTCTGTTCAGACCCAGAAGGTCTGGGCACATTCGGCCTCAGTATCCAGAGGAGTCTTTGGGGGCAGGGGAGCGGGGTGGGGGACAATCCGAGCAGTCTTCCTGTCACATGGTCACATGTGTGGTCCTGGAAGGGTCCTCCCCTCCCCCCTCCCTCCGGCACATCCCTGCCCCTCCTCCCTCCCTTTTCCTTCCCTCTTCCCCTCCCCGGAGGCACTTCATCTGACACAAGCACCTCCCTTTCCGGATGGGACTGGATGAGGCTCGGAATTGGAAGACTGTCCTGGTCCTTCCAGGTCTAGATCCCTGTCACAGGAATTAGAGAAATCCTTATCTCAGCCGGGAGCCGCTGACGCTAACCTCACAATTCCTGCACGATAAGGCTAGCTTCCAGCCACCGTTACTCTCATTACCCCATTTTCTAGATTAGGAAGTCAAGTCCGAGAGCGCCAGCCTCTTGCCCGAGTCCCCACAGCTGCTAACAGTCTGGATTTGAATCCTGGGGGAGCCTGGCTGCCCAGCTGGCCTGGGAGGCCAGCAGCAGTGGTGGGGGTGGGGCTGCCTGGGGCCCCAGGCCAGTGCGTGAAGCTGGGTCCCTGCCCCAAAGTTTTGGCTGGGATGCCGAGGAGCCCGGGCTGGCACCCTCCTTTTGCTTCTTTCTTTCACAAGGCGCCACGAGATGATGAAAGAAAACCCCATTTAGAAAGGAAAAACTCTGGTATTCCCCCTCTTCCTACAGCCCCTTAGCTGCCCTGGGTTTTGAAATAAGATACTACTTGTCAGGGGCTTGAGTGGGAACAGATTGTAAGTCCAACTTCTCTTCCTTGCCCGCCCCTCCCCTCCCTACCCTTGCCCCTCCCCACTGCTCCCATTCTGTCTTTCTGCTCCCCCCTCCTCCTCAGGAGCCCAGCTCGAGGGCTGCTGGAAGGGCCGGCTGCCCAGGGAGATGTTTTGGCTGGGCGCAGGTTGGGGTGTGCCTTCTTGGTTGGGGGGGCTGAGTTAAAACCCCACCCAACCCGGCACCGGCAGGAGACGGTTTGCTGGCACACGCCTGCCAGCTTTGCTCCCGGGCCTTGGAGCAGGTCCCTGCAGGTCCCAGAGCACGCCGTCCTGTGCCGTGAAGGCCTCCACAGGCCCGCCTGAGTTACTGATTTTCCTGGAGCTTGGAGTAGTTCTCCACCCTCCTGATTGGGCCGACATGGGTGAGGATGGAGCTTTCCTGACCCCCCCGCAGGGCGAAGGCTGGGGGTGAGGGGTCTCACTCTCCGGATGGGCGGCTGCCGTGCCTCTTTCAGAGGCCCAGCTGAGCCCCAGAGCGCTTCCTGCATGCGGGCTCGGGGCTCGGCTCTTGACGGGGGTTACCTGCCCCAGCACAAGGCCCCTGTCCCTGTTCCCTGCACAGGGTGGCCGAGCCCCTCGGGATGTCAGGTGGGGAAGCCTGCAGAAAGGCCAATCTGCACTCCTGTCAGCGCCCCGCCTCGGGACCAGCGGGGCGGCCAGGACAGTAGTGAGGCCACATGGCTTTCTGGGAGGCCAGAAGGTCAGCATGGCCCCGGGGATGAGGAGGGGAGCTTCCGTCCTTGGGTCCCCTCATTTCTGGTCTCTGGGCTTTGGGAGCAGGCCCCCAGAGTTTTCCCTGGGGATGCGAAGTGGGGGGGAAGGTGGGGTGAGAGCAGGGGACTGGGGGTGCTGGGGAATCGTGGAAAACCATCTGTCCTCACCCCCCAGGGAGCAGGCTCCTGGCTGCACGTGGCCACGGGGAGGCTGATGTGTGTGAGGAGTCCCCGTGGCAGGAGGCTACTCGTGGTCAGTGCGCTGTACCCTTACCTCCTGGGCCCGAGTTCTCTCTTGCAGGCTCTGGATAGTTCCGAATCCAGCTTCTTAGGCCCAAATCTAGCCCTTTGGAACTGGGGCCCCTGGGGAGGGAGGGGAGCTTACTGAACGCTGCCGTGAACCGCCTTCCATTTCTTCCCCCGTTGCCCCTGGGGTCTTGGTCAGGACTCGGCTCCGGGGTCGGCCCCAGGTAAGAGCCGTGGGCTCTGAGATCGCACCTGCCTCTGGACCAGAATGTGGGTGAATGTGAGGAGCTGTAGCCCCTCTGAGCGTGTCGTCCACACAGTGCTCGGGGTGGGGGAGAGGGGTCCAGCGGGGGAACCCCTGGATGCAGTGTCTGTGACCATGTGACTGTGTGGGGGTAAAGGCTCTTGCCCAGGAGCCTGGAGAGCTGCAGCCCCTGGCTAGTTCCTCATTGGGGGGTGGGGGGCCAGGCTGGCCTGGGTCGTTGCCCAGTGACCCCACGCCCCGAGAGATCGTGGCTCTGCGGTGAGTAATCCTTCCCAGCGCCACTCCCCCCTGCAGCGGCCACATGTTCCCGATGCAGAGAAACGTTTCCAGGGAGCCAGCTGACACACTTGGCCTGGATCGTTTGTTTGTGAACAGGCCTGAAAGGAGAGAGTGAGTAAGAAACGGGGGAGGGGGGCTAACTGAGTAGGGGAAGGTCAGAGAGAGGGGAGGAAAGATCTGGAAAGTCCCGACATGTGCTTTGGAAGCAGGTGCCAGCCATGAGATACTCTGGAGGGTGGGGCCTGCCCACGATCAAGCGGGGGCTGGGGCGGGGGGGTGGTTCGGCAAGGGGATCACGGCTGGAAGCCAGACCTGGGAGCCTGCCCTTCCTGGCTCTTTGCTGTCCGGAGAGCAGAGTTGTTTCCATTTTAGGGACACAGTGGGGAGGCTGCTATGCTCCTCCTCGCCTTTATTAAGATTCCGTTAATCATGGTGACCACTCCGAGTGCTGGACCCCAAGTTCCAGCTGCTTCGTGGGATTATTTGCGCAGCCACCTCAGCAAACCCTTCCCGGCTGTTACTGCTGTGCTGTGGGGAAGGTATCAGGGCACAGAGAGGTTGAAAACTTACCCTAGGTCACACAGCTGGAAGTGGCTATGCTGGCTTTGAGTTTGAACACGGGGCTGTTGGAGTCCAGAGCCCCAGCGGGTTTGTAACTCGGTGCCTGGTTTCTCTGCCACTTTGACAGCCTCTTGTGGGCTGGCTGTGCCGAGGTCGCTCCCGTGTATGGGCAGTGTCCCCAGCGCAGTGTCCCCACGGCTAAACCGGGGCCAGGAGAGGAAGGGGCTGCAGCCAGAGTCTCACCCCCGGTGGGCAGCCACCCTGGGCACGAGGCCACATCTCCCCTCCTGGACCTCTGGACCCCGCAGGTACGGGTTGGGGCTGTCCACCCCCGGCAGGAGAGGGTTCCACAGCAGCAGACCCTGGGAGTCCGGCCTGCGAAGCCTGGAAGCTTCCGGAGGCCACTGGCCCAGCTTCCTGTGCAGCTGGTCCTCCCGCACACTCAGTCCTCAGTCCCCAGTCGTCATGACCTCCCACATCTGGGACCGTCTTCCCAGGCTGAGTCACGTGGTGCGGGTCGGCGCTGCTCTGGGGGAGGGCAGGGTGCCAGGAGCAGCCTGCGGGGAGGGGGCCCCACTCTCCGGGAATGGAGTCAGAGCTCACTTTGGCCCAGCGCCCACTCTGCACAGGGGCGGGCTCGACTCCCAACGGGGGTCATTCAGTGTCACCCAGATCTGCACAGGCCCTGTCGGTGACCCACCTGTCCATCCATCCACCACTGCCCCGACCCCGTAGACATTTATACGTGCACTTGTGGTCTGCGTGCGGAGCAAGGCTGTCTGTCTGGCTTGGAGCCAGAAGTTGTGGGGTGAGCCCAGCTCTGCTGGCCACTGGCCACGTGATCCAGGACAGATCCAGGCCTTCCTGCACGTGGGTCCTAATCCGTAGTAGGAGGGGGTGTGACGTGATGGTTTTGTGGCGTGCCGGGGTGTTCACTTCTGTGAGAAGTTAAGGTCTGCGTTCACGCAGGTGACCCAGCACAGTGAACTAGGCTGAGCGGAGGGTTCGGGGTGGGGAGGGTACACCTCCCAGCCCAGTGCTTTCCAGCACAATCGGCCATTTCCTTTCGAGCCCACGCCCCAGGCCTCCCAGTCAGGAAACAGTACCCTGTTCACCCACTGAGTTGCCTGGGCCTGAGAATTTGGGAATCACCTGCCACACTCAGCTGTCTCCAGAACAGATCCCAGGCAGAGGCTGGGCGTGACTGTCCGCCCCGTGGTGGACTGTCCACCCCCTGCCGTCCCCCTCCTGCAAGGCTCCTATGTCTTCCCACGTGTAACGTGCGTGAGGCTCGACACCGCGATCCTGGCGGTCCTTGGTGATTTTTCTGAACGGTTCAGGTCACTTTGCGTCTCAAACCTCCCAGTGGGCGCCCCTTGTCCTTGGGACACTCACCTCCCTCCCCGCACCCAGTCATTGGCATCCTGCCCCTTGGCCTGGCCCTGGCCGCCCCTGGGACACAAAGGCTTGTCCCCACTGAGAGCCTTCACCCTGCCTGTTCCTTCCTGGGCCATCTTTTTCTGATTCTTCTCCTGGCTGCCTCATTTGGGTCCCTGACTAACTGCCACCACCTGAGAGGTGTGCCCCTGTCACCCCAGCTAAAGCGGCTCTCTTGTGGCCGTGGGTCACTTGCTGCGAGCGTGAATGGGTGTGCACACGCGTTATCACTTACTGTCCACACATGGAATGCAAACTCCACGAGGTCAAGGAGAAAGCGGCTTGTATCCCCAGAACTGGCATGTCATCTATGCTCAGTTGAGCACTGAGCCTGAGGGGAGCACAGGAGAGGAGATTGCCTCCAGTTGGAGCAATTGTGGAAGACTTCCTGGAGGAAGTGATGTGTGGTGGGCCTTGGAAAGTGAAAAGTGTGTCTGGTGCAGCTGTTAGGCTAGAAGGCCAAGGGGCATCGTCAAACCTCAGCAGGCAGCCCCGAGCAGCGAAGACAGTGCTGTGAAGTGGGTTGAGGATGGCTGGTGCCGAGTAGGGGTCAGGAATACCCGTGTGCAGGAGTCCCCAGGGAGGCTGAGCAGAGTGTAGTCCAGTGTCCGGTGCGCCTGTCTGGCTGGACCACTGGAGCTGAATCAGGGGATAGGCGGCCCTAAGCCCACCAAGCAGTTCAGGTGCCCCAGGAAGGACGAGTGGAGGTGTTTCTAGGGGACCAGTCCAGCGTGGGTGGACGGACGGATGGGAGGAGAAGGGACAGAAGGGCCTGGGGCTCTGGGCGGCTGAGTCAGGGGCTGCCCCGCCTCCCCGCCGGGCTTGACTGTAGCTCTTGGCCCGGCACCGTGAATGCGCTTCGGTTGTACGTCTGTCTCCAGCCCCACGGCTGTGGCTGCTTGAAGCACTGTGTTGAGGAGTCTGAGGCCACGACGGAAAATGTCTGCCCGATTCGTGGCATCTGCCTTGGGTGGGGGGGTCCCCATTCTGTGCCTGCCTGCCTCTGCCGCGGTCCTGGCAGGAGACCCGTGAGAGCCCATCGCACCCCATGGGGCAGTCAGCACCAGAACACGGGGAGGTCAGGGGCACAGGGTGGACAGGGGGCCTGGACAGTGCCCAGGCCCCGCGCCGGTTGCTGTCAGAGCTCTGTTCATCATGCCGGAGCGTCCTGAGCAACGTGGGTTAGTCTGACCAGCACCCCATCCCTGGGCTCATTCGCCGTTTTGGTTTGATCTGTTCATTGTCACTGCTGTCATCACTACCCCACGGCTGGCTGCCAGATACCCAGCCTTTCTGGCAGGCGATCACCGGGCTCAGAGCTCTCCACGCATCTCCTGTAGCCTTCACAGCAACCCGGGAGGCACAGAGAGGCTGAGTCCCTGGTCTGTAGTCACACAGGAGGCACCAGGGATTAAGCTAGACCTCTGACCCCAGGGCCTTTGCCTGGCCAGGGTGGGACATTGGCAAGGAAACAAGATATGAGGGCTGACCTCGCCTTGGAGCTGGGGCAGGGTGGCCCAGCAGGCCCAGCTGACCCAAGGACCTGTGGGGGCTGGGCCGCTGACACAGCGTAACCGTCATACGTGCCGTCTCTCTTGGGGAGAGATGGGCACAGTAGGCAAAAGTGTGGGCTCTGAGCTATGTGCTCCCACTTGCAAACCAGGTGACCTCGGGTGCTTTCCAGAACCTTTTGGTTTCCTTATCCGGGGAAAGGAGAACTAATAGTCCCTACCCCTAAGGCAGGTGGGGGCAGCACGCACAGGATTCCGGGAAAGCTGTCCTGTGTCACAGGCTTGGTTGACCTTAGCTGTGCAGGCAACCCCTCAGAGACCATTTGGAGCAGGCCAGTGTTGCTGTGTCTTCGTTTTGAAGATGCAGCCCAGAGAGGTTAGAGCACTGACCCAGGTCACACAGCAAGAGCTCAGACTACAAACAGCAGTGCTGGAGGGGAAAATGCCGGAAGCCGCAGCACCGGAGGGAGGACCCTGGGGGTCAGCCGAGGGAGTGCGTGCTTTCCAGCTGGGAGGGTTCACTCACTCAGGCACCTACTTTGTGCCGGTGCCTGGTGGGCAGGGAAGTCATCTTGGGGCACCTGGGAGCTGATGGAACTCAGATGGGGCAGCCTTGGGGGCCAGGCTTCAGGCACCCACTCTGTTGGCGTCTGCCTCGAGCTGTGGATGGTCTTGGTAGTGCCGGCTGCTGGTGGAGCCAACCACGTACCTGGGAGCTGGGCTTTGCCCCGTGGCATAAATGCTGGTCGCCCATTCTGCAGGAGGAGAGCGAGCCTTCGATGTCCCGGCACCTGCTCAGGGTCGACCCGGCGCCACGCATATGGCAGGTCTGAGTGTGCCGGCCCTCCTTCCCACCATGCCTTGCAGCTTGCCTCCCCAGGTTTGCCCCTCAGACAGTGGCTGGGCCTTGCCGGGGCTAGCCCACCAGGTGGTCCCGTGCTGGCCAGTGGATGGGGGCTCTCCTGCTGTGAACTGTGACACGCCCCCCCGCACTGCCCGCTGTCCCGCAACACACGGTCATCAGATCCCAAGAATGGGCTTGAGGGCGGGTGCTTCTGAGTTTTGTTGGTGGCCACAGTCTCCTCTGCGTGGGACAGACCTGGGGTCTGTGGGGTGTGCTGTGCAGGCAGAGTCCCTCGCTCACCTGGGAAGTGGGTGTCCAGTCCTGGGCAGCCTCATTTTGTCACAGAGGAATGGGGGACAGTGAGGTTTTTGGAGACGGGAGCTGCCCCGGGTAAGAGGCTCCCCTCGGGGCCCCACATGCCCCCAGCCCCACTCCCCGCCTCGGTGTGCCCGCAGCCTCCCTGGGCACACGGCCTCCCTGGGCACGCCACCCCATCCTCCTCCCTGAGTCGCAGCTGGTCAGTAGGGGGCAGTGGAGGTCTCGGGTCCTTGGAGAGGAGCGGATGCAGCAGTTTTTATAAATCTCTCCCTGGATAGTCTCTCCGATCTGGCCCTCAGTGGCTTCCCTCCCTGCTAACATTTTTCCTGGGGTTATCATGCTGGGTGGGGTGGGGGGGTCCCCACCAGGCTGGGAATGAAGCAGAGCTGTGTTGATACAAACTCCAGTTGAACCCACATCCTCCCTGCAGCCCAGCGGGAAGGGACTCGTGGCCGGGCCTGTGGCGCGCCCACCACGCGTTCCATCAGTGGGTCCTGGACCCAGCTCTGCACGTGGAGGCGAGGGGACCCGGCCCCTCGGAGCCATCTGGGGAAGCCCCAGCCCGGGGCCTGGCTGACAGCTCTTTGGAACGTTCTGTCTGCTCGGCCGGTGGTGCCAGTGTGCCGACGAAGGGGCTGCCGAGAAGCTAAGAAGCATCTGTCTTCCCGATTGAAAACAACCGTTATTTTTTGTGATTTAAAAATTATGCCAACTCATGGCAAAGAAAATTAAATTAGGAAACTACAGAGAATACGATCAGTAATAATTGCGTCCTGCAGAAATAAGCACCGTTGGCGTTTTCTTCCAAGCTGTTTTTCTACACAAACACGTGACACAAATGACTTTAAAAAAAACAAAACCAAACCAAAACGAGATCAGATACTTCTTTCTGCCACATATAAGAGTGCTGCCTCCCAGGGGAGTTGTCCTCATTCTGCCCACATCTGGCCTTGTAAAGACTGGGCCCACTTGCTCTAGGAGGGCATGGCAAGTCAAAGGACCATCTTGGAGCCAGGGGGACTTGGAAACAGGCTGGGGGGCTTTCAGCAGAGGGGGCCCCCTGGCTGGGGGCGGTGGACCAGGGCTGGGCCCCCTTGGATGCTTCCTGTTTTTATTCCGTGGGATTATCTGTGAGTCGCATGGGAGGAGTGTGGCCTCAGTGCTGGTCTGCACGACCTTCCTGGCAGCATGACCTTGGCCAAGGTACTTTGTTTCGTCTGTAAAATGGGCTTTTAGAAACACTCACCGAAGAGACCTCGGTGAGAAACGGATGTGTGCATCCGAGCAGAGGGCTTAGAGTAGCTCGGCCATCGTGGTCTGTGGTGTCTGGTCCACTCTCAGGCTCTCATTCATTCACGCACCTTTTGAGGTGCCAGGCCTGGAGCTGAGGGCTGGGGGTCGATCCTGGGGTTTCCGAGGAGAACGTGAGGATCTCAGGGACTGGCCCTGGCTGCCCCATCACCCCCTCCTCAGGTGGTCCCTGCAAGGCTAGCAGGGAACAGGGCTGGCTCCTCCCTCTTTTCGCTGTGTGACCTGGGACAAGTTGCTGAGCCCCTCTGTGCCCCGTTTCCTAATCTGTTACAGGAGGAGAGCCACAGGAAGGCTCCAGTCGGGTTGCTGTGAGGACCTGAGGGGGATGCGTGTAAAGCTCTGGGAACAGTGCCTGTAATTCATAAGCTCTTACTCAGTCTCTGCTCTTCTCATAGTTGCCATCCTGAGAATGTTCTTGGATCTCGGGACACTGACGACCGTAGATGGAATGCTTTTTCTGGGAGCCATCAAGGAGGGACTGTAGTGACTGCAGGAATAGTGACTGACTGGGAGCCCCCGCCCGGAGCACAGTCACTGTTCTCCAGGGTTGGTGGCCTGCCCTGGAGTCCCTGTCCCGGGATCTTGTGTCCTAGCTCTGAGAAGGGGCGGGGGTGGGTGGGGGTGTGTCAGATGGCCCTTTGCCGGGGATCTGGTTCTCCAACTTTAGACGGTCCCTGCTCTCACGTGGAGGGGCCTCCCTCCCTCACCTCGTGGGCCCAGTGTGTTCTCAGCTACACCAGCAGAGTGCTTTTGGGGCCATGTAACAGGAACGCCAACTCCGAATCGCCCAGAATGCCCTTGAGCACCAAGTGGGAAGTCCAGAAACCGGCAGCTCCGGGATGCTCGGGGGAAGCTGCGTTCAGCCGTCCTCGGGTGTCCCCGTGCTCACCGATGCTGCAGGATTCAGAGGAAGGAGAGCCCCTCCTGTGAGCCCTGCCACCCGCTGGCAGCTGGGGACCCGTCTTTGTCTTCAAAGCCCCTCTGTGTGCTCCCTCGTGCCTTCTTCATCCCACAGCTTTGCCTCCCAGCCCCTGGCCTTCAGCTGAGTCCCCGTGGCTCCTGCCCTGTAGCACGAGGGGTTTCGGGGCTGAACAGAGAGGAGGGTGAGCCCCTGAACAAAATTAGGGCTGGCTGAGGAAGGTGGGGTTGAATGAGAGACCCTCGTTCAGCAGAGGGAGCTCGGAAGAGGCCCCTTGACTCTGGCTGGTGTCCGCGTAGAGACGGGCCACCTCGGGGCCAGTCCTTCCTGACCAGGCGAGCAGGGCAGTCGTTGTGAGCCAGGGAGGCAGGACCCGGTTCTGCCAGCCCACGCGGACCTTGCTGCGGCCCCCACCCCCTGTCCACACTGGAAAAAGCAGCAGCTGTAGCCCGAGGCACGGACCGGGCTGGCTTTCTTGGGGCCGGCGAGGGTTGGCTGAGCTGGAGCCTGACCTCCAAGCCGGATCCAGCTGTCCAGGGACCGGCCGTAGATACAAACGCTGGGGGAAAATCTGCAGTGGGGGCCAGGGGAGGCCTGGCCGCTCCGCTGCAGGTCTGGCTGGGAGTGCACCCCTCTTTCCTGGTCCCCCGCCGCCCTTCATGTTCCGTGTCGGTTGGTTTCCTTTCCTGCCCCCTCCCTCCGGCTCTCGGCTCGCGCTCGGCACGGCGCGTATGGTACTAATTAAGTCCTTCCGCCCGCAGCTCCGTGGACGAAAGCAGAGCTTGTGTGGGGCCTCCCCTGACCCCGGGTTGGGGGGGGTCCCCTCGTCTTCAGAAACCATTTTGCCTGTGTGTGTAGGTTAGGGGGCTCCAGAGCACCAAGTTGATGCTGTTCTGTGTGTCTGAGTTTCTGCCTTTTCCACTGGGGGAAGGCCCCTCAGCTTGGGGTTCCCAGGCCCGGTCCCCAGCACTCGCTGGGACAGGCAGGGCTCCTTCCGCCTGTCTGGGCAGCTCCTCTTTGGTTCCCTAGAACAGGGCCACACGGGGGTGGCGAGACCAGCCCAGGCCTGGGCTTCGGCACCGGCTGCCGCCTCTGCTGGCTGTGTGGCCGGGGTGCTGCCCTTCCCCGGCCTGGGCGCGGTGTGAGGGGCAGGGGTGCGGGCTGCCCCAGGCAGTGCTGGGGTGCCCTAGTAGCGCCGGAAGCCCCGCGAAGCCCCTGGTTCCTTGAAGCCTTGAGTCCAGGATCTTCCTGGACTCCCCACCCCGGCCTGGAGGGTTGGTGTCCTCTCTTGCATGTGAAGCTAAGGCTTGCTTGGAGGAGGGAGGAAGAAGCGTGGTCTTGAAGAAGAGGAGCTGATAGTTCACCTTTCTCGAATGCAGACTAAGGGTGGTGGCCTGGGGCCTCTGTGGTTACCAACTCAGGAGGATGGCTGGTCCCTGGGAACGCGGGCTGGGCTCCAGCATCTCGGCTATTGTCACCAGAGGGGAGAGAAGTAAGGGGGGTAGCACCTTCTGTCGACTGGGGCCTCGAGCTGCCAAGGCTGAACAGGGCCCCCAAAGGTCGTGACAGTGGTGTTGGTGTCCATTCATGGTAGCTAGGGCTTCCTTGGACTCTGTGTGGCCTTAGGGCACTTGACCCAGTGTGTCTCCTTTCATCGATCAACCACACTGGGAAGTCAGTTCTGTGATTCCCATTTCACAGATGAGGAACTCAAGGCACAGAGAGGTTAAGTAACCTTCCCAAGGGCACACAGCTGGTTCGAATTCAGGAAGCCTGACTCCAGAGCCCCTGTCCCTACCCCACTGATTTAGCTCCTTGGACGTCTGATTTAGCTCTCTTGTTACGCTGGAGAACCCGAGGCCAAGAGAGGGGCAGTGACTTGGCCAGGGTCACACAGCAGCTTTGTGGCAGAGCTGGGATCCTCTCTCTCAGGCCCTGTTCTGTGACCTTCCATTGACCGGGTGCCTGTCTGGAGGTGGAATGGCCTATCCTCCGAGTGGGGCTGGAGGTGCCAGGGGTCACTGGTCAGTGCAGCCCAGTCTCCCACACGTCGTTCCAGAAAGACGTCCGTCCAAGATGGGGCGTCTGAGGGATAAAGACACCCTTTGGGCTAATGACCAGTTATTCGCCATTGGCTCCTCTGTAGTAGCGAGGGTGCCTTTGGGTCCTGCCTCCCTGCGCTGTGCACCTGTCCTGCCTCTGGGCCGCAGCTTGCCTTTGGTACAGGTATGTTGTGTGTGTGACGAGCACAGGGGTTTGTGGGTATCTGCACACTTGGCATCGGAGCCCTGCCTTTCTGTCATGGGCGAGGCGGGAACCCCTTGAGGCTTCCCATCTTCCTGCGGAATCCAATCCGCAGGCAGCTTTCCCCAGGGCCGAGAGCCTGGAGGCCTGGCTGCGGGAGCAGCGCTGTAGCAGCGGGGGGCGTGTTCTCTCGGCCGTGACCGTGCGTGTTCATGCACGAGGGTGTGGGGACTGGACGCCTGCCTCCAAGGCCTCTGCTGTCCGGCCCTGGTTCCCCGCGCGGTGGGAGGGGGCGGGTGCCTGCAGGAAGTTGGCGGGCAGGAAGGAGTTAATGATGGATCCTGCTGCAGGCTCCTTCTCCAGCTTTTCCCAGGGAAAGGGCAGGAACGCGAGGCCTCCTCAGAGGAAGGGGTGGGTGGGGGACGCAGTGGGG
>NW_024424897.1:4548337-4566535 GCF_017311325.1 Ursus maritimus | reverse complement strand
CCTGCATATTGAGTTCCACCGACTGCTGCAGCCCAGCTGTTCAGAGCGAGCCCAGAAGGTGGAGGGAGAGCTTCCAATAAGCAAAGAGGATGGAATGAATGTGGGATTCATTACTGGAATTTGGCAACGCAAGGAGCCTCACTTTCTCCCCTGAGATGGAACGGGGGCGGGGAGGTCCTGGGCCAGAGCCATGGTGGGGAGGGGGGGCTGTCGGGCAAAAGCCCCTGCCCATCCCCCATGGCTTAGCTCCTGGGGCCCCTGCTTCCCTGTGCCTGGGCTCGCCCTTCCCCTGAGAACCAACCGCAGGCTGGAGTCACGTGCCCAGCTTTCCTCTGCTCCCCCGGCCTCTGCTGGAGAGAATGGCCTGGCCTCTTTGGCCCCTGCCACCTACGGCCTCCTGTTTTGCTGCCCAGGCCTCTCTCACGGAGGCTGGGGCAGGCGTGGGCAAAAGCTGCTTCCCGGCTGCCGCCCTGGTCTTGGAAGCTGCTGGGTGGGATCTGCTGACGGCCCTGCGGGGTGGGCTGACTGGCCGGGCTTTGGGAGGACACCAGGGAGAAGGCCAGGGTGCCACCATGTGGGACAGAGCATAAAGAATGTCCCCAAGCGTTTCTTAGGCAGGTGCTGCCACTGGGTTCCAGAACCGTCCTCTGTGGGTGTGATTTGTAGAATCCTGTGGCCCCACTCCCTCAGTGGACGGAGGAGAAAGGGAGAGGCCCAGAGAGGCAGAGGGTTGGATTCCAACCTCCAGAATGTTGTAAGGTGACAGATTCGTGTTTAAGTCACTAAGTTTGCGGCAGGTTTGTTACAGCAGCAACGGGAAGCTGATAGTCAGGAAGTGGTGATCTTCTGGAAAATTCTCTATGTGCCCCTAGCCCTGGAAGACGCTGGGCTCCCCCAGCCTCTTCCTGCTCCAGAGTCCGCAGGAAGGCTCCCCCAGGCAGGGCAGGAGGAAAACCAGGGAGACTGACTCCCCTTTTCACCAGTGAAGACAAGGGTGTGAGCGGGCACGCCCGCCTCATTCTTGTGGCTTTTTTTTCTGAGAATTCTGTAGCTGAAAGAGACTCTGGAGTTCATGTGGCTGGTTCACAAGCGAGGAAAGGGAGGCCCAGGGAAGTTCAGTGCCAGGGTCAGGGGCACGCAGGAAGTTGAAGCCAGGTTTTCAGCTCGTCTCCTCAAGCACTTTTGTCCGTGGTGGATGGTTAGTGGACTTGAGGGAGCAAACTGGATGGGCCCGGGGAGCTGAAGAGCAGCCCCTACAGCGTCTGCTCCCTTCCCCGCAACCCCCAGCTGACCCTAGAGGCCGGCATCGGCCTCCTGCATCGGCCTCTTGCCTCGGTCTTGTGGCCGTGGGAACCCCGGGGACCGGAGGATGCCCTGGCTTGAGGGCTGGGGCCGGCCTGAGGGGGGGAGGTTCCGGTGCCCTGCATGGGCGTGGGGGCCTCCTCGGCAGACTGCTGCTGCCCTCCCCCTCCTGCAGGTACCTGCAGGCTGCCCAGGGCTCCCGGAGACCTTGGTGAGTGGGTTCGCCACCCCCGCCTTTCCCCATCGGCACTCCAAGGCCAGCAGCTTGCAGGAGTTAGGCTCTTCCTTATGGCCACGAAACCGTCACTCTCTGAGCTAAGTGGGGACCCGATGAGCAAATCCCTATGATCATTCTATCCTGGGGCCTGGGAAAAACAGCTGGGAATGACACTTTAGGACAGCGGGGACCTCTGGCCTCGTGCTTGCCCCTCGGCCTCTCCCGAGCCCGGAGCTGCTTCTCTGTGTGCAGATACTCCTGCCTGGAGCGCCTGCTCTCTCACAGGGCTTGGGCCTCATTCAGGATTCACTGGGCACAGCCTTGGGGGACTGTTTTCGGGTGCCAGGGGCCCTTGCGAAGCGTTGCCAGGTCCTCCGCCTGGCGTCTGCCTACCTCTGCATCTTGGCTCTGTGTCTCCTGACTCTGAGACCTGAGCCACCAGGGTCCCCGCCCCTGGAACAGAGCCTGCACTCCGAACACCACGCAGAGGCACTGCATAAGGAGACGGAGGAGAAAAGCGTCCTGTCCCCGATTCTAACTTGTTTATCGTGGTCAATGTTCGTGGCATGTTACATTTTTGATGAACTTTTTAAAGGCTTAATGTTGAAATAGTCTCAAGACTCACAAGATGTTGCAAAAGTCACATGAGAGAGTTCCCGTGCCCTTTGCCCAGCATCTTCCGTCCTGACCGGTTCCAGGATTCGGTTCCTTATCAGAGCCAGGAAGCGACGGGGGTACCGTGTGAACTCAGCTGCCGGCCTCACTCAGCTCGCACCAGCTTTACGGGCGCCTCGTTGTTTCGGCCTGTGGTTCCACCAACTTTTATCATGTACGCGGATTCTTGTACTCCTGCCGTAGTCAGGGGACAGAAATGTTCCGTCCCCACAAAGAATTTTGCCTGGTTTTGAACTTACCCAATGGTACTAGACGGCATACTTTTATTTTTTTAGTTTGTCTTATTTTGCCTTCTCTCACTGAATATCGTGTATTTGTTCCTTTTTCTTTTCTTTTATAAATCTACTTTCGAAAGAGGAATTCCCTAGAAGGTCCTGTGGGTGCGCCCTTAGGGTTCTAAAGCGCAGGTGCCTGCAGCCTCTCTGTCCACCAGCAGTTTCTGCACGTTCCTGTTTTCGTTTCCAGCTCGGAGCTTCGGGCACCTGGAGGCTGGCAGCCGCTCCCTTGCTGCGGGCTGTTCCCGGCCCTGCGCCCCCACCGGTGCTGGGAGGAGGGGGCGGGCGTCGCCCCGGAGCACCTGCTTGGGTGAGGGCACAGCGCTGGTCTGCGCACGTTCCGCCTCTTTCCTTCTCGTTCTCCGGTTCTGGGGAGGGGAGAACCCCTGTCCCCTTTTGGTGGATGGGAAAACCACTTCCAAGAGGTTGAGAAATTTGCCCAGAGTCCCTCGGCAGCTAAGTGGTGGGGGATGGAATGCAAAGTGGGGTGGCTGCCTGGGACCACAGGCTCCTCCGTGGTGGGATCCCTGCCTTTGCCCCCCCCCTCCCCTAGCAGGGAGGGTGCAGCACTAGGGGTGCTGGGGCTCCTGGAGTGAGCCCGGGAGGGTCAGCGTCCCCTCTCTGAACAAACAGCCGGAGATGATGTGCCAGTAGCTTCACAACCTCGAATTTCCTGAGCTCCTGGCTCGGGGGGGCGGGAGGGGGAGAGGAAAGAGCGGGGCTGGCTTGGGCCCAGTTCAGACAAGCTTCTCCGTTGACACGAATGGTGGTTTCACCTGCACCAGTGTCTGTGTTAAAGGGGTGAGGGGCTTCAGGGGCCCCCCACTAAAAGTGGGTCTGGGGCTGACAGAAGCCTCATGTCAGATATCCTAAGCAGCCGGCAGACCTCAGGCCTGAGACCGAGGCGTCTGCCCCGGAGGAAAAAGCAAAGCTTCCTTTGGCTGGGGTGTTTTCTGCCAGGTCACCAAAACAGGCCTGGGGTTGCTGGCTCCCCCCTCCCGGTTAGGAGCTTCGTGTGGTTTTCGAAGCCCTTTGAGGTTGTAAGCTCGTTATCATCCTGCCCGGAACCCCGTACGGGAGGGCAGGAAGTTTGAGCGGGCTCCTTGCGAGCAGCCAACGAGCAGATGGGTTTGCTGCCTCGGTTTACAGGTGAGTAGAGGCTCGGGGCAGTTAGGCCTTTAGCCAGTTAGTCACAGAAAAGCTCACGCCTTGTCATTCCCGGGGCCTCCGAGGATTTCTGTCGTTGGTCGGGAACCTGCGCCGTCCCGGACGTGAACACCTGCGTGCCTCTGTCCAGCCCGAGCGGCCGCGCTAACCAGCCCCGTTTCCTTCCTCCCACCAGACGCGCCCGCATCCTGCGCTCGCGCCTCCTTCCCACGTGGGCCTTCGAACGTCGGCTGCGTCGCTGCGTTTCTGTGTCGTGCCCAGTGTCGTTTTGCACGTCGCATAACTGGGCACGTTCTGTGTACCTGTCCTTTTGCAGGGTTTTACGTTTGGAAATGGAGGTCATCTCCCCTCGTGCCCGTAGTCGTGGTCTGTGCGTTTCCATTGCCGAAGGGTCATCGGGGGGTGGATACGTCAGGGTTTTCTGTTCTCTCCTTGATGGACGTGGGGTTGTTTTCAGTTTCTGCCTTTATACACAATGCTGCCATGACATATTCTCGTGTTCTCTGGTAACTTCGGAATTTGGATTTAAAAGTACTATTCCAAGATCTGTGGCGGCCTCAGGTGAGCCTTCCTACCTGCGGGGTTCGTGATCTCTGCTCCCACCCCAGCTCGTGTCCAGAGACTCTGGACCGATCTCATGTCTGGCCTGGAACCAGAGCAGGG
This sequence comes from Ursus maritimus, assembly GCF_017311325.1. Classification (NCBI taxonomy): domain Eukaryota; kingdom Metazoa; phylum Chordata; class Mammalia; order Carnivora; family Ursidae; genus Ursus; species Ursus maritimus. The sequence continues at coordinate 4,562,236 of NW_024424897.1, read as the reverse complement.
TGCTGACAGGCCGCGAGGTCTAAACCAGGGTTTCCCAAACGGTGTTCTCTCTGGGACCATTAATAGGTATTAAAAGAGGCAAAGTGGTTCCCCGGTCCAACAAGTTTAGGAAATAAAGAGTTTAAACTTAAAAAAACAAAACTCTATAGAATAGAATATTTAGTATGCTGATAAATACTCGTCAACCTCAAAAGAGGGCCTGTGGAGGGAGCAGTTGCTAGATGCATTTGTGGAAACCTTGTAGGAGGGGAGCGTCCTGAAGGACAAATTTTGTCGCTTTAACAGACTTTGAGAAACAGGGGTCTGACTTGCTGGCGTGGGTGGGGGAAGGGTGCATCTGCAGTGAAGAGAGGCGTTGTTTCTGTTTGTGTTTTGTGGGTGCTGGTGAGGAAAAAGCTTTTCCTCTATCCTCTTAGGTTCAGTGCTTGGGGGTCTGCAAATTAAACTGGCAGGACCCCCTCCCCCCTCCAAATTAAACGGATGAGCCATAGTAGTGAGAGAAAAGACAGCTTTAATCACGTACAAATGGGAGTTCACAGAAAAATGTGACTCAAAGGGGCAGTTAGAATTTGAATCTTATATGCTGTCATAAGAGGGGAAAGGGAGGGGGAGAAGAACACTTACTGGAAAACAAATGACTTTTTGGAAAGATAAGTGGCCCTTAGGAGAAGAGATGGGAGGTAGTTTTGAGAATGTCTGTTTAGGTGTGGTGGGAAGACTTCTCATCTTCTATGACAAAGTCAGTCTTGCCTGGTTGCTCAGAGCAGGGGATTGATGACAACTGAGTCCTTCTGGGAAGCTTTGCTTTTAGACAGATAACAGGAGCTCAGATGGCTTCTCAAAATCACTTTCAGGCCACAGTGGTATACTCTGGAGCCCTTCCTAGGTCTCCTTTGTTCTTGTTCTTTTCCAAGTCCCAGCCGGGCAGCGTGGAGACACTTAAAGAAAAGCCCGAGCCTTGCCCCTTGAATGGCTAGGGCCCCTCCAGCCTGGCCCCCTTGCTGCCCTTCAGGCCGTGAGAGCTGCGCGGACCTTCTGGGTTTCAACCAGGTTTCCGTGGGGTTCGTTTGGTCCTAGGGCAGGACGACACTTCTGGAGAATGGATGCTTCTCTGGAAAGTTGAAGGAGCTGTTGACACCCCCCCTCCAGCACCCCACTCATCCTCTGTGTGCCTCTTGGGTACAGTCGGCTCAGAATGCTCTCGCCCGAGATCCCAGGGTTCCAGGATCTCGCCAGATTCCAGGCATGTGTATGTATCTATCAGTCCCACACAGTGCCTTTTTTTTTTTTTTTTTTAAAGATTTTATTTACTTATTTGAGAGAGAGCACAAGCAGGGGGAGCGGCAGAGGCAGAGGGAGAAGCAGGCTCCCTGCCGATCAGGGAGCCCGATGCGGGACCCGATCCCAGAACCCTGAGATCATGATCTGAGCTGGAGGCAGACGCTTCACCGACGACGGAGCGCCCCAGGCACCCCCACATCGTGCTTTTCACGGTGGAATCCCCTGAGAAGTTTTCAAAAAACACCAACCGCTGGATTAGTGAAATCGGAATGGCGGGGGTGGGGCCCAGGCCTCTGTATTTTTTGGAAGTTCCCCTTTAGAAGAGTGATGTGCTGCTAGGATTGAGAGCCTGTTTCCAGAAGCCAAACACTCGGGGTCTCAGAGCCTTGGCGCCCCGCCTCCCAGCTACCAAGCCGTGTGTTGTGTGACTCAGAATCCCACCATTTTAGCTGCTGGGCTTTTGGTTTTGGCCCTTGTTTCCGAGGAGGGAGGGCGAGGAGGCCGCCCTACCGCACCTAAAGCCAACCTGGAGCGCCCCCACCTGGCGGCCCTCCCTCCTGACACCCCGGAGACACCCTGGTTTTTGTTTTCTTTGAAATCGTGCAGGGGTCCGGTTCTGCTGTGGGTCTGCAGGGAGGTCACAGCCCCGGGGCTCACGGTTCCGGAGGGAGGGCGGGGTGGGCGGGGTGGGTGCGGTTGGCAGTGTGCCTGGGGCTTCTCTGATTCTGCGTGGCCCTCACGCCTGCAGGGAGAACAGAGCTGGCTGCAGAAAAGGAGCTGATTTTCTTAAGTTAAGATATCATCACGTAATTTCTAAGACACGCTGTTGACATGATAGCTCTTCAAGAGGAGAAAGAAATGTGTATTAAGGTGCCCTGGAGGGGAAGAGGCAACCTGACAGTGGAGGTGGGAGGCGCACACTTCTTAGAAAAGAGGAAATGGGGCCTTCCTGCCTCCACGCTCCACAAGCACGTATCTGCTACCTAGGAGACCAGGAGGGGGTGAGTAAGCCCGTCTGGCAAGTGCTCCAGATCAGGGTGTGACTCGGGAAACACGGAAGGGTGGTCTTGTCTGAGGGAGGGCGTCTGGAGGGCTCCCTGGAGGTGGTGACTTTTAAGGGGTGGGGATTTTCAGAGGGGTTTGGGAGACTGCAGGGCCTGGAGAAAACAGTGTGCTGTGAGAGGTGGCCGAGCTGGGAAGGCCATCTCTGGGGTGACTCTGGGGATGGAGAGGAGACCCCCGTGTGCTGTGGAAAGCCCTGCCTTGGGGGATGAGAAGAGGATAGCGCCCTGGGCAGCTCCTTTCCAGAAGGAGGGGCGGTTCATCTGTGTCACGTGCTGGCCCAGGTCAGCCTGGTGGAGCTGGATGTTGGCACTGAGCTTTTTCTCGAGAGGGTGGTTTTAACGGTGAGATGGGCAGATGCCAGACAGCAGAGGTTAACATGCGAGCAGGTGACGGGAAGATAGAACCACAACGCAGACCAACTGTTAAGAGGTGGGGGAAGGTCAATGGTTGGAGGAGGTTGCTGGGCCCAAGGAAGAGGCTTGTTCTTGAGATCGGGGACAGCCTGACCGTTGTCCTCGGTCAAGTTGCAAAAGAAGCCGAGGAAAGATGTCAACCAGATATGACTAAACCACCAGCCTGCTAAGCGGTGCTCTGTGGCAAGAGACTCTGCAGGCCCCCGCCCCCCAGGCTGGCCTGAGCCCTCCCGCTGGGGCTGTTGGGAACCCCGGCAGGGACAGTAGGGCCATGTGCAGGCTCCCCTCTGCCCAGGGGAGTGTGGCTGCACCTGCTGGCTGCCCACATCAGCGGGGGCCCCACACTGCTAACCTGCCAGCCCTTCGTCTGCCCTTGTGTGTGGGGCCGCCCAGCGACCCGCCTGCAGAGGAAGGGGAAGGGTATTTTTTTCTTGGCCTCTGATGGCAAGTATCTGCTGCATCCCGTGGGGGTTTGCCCAGGGTGGGTTAGAAAAGAGGTCGTGGGAGGGCTGAGGGTCATGTTTACAACTAGGCTTCGGGCTTGGCAGGAGAAAATGGGGGGCCTGGGCACTGGGGCACGCATGCACGGATGCGTGTGCTTGTACGTGTGTATTGGGGGGGAGGGAAGGAGGATGCCATGTGACCACTTCCTTTCCCTTCTGTTGCTGCTGTGGGCTAGAGGGTGGGTCTCGGGCATCACGTAGGTGTCCCTGCACAGCGGGGTGGGTGACACCCCCAGACTGTGCTTTCTCTCAGTTGGCCCATTTGGAGGTGAGAGCCTATCCCAACTGTCCCCCTGCAGCTTTCAGAGTAGGACCCTGCTACAGGACATCTGGCCGGCGATGCCACCTCCCTGATGACCGTTCTGGTGGGGGTCCCCAGGAAGGGCATTGGGTGCTGCTCATGAGCAGGTGGAAATGGCCTATGGCAGGGATCCTCATCAGGGACACCATGGGACCCCCTCCCCTGCCCCGCATGGCTGCCTGGTGTTCAGCGAGGGGGCCACAGTATCCCCGAAGTGATAGCCTTGGAAAATCTGACGGAGACCCCCCTCAAAGGGGCTGGGAGGGGTCCTATTCCTGCTTCTGGACTGCCTTGGCCTGGAGCAAGTTTCCTTCTAGCTCTGAGTGTTCCCACATTGTCGGAGGAAGCTCTTACCTTACTCTGGGTCAGGTCGGGACCGCAGGGCTGTGTGAGGGTCCTGGGGCCACTGTGACAGATTACCACAAATTACCGTGGCCTCACGCAACAGAAAAACCTACTGTCCTGCAGCTCTGAAGGCCCCGGGTCTGGGGTCAGGGTCACTGGGCTACGCCAAGGTGTGGGCAGGGCTGGTCCCTCCCGGAGGGCCCCGGGGACAATTGTCCTTGTGCTTCCTGCAGCTCCTGGTGGCTGAGGATGGGCCTTGGCTTGTGGCCACAGCACCAGTCCCTGCCCCCATCATCACGTGGTCACCTTCTCTGTAGTCTTCAGCTTTCCCACAGGACACCTGTGACGAGACTGGGACCCCCGGACACTGCAGGGTAGTCTCTGCGTCTTGAGTCCCTCCTGGTGGATCAGAGGATCTTCCCAGGCTCCAGGCAGGGGGCACATTGCTCCATCTCCCCCAGCGCCCACACTTTGTCTTGGGGCCCTTGTGGGCTCCACGTAGAAAGCAACATGAAAAACCAGCTCAAGAGAAGAAAGGGTGCATCAGACTTTTTCCTTTACATATATTTTTTACGGTATCAAATACCCAGAACGTGATATTTACCGTTAACAACACTTAGCACACTCACAGGCCTGGGCAGCGTCCCCATGATCTAGTTCCAGAACATTCCCATCCTCTCAAAAGGAAACCCCATGTCCATTAAGCGGTCGGTTCCCACTGCCCCCCCCCCCACCCTGGTTTTGGCAACCCCCAGTCTGCCTTCTGTCTTCATAGATTCTTTTCCAGTCAGTGTGGCTGTATGTGACTTTGAAGTCAGTAAACAGGCAGGACGAGTTGGTGATTGGAAGGACATGACATGCAAGGAAGTCGGAGTGCGGAATGCTCGGGCTCAGAAGGGGCAGGGTTTGCAGTAGCCCGGCCGGCCACGCTCTGCTCCCCCTTGCTCCTTTCTTGGGGTCTCCGCCTGCGCGTCCCCCCATGCTGCCCTCTCTCCCTTTGCAAATGGCCCCAGACAACTTCCCAGCCCTGAAGTCTGCGTGACCTCAAGCTTCTGGACGCTCGACCACAAAGGTTCCTCGGTCTGGGCTGCGGGGGGGACGGCGGCGGCCCAGCTCGTGGCTTGTTTGAGCCAGGCGTGCGGTGGGGCTGCTGCTCAGCCTGTGGCTGGCTGCCTTTGAGTCGGGAGCTCACCCCGGCCTGAGCACCTGTGAGCAGATAGGATAGAGAACCCCAGAAACGGGTGGTGGTCTCGTTGGTGCTTAGCACAACCATCTAGCAAAGTATCTTCTTTGGAGAAGTACTGCTCTTTCTGGTAGTAGAATCTGGGAGAAATGTCTCCAATATATCCCGAGAAGGGGGACGCTGTGATGTGGGGATCAGCGCCCTCCGCAATATAGCAGATGCCGCTGTGGGTTCCATGAGGCTGTGTCCCGTAGCACCCCCAAATGTGCACATCCACGGCTGAGAAGGAACTGTAGCGCTGAAATAACGGGGGCTACACAAACCGCTCCCCTAGGATCTGGTGTCACCCCAGGGTACGGTCGAGAATATCCAGACAGCTGCTCTGAGCGCTAGCCACAGCAGCCGCTGACCACTTGAAGTGTGCCTCGGCCAGCAGCGGTGCCGGCGGGCTCCGTCGGGAGAGCACACGACTCTTGATCTCGGGGTAGAAATTACTTAAATAAATAAAACCTTAAAAAGAAAAAAAAAAACGTGCCTAGTCTAAATCGAGAGGTGCCGTGAATGTACGAGGCACACTGAATTTCAGAGACTTAACTACAGAAAGAAAAAGAATGTAAAATATCTAAAAAGTTTTGGGGCGCCTGGGTGGCTCAGTCGGTAAAGCATCTGCCTTTGGCTCAGGTCATGATCCTGGGTCCTGGGATCGAGTCCCGCATCGGGCTCCCTGCTCAGCGGGGAGTCTGCTTCTGCCTCTGCTGCTCCCTCTGCTTGTGCTCTCTTTCTCTCTCTTTCAAATAGATTCTTTTTTAAAAAATTAAAAATAAAAAAATAAAAAGTTTTTATATGGATGACATGTTGATTGATAACATTTTGGCTGTATGAAGTAAAATATATTAAATGTCACCTGTTTCTTACATTTTTAAATGTGGCTGTTGGGAACTTTAAAATGACAGATGTGGCGTGCTTAGGGTTGCCTTGCCTTCTGTTTCTGCTGGGGGATTCGGTGGGCGGCTGTGCAGGCTTCAGGCTGTTCTAGATACCGTGTCTGCTGAGCGGCCAAAAACTCTGAGCGGGTGGGGGGGGGTAGGCAGGGTTTCTGCGTTGGAAAAGCACCCCCAGGCGGGGGGTCTTGTCAGGCGCAGGGATTCCCTCTTCTGTGCTCTGGAGACCTCCATCCGGTGGTGGGCGATGAGCGAGGGAATGTGTGGAAAGCACCCAGACCACCTCCTAGGCCAGCTGTCTGCAGGGGGAGTAGGGAGAGGAGGAGGTAGGGCAGGGAGTGGCCTCAGTGGCTGGTGGGTTGCCCGTGCACATGGTGCCCAGGAAGGGGTGGTGGGCCCTGGGGGACAAGGCTGGGTGAGAGGCAGGCAAGGAGGTTCCAAGGGGAGTGCCGGGAAGGAAGGCCCCTGCCCACAGGACAGGTGTAGAGTGCAGGCGGTATCTCCAAGGTTCCGAGTCAGCCTTGACACCAGGTGTGGCAGGGGTCCTTCCCAGTGTCGTTTGGTGATGGTTCTTGGAGCTGTCCTTCAGAGCCCAGACAAGGGCCCAGCTGGGCAGGCAGGGGGTGGCGGGAGGGGCTAGGCCCTCCCTATTCCCTGTCCTAGGAAACCCCCTTCTTGGAGGAAAGAGAAGTGTAGATTTCGAGTGGCCAGTCTTCCTAGTTCTGGACGTCATATCTTGCTTTAATTCTTGCCTCTAGAGGTGATCATGCCCATTTCACAGATGGGGAAGGTCAGGTCCCACAGGGTTGGGTAATGAGCCTGAGCTGACTGGAGTGAGGGGGCCTTGATTCCGGTGTGTGTCTCTGAGGCTTTCATCTCCGGTCCACCACTGTCCTCCCTTCCACTGAGATGAGAACATGCGGTCCCTCCCCTGGACGCTCCCTGTCTTTGGCCAGGGGCCCAGAGACCCACGGCAGCAGCTCTGCTCTCTGTGAGGGGTGGGGAAGGGAGCCCCCTGAAGCCATGATGTCAAACGCAGAGACTTGGGAGGCCCCGGGGAAGAAATTGGGCATCTGGAGTGGGGAGTGGCCAGGTGGGACTGGCCAGTGGCCGCTGCAAGGGAGAGCTGGCTTCTGAGGCACTGGAGGGGGGACCAGTTGGACTGGTCCTCCTGCTAGTGTGGCCAGTGGAGTGGGTGCTTGGGGGGCCTCCCCCACCAGCCCTGTGGGGGAGTGCGGGCCTGGGGAAGGAGAACATGCCTCTGGGGCTGGGGCTGGGCCAGAGTTCCTCCTCCAGGGGGTGGGAGGATGGACGTGCCTAGAATGGCCGGCTCAGGTGTCACTCAAGGCTCCTTTGCAATCGAACTTCCTCGCTCCGGGCCCCTGCAAATTCCCCAAACCAGCGGGATCGCTCTCCCAGTGGGGAGTAGGCCTGGGGCTACCTTGGCCACGCCTGTGCCTGGGAGTGACTCACTTGGGGTCAGAGGTCGTGGCACAGGATGGGTCTGGCAGATCCCAGCGCCCAGGCCCAGCCCCAAACAGGGTGGCTCCCAAGCTCCTCCCTCTGGGGACCACCTAGCCCATCCCCTTCAGGGTCCCAGCGCGTCGCAGGGGTCTGCTGGGAGGGTGACTCATTGCCTGGGCCCTTAGGGCTGTGGAAGCCTCGGCCGGAATCTGAGTCCTGAGGCTCCAGGAAGAAGAAAGAGCTCAGGGTGAGCCGGCACCTCCCCTACCTCCCTGGCCCCTGCCCTAGTTCCCCTTCTGCTGCTTCTCCCTTGGGGGTGTTTCCACCACGGTAGCCTTAGGCAGTGGACGGCAAACGGGGCTGGCTGTGCTCTGGCCCCGGCCCCTGGAACAACTCTGGCTTTGCTTCTTTTTTTTTTTTTTTTAAATTTTATTTATTTATGTGACAGAGAGACAGCCAGCGAGAGAGGGAACACAGCAGGGGAGTGGGAAAGGAAGAAGCAGGCTCCCAGCGGAGGAGCCCGATGTAGGACTCGATCCCGGAACTGCGGGATCACGCCCTGAGCCGAAGGCAGACGCTTAACGACTGCGCTACCCAGGCGCCCCTGGCTTTGCTTCTTGACCGCTTTCCTGGGGAGATCTGCAGGCCCCGGGGGAGGCCCGCGCGATAGCCTGGGCATGTCATCTGAGCTGGCCGGGGTCAGGGCCCATTTGGGGCTCACCTGGCAAAGGGGAGTGCTGGGCGGGGCAGCAGGGAGAGAGGGCGCCCCTGGGCCGTGTCAGATTCCCGGCACCACCCTGCACTCCCGTCCCGCCTCACCCAGGCCGGAGGATAGTCTGGGAGGAGGGGACTGGAGGCTTGGCCGGCGTACTGACTTCTGGCAAAGGCAGTTGGACTGGGTGTCCAGGTGAGAGCCTCCTTCCTTCTCTCCTTCCCCGAGCTCTTTCCTGGGGACCATGGCACTTTCCTTTCGGGGGTGACTCGGAAGCCGACTGGGGAGCTCAGGCACAGAATGCACCCTGCACACCCTGATTGGTTTCAGGCCTGTAGCTGGGCGCCCCTTGTCTCCTCCTGCCCCCCCACCCAACTCCCCTCGCCCTGCCCCCGAGCCTCCGTTCTCAGGCGGTCCCTCCTACCTCTGCCCGCGCTCTGGGAGGCTCCTTGTTCCGCGGCCACAAAGCCCCTTTGATCCTCTGCTCGGCTCGGAGCCATGTGACCCGGTGGGCGGGCCGTGCTCTCAGGCGGCCAGCGCAGCCCGACTCCGCTGCTGGGGTGAGTCCTCCGCTCCCTTTGTTCCTTGCGGCCTCACACCGGTGGCGGGGGGCCCTCAGGTGGTGTGGCCGTCCGGCGGCCCTCCGAGGGCGCGGCGGCGGGGCGAGAGCGGCGCCTCCCGGGGGGGGGGCAGGCCCTGCTCCCCGGCCGGCGGGACAGCTCCGGGTTCCTGGGAGAGGGGCGGCGGGAGCTCGGTCTCCACGCGGGGCCCAGATTTTCGGCCGCGGAGCAGAAGAAAAGGGCTTTGTGCGGCCACAGCTATCTCTTTGTAAATATTTGGCCAGCTAGGCTGAGTGGTTAGGTCGTCCTCCGGCGGGGAGTTTCTTGGAGCCTGTTTCCCGTTCGCAAGGGGCTTCCCTGACTTCTAGGAGGCCCGGGGTGGGGGGGGGGACGACTTGGATTGGCCGCCACCGCCTCTTAAAATCTCTTAAAATCGTTCTGCACCGATTGTCAGCCGTTGGGGCCGGCGGCCCGGAGGCTGACCCGGAGATTGGCTTCAGCAGACACTAGAAATGCGGGATCAGACGTGGTATTGTGCGCGGGGGCGTCTGCTGCAGCCCGTCTCCGGGTCCGGGGAGGTGTGCGGCTGTGCGGCTCGCTCCCGGAGCCGGCGGGGCCGGAACGCGGGCGCCCTGCTGGAGGAGGAGTGGGACGGTCCGCCACTCGTTGTCAAGGAGCAGGGGTGAGGAAGCAGCTCCGTGGGGACCTGCCATCGAAACGGCCTTCCAGCTGCGATGCTGGGAAAACCCCCAGACTCAAATCCCACGGCTGGCGCAGCCCGTCCCGTGCGCCGATGCTGGGAGGGCTGAGGTGCTTTGGAGCCAATGCCATCTGCTCCTGAAACTTCATCCCACATGTCCCCGGGGACCCCGCGGCCTCCAGGCTGCCTCGCTGCATCCTGGTCCCCCTCCGTTTCCTCTCTGCCTCTCTGCCGGGAAATCTGCCGGCTTTTGTCAGAGGTTTGGGAGAGCATCTCTGCTCAGCAAAGAGAAGTTTGAAATTCCTTTCCTGGAGAAAAATGTGCCGTCCAGGCAGTGGGTTTCTGGCTGTAGGGACAGCACCCCAGAAGGAATTTGGTTTGGATTCCTCATGGAAAATCCTGTGAGGGGACAAGGGAGAAAAAGCCCCCATTCCCTTATAATTACATGTGGGTTTCCCACTTCATTCATTGTTGCTTTGCCTTCATGGGTGTTTACATAAATGTCATTTCTCTTTGGCTGGCTCCCCGTGGCAACCCAGGGGGCCCCTGTTCAGGAAATAGGAAGAAGAATGAGTTTGTTTAACCATTTGGGGCTGGAGGGCCAGTGTCTGCGTGAGACCTCTTTGATAGGGTGGGATCCTTGCTTCTCTCCCTTTGGGTCTCCTTTGGGCTAAGGTGTGACTACGGAAGGAGACCTCTTCCGTGGCTGACCCTTCCCAGGCATCCCCACGGCCCCGATCATTTCCGTGTTGTGGCACCTGCAACACTATTGTGTCTGCTGGTTTGTGTGTGTGTTTCCGCCAGACTGTTCCATGTGGCTGGCGCAGCGTCAGGGATGATGGCCAGGTTGGCTGGTGTGTGGGGAGGGGCCTACTCTGTGTGGGGCACTGGGTACTCCAGGACCGAGGAGACAGCACTGTTCTTGATGGGTAGGGGGCAGTCACAAGATCCCACCCACCCAAGTCAAAGACAGCCCCGGTTGGGCCCGTGGGGTCATTCCCTGAGTGCCTGGCCTACTCCCCCAAGCGTGGAGGACAGGGTTCACAGGGGCTTTCACCCCAGAAGCCCCGTACCCATTTGGGTGACTGGAGTGTTTGGGCTGACTCCCCACCCCGCCCCACCTCCCCGGCCACATACCCTCCCTACTTCCTGTTATGTCACTGTCTGAGCTGCCCTTGTCATTGTCAGATAGGACAGAAGCATTCCCTAGGGGCATTCACAGAAGGGGAAGACCCCATCCTTAAGAGAGCGCCCCCACCAGCCTCCAGCCGTGCCCAGCTTCCTGTGTTGTCAAAGATCTCAGTGCTTTTTTCGGAAGCTGTTGGTTGACTGGTGGAAGCTCTTCCGTTACCCCATGCCCCGTGCACGTTGAAGTCTTGGGTCAGCTTTCCCATACCACCCGAGGGTTCTGGGCGCCCTCCTGTTCTCCTTGGCCAAGTGCACGGGAAGAATGACTGTATTTCAGGACTGGTGATCTCGGGAGAGCCCTGCTTCCAGCACAAATCACAGCCCTTGGCCGAGACTCCATTCCCTGACTCCTGCCTCTAGCGGCAAGCTTTGATTTGTTTATTGAGCCCCGATCTGGTTCCTTGGACAGGTAGGGGCCTGTTCTCAGGAGCTCCGTGGAGCCGCAGGAGGCCTGCCCGGACCGCTTCTGGGGGTGTGGGCCGTGCAGGTAACTGTCAGGCGAGCCTGTTCTGGAGCAGCAGGCGGGGAAGCCAGGGGAGGCCCCTGTCTAATTACAGGCCCTTCAGGCTGCCCATCTCCCAGCGGGCTCATTGGGAGCCTTGTCCTCATTTGCTGGAGGGGCGGGTGGCAACATCTCTCCCGCCGTGGCTCGTCCCTGGGCCGTGGGTGCGTGAGCGGGGTCCGGATGCTCCCCTCATCTCTTTCTCTGTTACCACCTCTGGGAACCAGACCCGAGGGTGCAGAAGAGCAGCCCTGCCAAGTCCAGGGGTTCCGAGTTCTCATTGGGACTTTGCGTGGGGCCCTGAGCTGCCGCTTGCCCCCTGGGCGGGCCGTTCCCCCTATGAGAGCAGAGTTAGTGCTCGGCCCGTGGGAGGTGGTTTCCAGGAGGAGGGCCCGGGCCTTGGTTTGAGGGCGGCAGCATCGGGCAAAGGGTCTGCCAGGTGGAGGCCACCCTGTCCGCTTACTCCGCTCGCCCTGGCTGTTCCAACCTCAACTGAGTTTTCAACGTTTTGGTTTGGGTTCCGTAGCTGGATCATGGCAGAAGCACCCCCAAATTTCTTGTCCCTCTCCTGAAGCTGGGGGCAGGGGACAACTTCTGAGATGTTGGCTCCAGAGCCGCCAAGGCTGCACTTGGAACCCCAGCTCTGGGTTGGGGGTGAGTCACCAACACTGACCCGCACTTGGCCTTGGGGAAGGAGGGTCCCGTGGAAATGCTGTGGTGCTCCCCGCTGTGCTCCATTGCGCCTGGCTTAGGGCCTCCCCCTCTGTGCCCCCAGAGTCCTGCCAGCCCCTGCCCTGCCCTGCGAGTGCCAGGCCCTGAGTGCCCAGTTATCTGACGGTCATCGGAAGCGTGTCCTTGCTGGTGTCCCCAGCGGAATGCGCACGGACCTCCCCCTGCCTCCCTGGCCCGCGTCTCGGTGCCTGTCACCAGGCCTCTGACAGCAGATAAGATTTTCCTTGCCCAGAACAGGATGGTGAATTCACCTTCCTGCGTGGAGGACCCCCCCCATATTGGGTGGGGACCTTTGTGTCCTGTCTGTTGCTAGACCGTGGACTTGTGTAGAGATGGCGTTCTATCAATCTCGGTCTCCGGGTGCCAGACCTCACAGGAGCTCTGCTTAGTTCATGTTGGAATGAATGCACTCTGGTCAGCGCGGCGTGACTGCAGCTTCTCATCTCCTGTCCAAATACTCTGTGGTTTCTGTCCGGCCAGCTCGGGAGAGCCTTCCACGAGCAGCCACGGTCCTGCTGTCCTTACACGTGCTCTTCTTGGGGCGTTTTCTTCAGGATCTGAATGCATTCTTCCCGGGGCAGGGGACTGGACCAGATGACCCTGGCCCTGCTCCGTGCCTGGTTCCAGGGAAGTAGGGGACCAAGGAAAGGATCCTTGTCGTCACCCCCCCCCCACCCCCGTGGCTGGCTGTCAGCTGTGGGCTCCAAACACCAAAGACGGTGACAGCAAACCCACCGAGTCAGAGAATGGCTGTTGGCTGTGGCTGGCGGGCGCAGGTGGGCAGCGCAGCGCAGAGAGCTGTGGAGAGAGGTGGCACTTCCGTGGCAGGGCCACGTGTCCTGCAGGAGCTCTCTGCCTCTGGGCCTCATGCACCTGTGCCGGCCTTGCCCTGCGGACAACGACCACAGAGCGGAGGGAGGCTGTGGTGGGGGTGCAGACGCTGTGCTGACCATCGCTCTGCAGCGTGGCTGTGGGTCTGCTGGGGCAGCCCCTGTGACCGGCGCCGTCCTGCTGCCCGGGGCCCTCGGTCTTCATCTTGGGGAGTTTATTTAAGTAACGAGGCTGCCCGGTTCTCTACTTGGAAACTGAGGCAAAACGGTAAGGTCATCGCCGAAGCATTTTTAGGTGGGTGAGAAAGCTTCTTCCAAGACAATAAGTAAGGTCACTTAATCGGAATAAGTTTGTTTATTACAGAAGGAATGAGCTTTAAGCTGACCCCAGAGCCACCTCGCCCCAAGGCCGGCTTGCCCTGTGTGGACCTGAGAGCCTCCCCGCGGGCCTCCTGCAGCCTCTGCTCCCCGCAGCCCCCCTGGCGGGCTCCGGGGCTGCTGCGCGTGGGTCAGGACCGCGCATCTGAACGGTGCCCAGCAAGGGCTGTGCTGGCCTCTCCCGTTCGGTCTGCCTCCGCTTCGGGGAGGTTACAGCTCATGGCACAAACCCATTCTCCTCTCCTGGGTTCCTCCCCCTTGCAGGCGGACACCAGGGCGCGGGCCCAGGAAGCAGGTCGCTCAGCCCCATGGGCTCAGTGACTTGCCCGCTGAGGCCAGATTGGCGGCAGTGGAGCTGGGACCCCCCTCCTGTGCGTCCCCTACTCAGGTTTAGTTGAGCCCCTCCTAGCCCCCTGGGTGAGGCCTGCCGTCCCAGCGAGGGAGGTGGTGGCTCCGGGTGGAAGGCGGGAAGTTGGGGGCAGTGGGGAGCCCGGTTTGGCTCCAGTGGGCGTTCCTGTGGCAGACGAGGGGAGGGTAGGATGGGATGGGGTGGCCGGAAGACCCCCGTCTTTGGTGGAGACCGGGGCCCCGGTGCCAGCCGCTCCTCCGCTGACTTGGTATAGGCCGGCTCCCTAAGGACCGGGTCAGCGTGTCTGCGGCTCCTGACTGCCCCCCTCGTCTGCAGTCAGTGCTCACTGCTGGGACGGCCTGGCTGCCCACTCCCCAAGTTCAGCGAGGCGATGGGTGTTTCAGGCACGCAGTTTCTCACGTGGGGCCAGTGCCCTGCCCCCCCCCCCCCGG
>NW_024424897.1:4539420-4548327 GCF_017311325.1 Ursus maritimus | reverse complement strand
CTGTGGCTCTGGATGACCCTGTGGCCTTACACACGTGACCCGCCCCCTCTGAGCCACAGTCCAGCGTCCAGAGGGCATGATAGCAGTTAACACTTCATGGGTTGGCGTGAGGATGAATGGACATAAAACAGAAAATGTGTGGCCTAGGACCTGGACAGGGAAAGCACCAAGTGGAGGTTACCTCGCGGCTGCTGTTGTCATGCGTTCCAACCACGTGGCAGCCCTGGGCTGAACAGGGTAGGGGTGCACATGAGGCAGACCTTCTGGAAGCTTCCAGTCCAGTTAGGCGGTAGGTACACACCAGCTCTAGGACCTACCACGGGTGTCCCCAGGAAGGCTGCTCATTTACGATGGGGACTCAGCAAAGGCTTCAGGGCCTGGGAGTGTGGAAGTGCTCCCCCTGGGCTCCCTGGAATTTCCCCCTAGACACACAGGAGAGCAGCTGAGAATCGGGGCAGCAGGAGAGGCAGGACAGGAGGGGCAGAGGAGGGGCTCGGGGCGGTGTGGTGGCCGCCTGTCCAGTGCAGATAGCAGCTTCCACAGGGGGGCCAGTCCCCCGTGCTGCTCCTGGGCGTGGTGAGCTCCTCAGGCCGCCCACCTCCGGGAGCACTGTCCACACAGCACCCTCACAGAAGCCTGCTTCCTGCTTCCTGCTCGCCTGGCACAGGTTGCTCAGCTGACCTTTGCCATCCTTCCAACAGTCTTGGCTGCCTCCCCAGCCTCCTGCAGGGCTCACAGTGGAACCAGAGCACCTGGTCTGTCTCCCCAAGGCTGCTGGGACCTTGCGTGTGCGCACCAGTTGCCGCTTCTGTCTTTGTCACTTCCTCACACGCTCAGCCAGCAGCGCGTCTTGGACACGAGCAGTAGGGTGCAGAGATCCTCCTGGGCCTGAGACCCAGGCCTGGCCTGCTGGAGCCGCGTGCCGCCGGCTCCTGGGGTGCGGCTGGGCCGGGCCCGTTGCGGGCCGTGGGGGATGAGCCAGTGGCCTCTGTCTGCACCTCACTTTCTGCCTCCGGTGCGGGAGCAGGAACTCCCATCTGCTGCTAGTTCATGGGACTGTGGGGGAGACTGAGTCAGGGCTGGGAGGCTGGTTGTCTGAGGGTCCCAGGGTTTGCTGGCTGGGTTGGGGGTGAGGGAAGCCCCTCTGTGTGTGCCGCTCCGGGCTGTCTCCTCACTGCGGGGCTTTCCAAGGACAGCTGGGGAGCAAAGAGCTAATGACCACCATGGGGCACTGGGAGATGCTGTACTAAAGTTAAAATTAAACCTCGAGCCACCAGAGGCCCCGCTCCCACTGGGGCCTGTGCCGCCTTATAAAAGTGGGGCTTCAGTGAATTCTGGCTTGTTGCCTTGTTTTCATGGTTGCCCCTCCAGCAGCATTCTCAGGGTTTGGGATGGGGGAGGGAGCAGCCTAGGGCCTCTAACAGATTTGGGTGGGTGCTGCCAGAGATGGCTCAGGAAATCCGGGGGCCACCCCCAGAGGCTGCTGGCTCCTGCCATCACTTCCTCCACCGGACCCAGCCTGTGCAGAAGACTGAGCACCTGCCTGGGTGTGTGTGTGTGTGTGTGTGTGTGTGTGTGTGTGTGTGTGCAGAAGACTGAGCACCTGCCCGGGTGTGTGTGTGTGTGGCGGGGGTGCTGGTTCTGGTAGCAGTGTCCCCACATCCCGGAGGGGATGCTGAGCGGGTTTTCCCTTGTCCCTCCCGCCTAGAGACCTGGGATGAGCCGAGTTCACCCTTTGTGGTTGCTGAATGTGGCATGTTCATTCCCACTGTCCCCTCTCTTCAGGGTGAGGCTTGGGGCTTCCTTCTGTATTAAAGGGGCCTGCTTCTAGTTCACTCTGACCTGCAGGTTCCGGCCTGGGGCCCTGTGGGCCCTTTTTTCTGAGATGGACGGTGAGTCCTCATGAGCACTTGCTAGTGCCAGGAGCAGGGAGGGTGAGTAGGACATCACAGGGCGAGGAGCCCACGGGCCGCCCACTGCCTGGGCTGCAGAGCTGGCTTAGTGCTGGGAGCTGGCCGTGGATGTGGACACAGTCCCCGCTCTCCTTTATTGGGGAGCCCTCAATAAAGCCTTCATAGCTTTGTCAAGATATCATTCACACGCCATAAAGTGCACTCTTCTGAAGTGTACAATTCAGCTGTTTTTAATGCATTTGCAAAGTCATGCAGTTGCCACCACCAATTCCAGAACACTCTCGTCCTCTCAGAAGAGACTGTATCCATTAGAGCCACGTGCTCTGCAGCTCCCTGCCACATTCTGTCTGTGAATTCGCCTGTTCTGGATGTTTCACTAAGTGGAACCCAATGCGCCTGGTTTTTTTCACGCGCTGCGATGTCCTCGAGGTTCACACTGTGGCAGGTGCCGAAGCTTCGTTCCTTTTCGTGGCTGAATAGTACTCCACGCGGCGGCCTCGCTGCGGCTGCGTTCTGTTTACCGGTCCGTCCGTAGCCGGGTGTCAGGGATGTTCCTGTGTTTTCAGTGCCGTGGATCCTGCCGCTGGGAGCGCGGGTGTCCGGGTCTTGGGGCGGGCATGTGCTTTCACTTCTCTTGGGGACCTGCCCGTCGCGTGGCCGGTAGTTGGCAGTTGGTTCGCCAGCAGTGGGTGCATCATGCTCGGCCCCCACCCAGCTCTGTGTTTCTTGCGCTCCCCCCTCCCCCACGGGTCTTGAATCTGTGTCTGGACAATTCCCCAGGGCTCCAGGGCCGGCTCAATGGCACATGGTGACTGGGTGGGTTTGGGGGTCGGTGTGGGGGTGCGGAGGAGCCATTTGGGTCTGCAGCTGAGCGCTGGCTTCTGGTTCCCTTCTGCCCGTGCCCAGAACTAGGCAGAGGGGGAAATGGAAGGTCTGCACGTCCTCCCTCCCGGGCGATAGGGAAGCTGCGGCCGCACTCCTGCTTGTGAGAGAGGAAGTGGGTGGAGGGAGTGGCTGGGTCCCGTACCCCCTCCCCTCCATAGGAAGGGGGGGGATGGACTGGGGTGTGGGAGCGGCCTTTTTTTTTTTTCCTGAGAGAACCCGCTCCTCCTGCCCTCACTCGCCAGGGCTCCAGGGATGCGCTTCCTGCGGGGGAGGGTGGAATTGCGGTGGGGGGGGTGCTGCCTCTGGGATCCCAGGAGGGGGCGAGGGCGGCGGCGGTGGGAGTATCTGCCCGGGCGTCACACACACAGAAAAGTTAGGCTCAAACGGACACGTGTCCATTGTCATCTGAAACCACCACGTGAGCCCAGAAATCGAAGACCCCTCCTGCCCAGCACCCGCTCCCCTGCAGCCCGAGTTGAGCGCACCGGGAAGGGCCAGGTTGGCGGGGCTGGGAAGCGGTGAGCGGGCGGGCGGGCGGTGAGCGAGCAGGCGGTCAGGCCCGGGCCAGGCTCTCCCCCTCCCCCCCTTCTCCTCCTCCTCCGGCTGCAGCTGGAGGGGCCTCTGCTGCTTGCCAGATCACAGACAGAAATTACCATATGAATGTGGCTCCTTCCCGGAGCCGGGGGCTGAGGGACCTGGGAGGGGACGGGCTCCCAGCCCCAGGGCCTCCCGGTTCTGCGCTGGCGGCGGCGATCCGGCGAGGACGCCGACTTTTCTGATCCGCCGGCAGGTAACCCCAGGGTGCAGAGGATGCGGGGCAGGCTGGGGTCTGCCTGTGGGCCAGGTCCCGTGAGGGGGGACCCCACAGACGGACACGTTACTGTGGTGGTGGTTTCTTTGGTCTCATTTCTAGAGTGGCGGCTAATTAGGGCAGGAAACGTGGAAGCCAAGGAGGAACAGGAGACTGGGACTGCGGGCAGTAAAGCAGGTTTGAGCGCCTTGTAGATGTTGAAGTGCCCATGCATAGCCCGGCCCTGGGGTCCGCGCTGCTCTGGTGGCCCAGCGGCCCCTTGTGTCTGAGCCTGTGGCCGAGCCCCTGGTTGCGTCTCAGTTAATAAATTCCCTTTGCCATTTGTTCCAACTGCTTTTAAGCTTGGGCTGGAGGTGTGTCACATGGAACAGCTGGGCCACAGGTTCAGGGAGGGCAGGAAAAGTCACCCTGGGGCTCTGCAGCTTGCTGGCAGACCCCGGCTCCCAGGCACGTGTCTTTGGGGTTGTGCAGTGACCGATGGCCTGGTCCCTCCACATACAGGATCTACTTGTCACTGGGGCACTGGCCAGGCTGGCTGTAGCTGGAGGAGAGGCTCGGGGCAGTGCCCGGGGTGGCCCTAAGTGTTCTGCTCTGAGCCCCTGCCCACCGGCCTGGCCTGCCTGCCTGCCTGCCTGCCCGCCCGCCCCAGGCTCTGCCTCTACTGTGCCCCGAGGAGAGCCCCGCCGGTCGGCGGGTGAGGACGGGGCTAGGGATCCGGTCCTGCCACAGGCCACCAGGCTGCCCAGTGTCCACCCGCCTCTCCTCAGCGGGCGCCCTTCCCCCCACCATTTCCTGAGCAAAGTTTCCTGAATGGGCAGGAGCCATCCCTGGAAGTGCATCCATCCATCCTTCCTCTCGGGTGCTCCGTGGCTCCAGAGGATGACGAAGGCTGGAAATGGTTAACGTCCAGCTCACAGGCTACCGCACTGAGAGCCGCGGGGAAGCCCGTGGGAAAGGATGCCGGCCAGCACTTTGGGGGCCAGGGCGGGAGAGGCGCCACCTGGGTTGGCAGGGGAGCATGGCCGGCCCCCCACGATGTTCTGGGAAGAGAGGAGGGCTGGAGGAAGGGCAGCGAGCTCCTTATTCATTCAGTGAACAACCTGGGGAAACAAGGGGGGTTTCTCCAGGAGCAGGGGGCAGGGGAACCTCTCTGAGGAGCCTTGTTTGCGGAGCTGATAGGAGCCAGGGAGACTGGCAATGGACCCAAGCTGGAGAGCTGGGTATGGGCCTGTATCTTACGAACAACGACTTAGCGCACTGACTGTGCCACGCGTGGTTCTGCGTGCCTCGTGAAGAATCTTGTTTGATTCTCATAACGCTCTTGGGAGACAAGTGTTACTATTCCATTTACACATAAGAAAATGGAGGCACAGAGAGGTTAAGTTCCTTGCTCAGGGTCTCACAGCGAGTGCGGTGGGGGGTACCACTCAGCACCGGTATCCGAGGTGGACAGAGGTCGCCATTTAATGCACAGAGGGTGGGCGGTCTCCTGGGGAGAGCATCCGCGGGGGACCAGGACTGATTCTGCTGGTGGAGGAGGGGCTTGCAAAGAGTCTCAGCCCCAGTAGCCTCAGACGGAGGAGGCAAAGCCGAAGAGGCTGGCCGGAAGCCCAGAGAAGCGAGCGCGTCGGGAGAGGAAAGGCTGGGGCGGTCAGGGCCTGTTCCCTGCACCTTGGGGTGATGGGTGACCCCTAAGCACTTGGCTCTGAGAGGCTTGGTGGCTGTGTCTACTCAAAACCCCAAGCCCATAGGTGCACCCAGACTTCATGGCACAGCGCAGAGGGGTAGATGGACTGTACCTGCTTCTTTTCTCTGCCGTGTGACCTACTAGGCGCAGCGCTGTCTGGATCCTGCCCACAGCCAGCATCCCACCCCGGGCCTGGGTGAAACACAGCAGTGTTTCAGGGCTGATGGAAGTGTCTGTCCCCAGGGCTGGCTAGGCAGCCATCCATGCACATGGCTTTTTCCTGGGAAGGGCCTGGGGTAGAGGGGTGGGTGTGTTTCCGAGACGACTCAGAGGGGCAGGCAGTCCATCCCATGTTCCCTTCAGAGAGCATGTGACCTTCGGGTGGGTCCTCCGATTTCACAGGGTCCTCCTTGGGTTTATTCACTGGGTGAGTGGCTCCTGTGGGTGACCAGGAGCTGGAGGGGGCAGGGGCGGGGAGCATTGGGGTCTTGAGGACGTGGGGGGCCTGAGCAGCCCTGCTGGCAGGTGGGCACAGTGGGGGAAGATGAGGGAGCCGTGGAAGGGTCCTTTCTGATCCCCAGGCCCTGAGCCCACTGCTTCCAGACCCTCTGCCCTCCTGAGCAGGAGGGACCCAGAGGTGGGAGAGGAAATGACAGCAGCTCTCTCCACTCCCCTCCGTGCAGAGCTAGGGCTGCAGATGCATGGGTGACCTGAGTCAAGATGATCCAGAGCTGCTAACCCCGCCCCTGCTGTCCCCCACCCTTCCTGGACCCTCAGCCCCTGGGCGGTGGTATGCGATGTCCATCTCCCTGCTCCGGGGGTCATCTGGCCAGCCTTCTCTTCTGGCCCAGGAATGTGCCCCTCCCTGTTCAGCCCCCTCCCAGTCTCTGCCTCCGCCCTCCTGAATGGTGCTCTGGGCACGGGGTCGCTTTAGGTAGGACCCCCACCACCCCACCCCACCCCAGGCCTGCCCAGAGCTGCACAGATGCGAATTGTTTCATAACTTTGGGGGGGGTGAATTTTTGGTATCTTTGTCTAGTAGCCCCTGCGGGGCGAGGCTGCCCTCTTGCACCCGGGGAGCCCTGTCTGCTTTTTGTTTTCTCAGATGACTTCATCAGCTGGGGGAGGAGGAACCCCCAGCACCCCCAACCTCTGTCCGGTCTTACCCCCAGCTCTGGGGAGCATCTGCTGACAGGCCTGCTGATAGGAGACGGGGCAGGGGGAGGGGAGGCCTCACCCCCCCTCCTTAGGGGTCATCCCTGATAAGAGGAAATTCCACGCTGTGACACATGGCTCACATGGCTCGCTTCCACCCATCCACGGGGGAAGGTCTTCTCTTTCTCTTTTTAACTTGGCAAATATTTGCCAAGAACTAACGGAATCTCTGTGGTCAGCTGGCCCCTTCGGACCTGGTGGGCGGGCTGGCCGGGGCTGGATTCTGGGTTTGCTTTGGGGTGGGGGCCCATCATGCTGGAAGGTTCTCTGGGGTGGGAGGAGGCTCCGGGGGGTGGGAGAGCACAGCCCCTGATCCTGCAAGGGCGGTGGGTGGTGGAAAACGGAATAATAAATAAATCCTTGACACAGGAAGTCGGAGGGCTCATCCCGGCCCCGGCTGCAAGTCAGTTCTGCAGGCTGCTTTTCAGGAAGCGAACATGGGCGGCTGGCAGGTTGGAGCCTGCTCTGAGTGAAGACTGATGTCTCAGTGGGCTGCTGAGCCTGGCCGAGAGTCACTGGAAGGAGGAGGCCAGGCTGCAAATACAGAGCAGAAGAGGGCCTCTTCCAGAAGGGGGTGGGGTGTTCTGGTGAGAGGTGGCTGCTGTCCAAATCTGACTCTGCCGACTCTCGGGCCAACTGAAACGAAGACCTTCTCGAGATTCCTTCCTGCACGATAGAGGAGAAGCTTGCTTTCACACGTTTGGCGGGAGCAATGCCCAGGAACCTTGGCGGGCAGTAGGAGCGGGGAACTCCCCGCCCCCCCCCCCCCGCCTTTGGGGCGCCTCCGGCCCCTGAAGGAATGAATGAATGAGTCAGACTGGGATGGCACTGTCACTACTGTCCCTTTCCAGGTCAGCAAAGGGCATGGGGTCCTGGGAGACCCTGCTCGATTGATGCACACTCCCATGGGGGCTCCTCACACACAGACCACTACCACCTCCTCCTCCTCCTGGGAAAGGAAAGGAGCTTGGAGCCTGAGAAAACTGCAGGCCTTTGCATTTGCAAATCCCTCCTTTCTCCGGAGAGGCTAGAGGCTTGAGCCTTTGTGCTCCGTTTCTAAGCCGAGTTTCAGACCAGAGGGCAAAGTCTCAGATTTCTGGCATCCCGGTTCCTGACCAGACGCTTCCTGCCTCGTACAAAGTGTGAAGTGTAATTTGATTTGGAATTACTTATCGAATTAGATGAGGCATGTGTGCTTTTGAAATTCAGTCCTCAATGGCCGCCTGCACAAATTTGCAAAATTTGGTCATTTATATTCAGTGTTTCCATCTTTAGAAGGGAACAGGAAGTTCCCCTGCGATGTTTATAGGGAGCGTGTAGCCGCTTGGGTAGGTGAAGGGGGGACTTGCAGAAAGGAGCAGGGAGCGGAGTAAGTGAGAGGAGAGGTCCTGTTTTCAAAGCCCTGCAGGGAGAGGGCCCCTCCCACTGCACCCTCCCTGCCCACCCCCAGTAGTGCATGTTGCTAGTTCTCACTGGTCCTCCCTGCTGCAACTCAGGGAGGGGGACGCCCTGGCTGTGAAATATTTGCTGAATGAATCTGTATTGTGGTCCTGGTCCCCTAGGACTCTATGATCTTTTTTCCCCCAAAGATTTTATTTATTTATTTGAGAGCGTGAGCACAAGTAGGGGGAGCGGCAGGCAGAGGGAGAAGTAGGCTCGATGTGGGGCTCGATCCCAGGACCCTGGGATCATGACCTGAGCCGAAGGCAGATGGTTCACCAACTGAGCCACCCAGGTGCCCCAGGACCCTGGGATCGTCGTCCGCAGTTACTGTTTATAGCCATTTCTTCAGTGGCTCCGTAGCCTCCGTGTGTGTGTGTGTGTGTGTGTGTGTGTGTATGTGTATGTGTGTGTGTGTCTGGTCCCCAGCCCCACTGACTTCCCCAAGTTGACCAACAATAGCATCTTCCTCTCCTGCCACTTCGAGGAGAAGTGGGCAGTCATCTCTGCGGCCCCTGTGAGTCGGTCAGCTCATCTGGGGCGAACTCTAGCAGGTGGGGTTTTAGGGCACGAATGGGCATTCTGCGCTCTGCTGGTGGATCCTTCTGGGAGCTTCGGCAAGGCAGCAGGTGTGCCAGGCCTCTGGCATACCAGGGTTTGCGTACTTGGGCCCCCTGCCCTGGGAGTTCTGCAGCCTCGAGCAGGCCCTGGAATCTGGGATCCCCAAACTGGGCCCTGTGGCTGCTGTCGAGGAGCTTGGCCAGCCAGGCTTGGCCTTCAGGTGATTTCCTCCCCAGTTATGGGGGCTAAAATGCTAATGCCCCTTGATAGGCTCAGGGCTTCCCTGAACAGGAATCCCTTTCCAGTTGGAGGAGCATCCCCTGGCAGCTCCTGGGGAGAGAGGGGCGAGAGCTCTGGGCGTCCCGTCCCTGCCCCCCCCCCCCCCCCCCCCCCCC
>NW_024424897.1:4537778-4539410 GCF_017311325.1 Ursus maritimus | reverse complement strand
CCCCCCCCCCCCCCCCCCCCCCCCCCGCAGCAGACACCGCCTGGGTCTTGGCTAGAGGACCTGGCCCATGGAGTCACCCTGCCCGAGTTCAAATCCCGGCTTTGCCATGCGCCAGCTCTGGATCCCTGTCAAAGACCAAAGCGCTGTGGGCCTGTTTCCTCGTCCGTGACGTGGGGGTAGTAACAGTATCTGGCTAAGCAGGTAGTCACGCCGGGCCGTGAGTTAGCGCACGTGTGACGTCTAGAATGGCGCCTGGTGCACCGCGAGCCCCCAGTAGACGCTGGCTGTTGTGATCAGCGTCAGGCCTGCATTTGTTCTTTTATTCATTCAACAACCATCGAGTGTGGGCTCTGGCTTTGCAACTGTCCGTGGAGGGAGGGAGACGTGGGAGAGAACCGCGCGCATCATAACGCAGGCCTTGTGGAGACTGCTTGAACGCGGGTACAGGCTCCTCCAGGGAGCCACAGGGCCGAGCCAGTGTGGCGTCCGGGCCAGGGCCTGCAGGACTGTGCAGGCTCGTGGGGAGCTTAGACGGGAGGGCAGGAGCGGCTCTGGTCACTGTCCCCCTGGGACTCCCTGCATTGGGGCCTCACCCGCCTTGAAGAAGCTTCTTGGCGAGGGGGGGTGGGCGACGACACAAGGAGCGTCAGCCGCCTGCTCTGGGCCATGGGCTCAGGTGCTCTGGTGGGGTCTGCAGATGTCCCAGAGGGTGGACTCCAGGCCCCGGGGGTGGGGGAGCAGCCCCAGAGCCCTCTCCTGTGGGCATCGTTACACAGTGAGCTCAGACTGACCGCTGGCACCACTTGGGCTAGGGTACGCTGGGAGATGGCTCTGCTGAGCCTGGAGGATGGTGGCTGGAAGGCAGTTTTCTCCAGTTGAGGCCTTGCGGTGGGGGGGGGGAGAAGAGGCCCTGGTGGGCCCTGGTGCCCCCAGGAACCTCATCATCTGGCCCCCGAGTGGGTCTACCTGGATCTGCTTGGTGACTCTGGTTCCCTTCGTGGGCCCGTCGGGTAGCCTTCTAGGCGTCTGCGGACCGGTTGGCCTTGCTTTCTGCCCAGGCACTGCGAGTGGGTAGTTATTGAGCACGGCATGTTCAGACCACGGTGTCAGTGTCCCCAGGCTCTGAGAGCCAGGCATGGAGAGGATTGGGGTGAGCTAGGGGAACGGCATTGGCTTGACCCCAAGAGCACTGTCCTGGGGCCTGCTGTGACGCCGGTGCCCCATGGCAGCAGCTCTCCTGCTCGGAGCAGTCAGGCATCGGCCCAGGGGCCGTGGCCCTGACAGAGCCACATCTGCGTTTGGCAGATGAGACTGATGCTCGGGGAGGATGGGACTTGTGGGGACAGTGCTGGGGTGCAGAACAAGGCAGCAAGACACACAGGGAGGCGGCAGGCCGACAGGAGGGACCCCTGGGTGTTGGTTTCCAAGTCAGGCCTTGCAAGCCTGCGGTGGAGTGCTGTCTCCTGCAGCTGCCCTGGAGCCGGGATGGCGCGTGAGTGGCTCCAGAGGCATCCCAGCCAACAGCTGGCTTGTTTCCGGCGGCCGCCTCCCAGCCAGGGGAGCCTCCCCCAGCCCCTGGCCCAGGGAGCTACAGCGGCAGTCTGATCCCATCATCCGTGGCAGGCCCTGGGT
>NW_024424897.1:4530494-4537768 GCF_017311325.1 Ursus maritimus | reverse complement strand
CCCCCCCCCCCCCCCCCCCCCCCCCCGCAGCAGACACCGCCTGGGTCTTGGCTAGAGGACCTGGCCCATGGAGTCACCCTGCCCGAGTTCAAATCCCGGCTTTGCCATGCGCCAGCTCTGGATCCCTGTCAAAGACCAAAGCGCTGTGGGCCTGTTTCCTCGTCCGTGACGTGGGGGTAGTAACAGTATCTGGCTAAGCAGGTAGTCACGCCGGGCCGTGAGTTAGCGCACGTGTGACGTCTAGAATGGCGCCTGGTGCACCGCGAGCCCCCAGTAGACGCTGGCTGTTGTGATCAGCGTCAGGCCTGCATTTGTTCTTTTATTCATTCAACAACCATCGAGTGTGGGCTCTGGCTTTGCAACTGTCCGTGGAGGGAGGGAGACGTGGGAGAGAACCGCGCGCATCATAACGCAGGCCTTGTGGAGACTGCTTGAACGCGGGTACAGGCTCCTCCAGGGAGCCACAGGGCCGAGCCAGTGTGGCGTCCGGGCCAGGGCCTGCAGGACTGTGCAGGCTCGTGGGGAGCTTAGACGGGAGGGCAGGAGCGGCTCTGGTCACTGTCCCCCTGGGACTCCCTGCATTGGGGCCTCACCCGCCTTGAAGAAGCTTCTTGGCGAGGGGGGGTGGGCGACGACACAAGGAGCGTCAGCCGCCTGCTCTGGGCCATGGGCTCAGGTGCTCTGGTGGGGTCTGCAGATGTCCCAGAGGGTGGACTCCAGGCCCCGGGGGTGGGGGAGCAGCCCCAGAGCCCTCTCCTGTGGGCATCGTTACACAGTGAGCTCAGACTGACCGCTGGCACCACTTGGGCTAGGGTACGCTGGGAGATGGCTCTGCTGAGCCTGGAGGATGGTGGCTGGAAGGCAGTTTTCTCCAGTTGAGGCCTTGCGGTGGGGGGGGGGAGAAGAGGCCCTGGTGGGCCCTGGTGCCCCCAGGAACCTCATCATCTGGCCCCCGAGTGGGTCTACCTGGATCTGCTTGGTGACTCTGGTTCCCTTCGTGGGCCCGTCGGGTAGCCTTCTAGGCGTCTGCGGACCGGTTGGCCTTGCTTTCTGCCCAGGCACTGCGAGTGGGTAGTTATTGAGCACGGCATGTTCAGACCACGGTGTCAGTGTCCCCAGGCTCTGAGAGCCAGGCATGGAGAGGATTGGGGTGAGCTAGGGGAACGGCATTGGCTTGACCCCAAGAGCACTGTCCTGGGGCCTGCTGTGACGCCGGTGCCCCATGGCAGCAGCTCTCCTGCTCGGAGCAGTCAGGCATCGGCCCAGGGGCCGTGGCCCTGACAGAGCCACATCTGCGTTTGGCAGATGAGACTGATGCTCGGGGAGGATGGGACTTGTGGGGACAGTGCTGGGGTGCAGAACAAGGCAGCAAGACACACAGGGAGGCGGCAGGCCGACAGGAGGGACCCCTGGGTGTTGGTTTCCAAGTCAGGCCTTGCAAGCCTGCGGTGGAGTGCTGTCTCCTGCAGCTGCCCTGGAGCCGGGATGGCGCGTGAGTGGCTCCAGAGGCATCCCAGCCAACAGCTGGCTTGTTTCCGGCGGCCGCCTCCCAGCCAGGGGAGCCTCCCCCAGCCCCTGGCCCAGGGAGCTACAGCGGCAGTCTGATCCCATCATCCGTGGCAGGCCCTGGGTCAGGGGAGAATTGGTCACCTGGGGCAGAAGGCCACAGAGGGGGTTGGCTTGGGGCTGTCAATTACAGCCCCTGCTGTGGGCACACAGAGGAGCCAGGTGGCCAGGTGGGGCTGGGTGGAGCCCTGCACTTCCTTTCTGTTTTAGGACCCTGCCGCTCAACTCCTGAGAAAAGGCCAGCCCAGCAGGTGCATGTGCTGAAGGGGTGTGGGGGGGCAGGCCCCATCAGGCCAGCTGCCACCTGCCTGTGGGGGGTGGGGGCTCTCCCACAGGGCGTGGTAAATGGGCCAGGGCTCGAAATAGGGACCTGCAGAGAGAAATTGTCCACCACCCCCAGAATTGCCCTTTCTGGAAGCTGCAGGGCTGCTGACCCCAGGGCACCACCTGGCTGCATGGGGCTCCCGACCTCAGGCCTGAGTGTGGCGTCTGGGCCTCAGCCGTCTTCTGAGCCATAGAGCCGGCTGGTGGGCACTTGTGGGCACAGTTGGGTTCTTTTCAGTCCAGCGCCACTGGCAGCTTCCGCTTTTCTTTCTGAATGTGACAGCTTTATTGAGATGACAGCTCCCGCACCAGACGATCTAGCCATTTAGGAAGTGCAGTGCAGTGGCATTTATTCCTGGTGGCGTTCAGCCGTCCCCTCTCACATTTTCATCACCCCGAAAGGAAATCCCCTACACTTGAAGCCACCGCTCTCCCCTCCGCCAGCCCCGGCACCGCTCGTCTACTTCTGTCTCCGTGGGTTTGCTGATTCCGGACGGTCACAGCAGTGGGATCACACCTAGGTGACCTTCTGCGGTGGGCTGAGCGGAACTCTGCATCGTGTTGGCAAAGGTTCGTCCCTGTTGGAGCAGGTGGCGGGATGGCACTGCTTTTGATGGCTGACGTTCCATTGTGTGGGTCCACCCACTGTCGTTCATCCGTTCTCTGTCAGTGCAGGTTTAGAGACTTCTTGAGTGCCGCTGTCCCGGCCTGGAGTTAGGGACGCCACGGCGTCAGGTTCAAGGGACCTGCAGAGTAGAGAGCAGCGCTGGGGGGCTGTGGTCAGGAACCATGGGGCCCAGGTTCTGCCCAGGTGGGCAGTGCCGGTGTGGCGGGGTGGGGGCCCTGCTAAGGGCCACGGGGAGCCACGGCCGGCCCCCCGAGGCCCCTGGCACCCACTGTGCAGTCCACGGAGAAGCAGTGAACCTGATAGGCTGGATACTCACAAGAACGCAGAGCAGGGACTCAGAGCCCTGCACAGCCGTGTTCACAGCAGCATTATTTGCAAAAGGGGCAAACGACGCGAGTGTCCGTTGGCAGATAAACAGTGGAACGTGATTCAGACGTGAGGAGGAAGGACATTCCGGCACCTGCAGCAACACGGATGTGCCGTGAGGCCGTCCGGCTCAGCAAGAGGAGCCGGCACAGGACGGGGCTGCGTGAGGTCCATAGACGGGTCAGATCCACAGTCAGGAGCTAGACTAGAGGCCACTGCAGGGGAGGGGGGGCGGCACGGGAAGTTAGAGTCCCGTGGGCGCGGTTTCTGTGAGGGTGATGGAAACATTCTGGAGGGGGCTGGTGGTGATGGCACACCATCGCGGATGGGCTGCAGGCCGCAGAGGCAGACACGAAGCATGGTCGAAACTTTATGTTCTGTAAATGTTACCACAACTGAGAGGATAATTAGGCTGGAGGAAGGGATGAGGCAGTGTGTAGGGTCACCCCAGCCTGGGTGGTCTCCGGCCTTTCTTCCATGGGAGAGGTTGGTGGCCTGGGGGGCAGTGACGTCACCCTGGGCTTGAGAGCCTCGGGGGGGGGGGAATTGTTGAGCCGGGGCTGCTGGGGGAGGGAGTGAGGCAACACGGGGGCCCACACCCCGAGATAAAACCGGCATCCCTTCGGAGGAGGAGGGGGAAGGAAGGGCATGGGAGTTTGCCCTCTCTCCACAGTGCCTTGCCCAAGAGGCAGGCAGGTGGTGCTGTGTGACCATGAGTAAGTTACTTAACCTCTCTGAACCTGAGTTTTCCATTTTTAAAAAATGGGGCTCCCCTGGGGTACCTGGCTGGCTTAGTCGATAGAGTGTGTGACTCTCAATCTTGGCGTTGTGAGTTCAGGCCCCAAGTTGAATGTAGAGATTACTTAAAAATAGAATCTTTTTTTAAAAATGGTGCTTGGGGTGCCTGGATGGTATAGTCCATTGGGCGTCTGACTCTTGGTTTCCGCTCAGGTCGTGATTTCAGGGTCATGGGATTGAGCCCTGCGTCGGGCTCCGTGCTCAGTGTGGAGTCTGCTTGGGATTCTCTCTCTTTCTCTCCCTCTTCCTCTGCCCTTCCCGCTCAGGCTCGCTTGCTCTCAAATAAATAAATCTTTTTAAAAAGGGGGGGCTCCCTCTTGTTCTCTTTCGCTGATGAGGATGCAGAGAGAGTCATCTGGGACATAAATGTGAAATTTTCTTTTCTGTGAAGGACATCCCTTTCCTATTAATAGCATCTTGTGAAGTTCGGGTATGAGACAAATTCAGGGGCCAGGGCTGTGGGCAAGAGGATGAGGCCCCAGCCGCGGGGAGAGGTCACTGGGGGAGGTGGATTGGATGCAGGTCTGACCATCGTGGCGGCGGGGCTGTGGGCCAGGGGACACGCCCAAGAGCCCAGTCATTCCATGACTATTGGGTGTCCCCCCCCATGCAGCTCTGGAGGTATGGGGGAGGGGAGGAGGCCAGCTGCCACCCTCCCTGGGGCCCACGGTGTGTGTCGGGGGCACATGGACGGTAATCACACGGCCCAGCAGTGAACGTGAGGCTTCGGGGTTGAGTAAATGCAGTGAAGGTCGTTGCATGTTGGCCTGGCTGCATCTGACTGCGTTTCAGGGGGAAAAATAAATCACTCTGTGGACCTCAGTTTCCCTGTTTGCAAAGGAGGTAGGTTGAACTAGAATTCTGTGCTGTCCAATAACTTTACCGTTTGCCCTGGGTAGCTTTTTAAACGTAAATGAATTAAAATTAAATAAAATGAAATACACACTTCCTCGGTTGGATCGGCTGCGTTTCCAATGCTCAGAAGTCACGTGTGAAAACAGGTGGCAGTTCCTCAAAAAATTAAAAATACAATGCCATACGACCCAACGATCCCACCGCTGGGGAGGTGCCCGGTGGAACTGGAAGCAGCGTCTGCAGATACTCGCACACCTGTGCTCACAGCAGCGTTACTCACAAGAGCGAAAACTCAGAAGTAAGTCGGCGTCCGTCCAGGGACGAATGGATACCCTCTGGGCACGCCAGGGACTCTTAGCCTTAAAAAGGAAGGACATTCTGACAGCTGCTGTAACGTGCGTGAACCTAGGGACATGCTGTTAAGTGAAATAAGCCAGCCCCCAAAGGACAAATGCTGTAAGAGTTCTCTTTATATGGGGGTCCCCAGAGCAGCCAGATTCGCCGATGGCAGAATGGAGGCTGCAAGGGGGCGGGGGGATGGGGAGTTAGTGTTTAATGGGGAGAGAGTTTCAGGTTTGCAGGACAGAAGGTGTTCTGGAGGTTGGGTGCACGACAGCGTGAATGTACTTAACACCACCGGACTGTGCACTCAGAACGGTTGTCGGTAAATTTCGTGTGACATGTATTTTACCACCATTGACAAGATTGTCCCGTGTGGCCCCATATTCGACAGAGCAGCATAGGGTCTTCCCATCCTAGAAGCCCTTTGGGACGGTGTTGGAGGTGGTCTCTGCTGTCGCTCCCACCTGGCCGGAGCCCCCGGGTCCCTGGTGGCTCTCCGTGGAAAGCAGGCGTTCAGAGAAAGTGTCTCTGGGCAAGTTCGCCTGGTGGGGCCTCTGCTTTTCCCGCATGGACGTCCTGCCGGCGGACTCCACAGCCTGCCTCGTGGCCGGGCCGAGCACGGGCTCTGGCATCACCCCTGGTACCTGCGCCTGCGGCCGTTCGGGGAGGGAGAGGAGGGGCTCGCAGGAAGGGACCCTCACCTGTGCAAAGGCCAGGCCCTTTCTTCAGTTGGTGGGAAGGATGGGGCTTGTCGCGTTTTTGTTATTATTTCTCAAGCGGGGCGCTGGTGGGCAGGATGTTGGCTTTGTGGTTTGAGTTTCTGCAGTGGGTGTTGGTGCCTGGGGTGGGGGGAGCAGCTGGAGTGAAGGGGGGTTCCAGGGGCTGCACCTCCCCCCATTGGGNGAGGGGATGCGGGATGAATGTGGGAGTGGGTGGGGGGCCGGCCCAGGCCCGGACCGAATGGCTCTCAGACCCACCGGCAGATGGAAGCAATTTTTGGTCACGTGGGGCTGGGCTGAGCTGCCGGCCTGCGAGACAAGGCCCCAAGCCTGTGCCCAGGAAGCCGCCCGCAGCCACATGTTCAAGGCCAGATGCCGTGTTTGTCTTTGTTTATGTAAAGATGCTGGAGCTCGGGGACAGCCTTTCTGAAGACGGAGCAGAGGCAGATGCCTTCGGGGCGCTGCTGGGAGAGGCCCATCATTGCGCCTCCTGCGTCCCTTGCCTTTCCCTGGCGTGGGGGTGGGGGTGGGCAGCAGGGCCCCGGGGCAGTCCCTGCCCTCGCTTAGGAGCTCGACCCCAATTCTGCGAGTCTGCGAAGTAGGAATGCCGGCGCTTTGTCAGGTTGAGAAAACGGGGAAGTCGAGCGTTGTTGTGCGGAGAAACCACCCACACTCCGATTTCTGGAATTTGTCAGTTGCTCATCCTTGTTGCGGAAGGAGAGGGTGCTGGCCCCCGGGGTCCGCTCCCTCTGACACTCCTGCAGAGCAGAGGTGTGGCCGCCGAGGTGCGAGCCGGCTGGGCCCACTGGGGTTTGGCACTGGGGTTTGGTTGCGGAGAGAGTCTGTCACTTCCCCAGGAAGTGGGAACAGTTTACCTGAAGTCCCCGCGGTGGTCTTCTGGCCTGGCAGCCCGTGTCCTGTGTCCTGTTGCTTGACCCTGCTTCCCCCCCGCCCCCGGCGGACACCTGGGAGCGGGGGTTCTGGGGCTGATGCCCAGGGAGGTGTCAAGATGCGCCGTGTGCGTTCTTGGGAGGTGGGAGGGAGCTGACGGGTCAGCCCAGTGGTCGAGGGGTGGGAAGAGCCTGCGGGACAGGGAAGGCCTCCAGGGGAACCGAGAGGCTGGCTGACGAGAGGTGTGGTCAGGCGTGTGTGGCGTGTCCAGGGGTGCACCGGGTCATGGCCGATGTGCTCCTGCCAGGCCCTGGTGGGGACCCACCCTGTCCTGAGCACCCTGACCAGCTCCACTGGGGGAGTGCCCCTCATGTCCCCACTGGGTGCCTGTGGCCCTCCCTCCTCTAGGCCTCTGACCTGGGCGTGTGGTGAGGGCAGCCAGGGGAGGAAGGGAGGAAGGTTCTGACCTGCAAACTGCAGGAGCTTGAGTTCTTTCTAGAAGCTCAGTCCTGTCTGCCCGTCCACAGACCTGAAAGCAAAAGCTGTGGGTGTGGGCGCGCAGGTGCCGGGCAGAGAGAAGACAGCCCCTGGGCGCAGTGCAGGGTGGGGGTGGGGAGCTGCCCCAGCGTCCTGTCTGCCTGCCATCGCTGGGGACAGCTGGGCCCGGGAGGAGCTTGCTCGGCGTCCAGGGCTGTCGGTGGGTACCTGGGACTGAACACACCTCACCCAGCGGCTGCAGGACCACAGAGACCGGGTCCTCCCGCCCTTCTGCAGAAGGCCGTCCT
>NW_024424897.1:4523765-4530484 GCF_017311325.1 Ursus maritimus | reverse complement strand
AAGGTGTTCTGGAGGTTGGGTGCACGACAGCGTGAATGTACTTAACACCACCGGACTGTGCACTCAGAACGGTTGTCGGTAAATTTCGTGTGACATGTATTTTACCACCATTGACAAGATTGTCCCGTGTGGCCCCATATTCGACAGAGCAGCATAGGGTCTTCCCATCCTAGAAGCCCTTTGGGACGGTGTTGGAGGTGGTCTCTGCTGTCGCTCCCACCTGGCCGGAGCCCCCGGGTCCCTGGTGGCTCTCCGTGGAAAGCAGGCGTTCAGAGAAAGTGTCTCTGGGCAAGTTCG
This sequence comes from Ursus maritimus, assembly GCF_017311325.1. Lineage (NCBI taxonomy): Eukaryota > Metazoa > Chordata > Mammalia > Carnivora > Ursidae > Ursus > Ursus maritimus. The sequence continues at coordinate 4,530,187 of NW_024424897.1, read as the reverse complement.
CCTGGTGGGGCCTCTGCTTTTCCCGCATGGACGTCCTGCCGGCGGACTCCACAGCCTGCCTCGTGGCCGGGCCGAGCACGGGCTCTGGCATCACCCCTGGTACCTGCGCCTGCGGCCGTTCGGGGAGGGAGAGGAGGGGCTCGCAGGAAGGGACCCTCACCTGTGCAAAGGCCAGGCCCTTTCTTCAGTTGGTGGGAAGGATGGGGCTTGTCGCGTTTTTGTTATTATTTCTCAAGCGGGGCGCTGGTGGGCAGGATGTTGGCTTTGTGGTTTGAGTTTCTGCAGTGGGTGTTGGTGCCTGGGGTGGGGGGAGCAGCTGGAGTGAAGGGGGGTTCCAGGGGCTGCACCTCCCCCCATTGGGCTCGGAGGGGATGCGGGATGAATGTGGGAGTGGGTGGGGGGCCGGCCCAGGCCCGGACCGAATGGCTCTCAGACCCACCGGCAGATGGAAGCAATTTTTGGTCACGTGGGGCTGGGCTGAGCTGCCGGCCTGCGAGACAAGGCCCCAAGCCTGTGCCCAGGAAGCCGCCCGCAGCCACATGTTCAAGGCCAGATGCCGTGTTTGTCTTTGTTTATGTAAAGATGCTGGAGCTCGGGGACAGCCTTTCTGAAGACGGAGCAGAGGCAGATGCCTTCGGGGCGCTGCTGGGAGAGGCCCATCATTGCGCCTCCTGCGTCCCTTGCCTTTCCCTGGCGTGGGGGTGGGGGTGGGCAGCAGGGCCCCGGGGCAGTCCCTGCCCTCGCTTAGGAGCTCGACCCCAATTCTGCGAGTCTGCGAAGTAGGAATGCCGGCGCTTTGTCAGGTTGAGAAAACGGGGAAGTCGAGCGTTGTTGTGCGGAGAAACCACCCACACTCCGATTTCTGGAATTTGTCAGTTGCTCATCCTTGTTGCGGAAGGAGAGGGTGCTGGCCCCCGGGGTCCGCTCCCTCTGACACTCCTGCAGAGCAGAGGTGTGGCCGCCGAGGTGCGAGCCGGCTGGGCCCACTGGGGTTTGGCACTGGGGTTTGGTTGCGGAGAGAGTCTGTCACTTCCCCAGGAAGTGGGAACAGTTTACCTGAAGTCCCCGCGGTGGTCTTCTGGCCTGGCAGCCCGTGTCCTGTGTCCTGTTGCTTGACCCTGCTTCCCCCCCGCCCCCGGCGGACACCTGGGAGCGGGGGTTCTGGGGCTGATGCCCAGGGAGGTGTCAAGATGCGCCGTGTGCGTTCTTGGGAGGTGGGAGGGAGCTGACGGGTCAGCCCAGTGGTCGAGGGGTGGGAAGAGCCTGCGGGACAGGGAAGGCCTCCAGGGGAACCGAGAGGCTGGCTGACGAGAGGTGTGGTCAGGCGTGTGTGGCGTGTCCAGGGGTGCACCGGGTCATGGCCGATGTGCTCCTGCCAGGCCCTGGTGGGGACCCACCCTGTCCTGAGCACCCTGACCAGCTCCACTGGGGGAGTGCCCCTCATGTCCCCACTGGGTGCCTGTGGCCCTCCCTCCTCTAGGCCTCTGACCTGGGCGTGTGGTGAGGGCAGCCAGGGGAGGAAGGGAGGAAGGTTCTGACCTGCAAACTGCAGGAGCTTGAGTTCTTTCTAGAAGCTCAGTCCTGTCTGCCCGTCCACAGACCTGAAAGCAAAAGCTGTGGGTGTGGGCGCGCAGGTGCCGGGCAGAGAGAAGACAGCCCCTGGGCGCAGTGCAGGGTGGGGGTGGGGAGCTGCCCCAGCGTCCTGTCTGCCTGCCATCGCTGGGGACAGCTGGGCCCGGGAGGAGCTTGCTCGGCGTCCAGGGCTGTCGGTGGGTACCTGGGACTGAACACACCTCACCCAGCGGCTGCAGGACCACAGAGACCGGGTCCTCCCGCCCTTCTGCAGAAGGCCGTCCTCTCCTTGGTCCTGGCTCACAGGCTGGCCCGCACACTCAGCTGTTTGGCCCCGAGGGTCCGGAGACCTTGGGGCTGCAGCAGGTGTGGGGGCCTGTTTGAGTCAGATGTAGGAGGTGGACAGGGCCCACCTGGGTGCCCTGGGGCAGGATGGAGGCTGGGAAGAGGAGGGCTGGGGTCAGTTCTGCCTCGGAGCCAAGGGAAGGACACCACGTAGCCGGCCGCAGGTGGAGAGGGTGGGGTTCTGCGGGCAGGGGGGCCTGTAGGTCTGGGGTGTTCCGCAGGGGTCTCTTGGGCAACTGAGCCTCAGTTTCCCTGTTCGAGAAATGGGGGTGGTGGTGAGAGGCCCTGAGGATGCAGGTGCTTTGCAGATGCGTGTGTCGGACCCCCTGACGCCCCCCCCCGCCGTTCTCCCCGCAGCCCCCGAGGCAGCTCCTGGCTGCACTGGCGACATGGCCGACACCCCCAGAGATGCCGGGCTGAAGCAGGCGCCCGCGCCCCGGAACGAGAAGGCCCCCGCGGACTTCGGCTATGTGGGGATCGACTCCATCCTGGAGCAGATGCGCAGGAAGGCCATGAAGCAGGGCTTCGAGTTCAACATCATGGTGGTCGGTGAGTGCGTACCCCGCCCCGCAGGCGCTGGGGCTCCGTCTGCTCTCCTGCAAACGGGGGGGGGGCGGACGGGGTCGGGGACGGACACACCCGGCCCGCAGGGTGGATGGCGCGTGGCCGCGTGTGTGCCTGCCAGGAGGGCCCCGGTTTCCATCGTGCCTCAGACGGGCCTCAGCTCCTCAGCACAGGAACCGGGGACAGCCCGGCAGGTGCTCGGCGTGGCCGCTCGCTGACCAGCATCCTCCGCCTTCTGCCGTCGGCTTCTGCGGCAGCTTCACCCCGCCGTGGCTCAGCCCTGGACTTCCACGGCCAGCAGGCCTGGCTGGAGGCATCCTGGTGGCCCCAGGGGAGGTCATTGATGAGCCCGGCCTGGTCAGGGCTAGGGGCCAGACTTGGGGGAGCACCGGGCAGCCTCTTGTTCCCGAAGCTCTTTGGGCCCCATTCGGTCCTCACAGAAGCCCTGTCAAGAGGGTGCCCCACTTTGTAGGCAGCAGTGAGGCCCAGAGAGGGCATGCCAAGGACTCTGCTCACAGGGCAGAGAGCCGGAGCAGAGCTCTGGAGGGAGGCAGCTGGGCTGGGAGGGCGTCTGTTGGGGGTCTGCAGACCCAGGGTGGAATCCGAGCTTCACCCCCATTGAGCGGTGTGGTGCTTGTTCTCTCTTCCCTGGGCCTTCTCCCAGTCTTGGTTTGCTCATCCATAAAATGGGACTGCTGGGAGGGCAAATCAGACACGGTGCGGCTCCCACGTGGCCGCAGTCACTGGAGAAGTGGGGGAAGTCGCAGAAGCAGCAGCGGGGGTGGTGAGGATGACAGTCCTTGAAAGTTCCCGTCGGCATCTCCCAGATGTGGGGCGCCGTGGCCAGGATGTGTGACGTAGCCCCGGCCTGACCTGGCAGGGGGGACACAAGCAGGTGGGCTGAGGGGGACGTGGACAGCTTGGCCCAGGGATTCCCAATGTCCGCCTACGGTGTCCTGGGAGCCCACGCTTTTCCTTGCAGGGTTATCAAAGTTGGAAAATGGGTGTAATTTAATTTTTAAAAATATGTTGGCTAGCACGGCGTTCAGCAGCTCAGGGAAGGGGTGAGGTGCTGGGGCTCCACGGGTGGGCTCGTGCCTGTGAGGCGTGTAAGCACGAGCGGCTGCTCCCTGTGTGGACCCCGAGGTGCAGGGTCATGGCGGGGCCCCCACCCCCACGCTGGGCTCTGTGCCTGTTTCCTCATCCATCGGAGGGGATGGCGACGGTTCCTGGGCACACGCGGGGGTGAAACAGCCTCGCTTAGGAGAGTGTCCAGAGCCTAGGGGTCTGCGGCAGCAACAAGGCCAGCCCGAGATCCAAGACCGTTGTGAGCAGGAGGGTCCTCCCCACCCCCCCGCCCCGGTCTGCCCTCTGCCCTCTGCCCTCTGCTGTAGGAGGGGACCCGGCTGAGGTGAGGTTTGGGCACAGCAAGGCCAGGGGCACTGATGGGGCCCAGGTGCCTGGGAGCCACGTGGGGGTGGCCTGGTGCCCTGGGGGCCCACTGGCCAGTCAGCCTCTCAGCAGCAGGGTGTGCGGATGTGGGGACTGGCCCGTGGCTGTTCCTATTTCTGGCAGCGAGACGCAGCTGCCCACCCCAGGAGGAACTGACCCAGTGGCTTTTCCCCAAGCCGCGTGGTCACTCGGCTGAACGTGCCAGCACTTCCAACCCAGATGACCCCCAGAAACTGGGAGCCCAGCCCCGGGGTCTTTGCACCAGAACCCCGCAGCATGGGTGGCCTAGCTGTGGGTTAGACTATGGCAGGTTTGCAGAGCCTCCCTCCTGTGGTCCTGGGACTCGGTAGAGCTTTTTCTTCAAACCTTATGACCCCGGCATGTCCAGCTGTGAAGAGGGGAGCTGCACCGGCGGGCTGAGCCCCCCACTCGGCCTCGCCTGTGCTGCTGTGCATGTCAGCTCCTCCTCGGGCCCCCTGGGTCCTGCCCTGCTACAAGGCGCCACGAGAGTCGGGCCACTGCCTGGGCATCCCAGCCCTTCCTGCCTCCTGACCTCCCCTGACCCCGGGCCCCCACTGAGGAGTGCTGGGGGGCAGCACCCAGGTATTGCTGAACCACAGGGGCCGCTGACCGGCTCCCATCCTCTCCTCAGGGCAGAGTGGCTTGGGGAAGTCCACCTTGATCAACACCCTCTTCAAATCCAAAATCAGCCGGAAGTCGGTGCAGCCCACCTCGGAGGAACGCATCCCCAAGACCATTGAGATCAAGTCCATCACGCACGGTGAGCGTCGGGGTGGGGCTGGCGGTGTCGACGTGGGGTGTGGGGGTGCCGAGTCGGGTCCCCTGAGCTGGGCAGGTTGAAACTCTGGGTCAGGGATGCTCTCCAGGACCCTTGCAGGCCTTGGTCAGATGGAGCCCCTGGAGGCAGCGGGGTTCCACCGAAACCCACAGCTGTCCCCAGCGCCTCCTGGGCTTCACTGCTACCGGCGGTCCTCTCCCTGGCATCACCTGCGGGCTCATTGCTGGTCACCCACGGACACCCCACGTGGGCCTCAGGATAGGGCTGGCCAGGTTCCTACCAGGCAGGACCCAGGCCACGCCGGGTGTCCGTGAGGATCCGGGGTCCCCCCGCTGAGCTCCCGGGCGCTGCGATTCTGTGCAGATATCGAGGAGAAGGGTGTCCGCATGAAGCTGACGGTCATCGACACGCCGGGCTTCGGGGACCACATCAACAATGAGAACTGGTAAGGACCCGTGGGGCTGCCTCTCCGGGCCTGCTCTGCTGCTAAACCGTCAGAGGCCCCCAAATCCTCGACGAACGTACAGTTACCCTGAGAATCTGGCCCTCCTCCTCCCTGGGGTCAAAGGTCAGCATGGGAGGCTGGTGTGGAGGCGCTCGGGGAAGGCTGCGGTCTCTGCTAAGAACGCCCCACACCCCTGGCACTTGTACTGGAAGGCTGGGCCTCGGGGGATTGGGGGCCGCCCCCCGGGGGAGACCGGGCTGGAGCCGTCCCCCGCCGCGGCTGACGGGGCCTCGCCCTGCAGCTGGCAGCCGATCATGAAGTTCATCAACGACCAGTACGAGAAGTACCTGCAGGAGGAGGTCAACATCAACCGGAAGAAGCGCATCCCGGACACGCGCGTCCACTGCTGCCTGTACTTCATCCCTGCCACCGGCCACTCGTGAGTCCCCCGCGGGCCGCTTGACCGGGGTGGCCCTCTGCCGACAGGTGCAGACCCCGCGCCGTGCCTGCGGCTGCTTCTCGCGCCAAGCAGGAAGAGCGGACGCAGCGCCACTGCCGGGCGGAGGATGGTGGCCGCCGTTCGGGGCCCTGCGATGCCGCGCCCACGCCCGCTCAGGACGGGCTTCCAGTTGGGGGCGGGTGGCACGCCAGGGCCGGTGGGTGAGGTCTGGGGACGCCCGGACAGCAGCCGGTCCCGGAGGCTTGGCTGGGTGGGCCCAGAGCTGCTGGGTGCTTCCTCCCACTTCTCCCCCAGCTGCCCCCTCTGGGAGGACGCCTCGCCCAGGACGGTGCTCGGAGCCAGCCGCATCCCCAGCCTGCTCCTGCCCAGCTCGGTGGCTCTCTGTCTGGGGAAGGCCCTCGTCCTCTTTTCCACCCTTGCTCGGGGCCTGGCCGGCACTCAACCCACGGCCTTGGCCTTGGCCTTGCTGGCGTGTCCCCACCTGGGAGCCCCCACGGGCACCCTGAGGGCCCTTTCTCAGCTCCAGCCGGCCAGAGGCAGGCAGCCCCGCCTCTCTCGTTCCGTCCCCATCGCTCCGTGCCCCTCAGCCAGACGCTCACCCGCGCCGCTCTGTTGCAGCCTCAGGCCCCTGGACATCGAGTTTATGAAGCGTCTCAGCAAAGTAGTGAACATTGTTCCCGTCATCGCCAAGGCCGACACGCTGACCCTGGAGGAGAGGGTCTACTTCAAACAGCGGGTAGGGCTTGCCACCTCCAGCCAACCCCCCCCCCCCCCCCCCCCCCCCC
>NW_024424897.1:4521740-4523755 GCF_017311325.1 Ursus maritimus | reverse complement strand
CCCTGGGTCCTGCCCTGCTACAAGGCGCCACGAGAGTCGGGCCACTGCCTGGGCATCCCAGCCCTTCCTGCCTCCTGACCTCCCCTGACCCCGGGCCCCCACTGAGGAGTGCTGGGGGGCAGCACCCAGGTATTGCTGAACCACAGGGGCCGCTGACCGGCTCCCATCCTCTCCTCAGGGCAGAGTGGCTTGGGGAAGTCCACCTTGATCAACACCCTCTTCAAATCCAAAATCAGCCGGAAGTCGGTGCAGCCCACCTCGGAGGAACGCATCCCCAAGACCATTGAGATCAAGTCCATCACGCACGGTGAGCGTCGGGGTGGGGCTGGCGGTGTCGACGTGGGGTGTGGGGGTGCCGAGTCGGGTCCCCTGAGCTGGGCAGGTTGAAACTCTGGGTCAGGGATGCTCTCCAGGACCCTTGCAGGCCTTGGTCAGATGGAGCCCCTGGAGGCAGCGGGGTTCCACCGAAACCCACAGCTGTCCCCAGCGCCTCCTGGGCTTCACTGCTACCGGCGGTCCTCTCCCTGGCATCACCTGCGGGCTCATTGCTGGTCACCCACGGACACCCCACGTGGGCCTCAGGATAGGGCTGGCCAGGTTCCTACCAGGCAGGACCCAGGCCACGCCGGGTGTCCGTGAGGATCCGGGGTCCCCCCGCTGAGCTCCCGGGCGCTGCGATTCTGTGCAGATATCGAGGAGAAGGGTGTCCGCATGAAGCTGACGGTCATCGACACGCCGGGCTTCGGGGACCACATCAACAATGAGAACTGGTAAGGACCCGTGGGGCTGCCTCTCCGGGCCTGCTCTGCTGCTAAACCGTCAGAGGCCCCCAAATCCTCGACGAACGTACAGTTACCCTGAGAATCTGGCCCTCCTCCTCCCTGGGGTCAAAGGTCAGCATGGGAGGCTGGTGTGGAGGCGCTCGGGGAAGGCTGCGGTCTCTGCTAAGAACGCCCCACACCCCTGGCACTTGTACTGGAAGGCTGGGCCTCGGGGGATTGGGGGCCGCCCCCCGGGGGAGACCGGGCTGGAGCCGTCCCCCGCCGCGGCTGACGGGGCCTCGCCCTGCAGCTGGCAGCCGATCATGAAGTTCATCAACGACCAGTACGAGAAGTACCTGCAGGAGGAGGTCAACATCAACCGGAAGAAGCGCATCCCGGACACGCGCGTCCACTGCTGCCTGTACTTCATCCCTGCCACCGGCCACTCGTGAGTCCCCCGCGGGCCGCTTGACCGGGGTGGCCCTCTGCCGACAGGTGCAGACCCCGCGCCGTGCCTGCGGCTGCTTCTCGCGCCAAGCAGGAAGAGCGGACGCAGCGCCACTGCCGGGCGGAGGATGGTGGCCGCCGTTCGGGGCCCTGCGATGCCGCGCCCACGCCCGCTCAGGACGGGCTTCCAGTTGGGGGCGGGTGGCACGCCAGGGCCGGTGGGTGAGGTCTGGGGACGCCCGGACAGCAGCCGGTCCCGGAGGCTTGGCTGGGTGGGCCCAGAGCTGCTGGGTGCTTCCTCCCACTTCTCCCCCAGCTGCCCCCTCTGGGAGGACGCCTCGCCCAGGACGGTGCTCGGAGCCAGCCGCATCCCCAGCCTGCTCCTGCCCAGCTCGGTGGCTCTCTGTCTGGGGAAGGCCCTCGTCCTCTTTTCCACCCTTGCTCGGGGCCTGGCCGGCACTCAACCCACGGCCTTGGCCTTGGCCTTGCTGGCGTGTCCCCACCTGGGAGCCCCCACGGGCACCCTGAGGGCCCTTTCTCAGCTCCAGCCGGCCAGAGGCAGGCAGCCCCGCCTCTCTCGTTCCGTCCCCATCGCTCCGTGCCCCTCAGCCAGACGCTCACCCGCGCCGCTCTGTTGCAGCCTCAGGCCCCTGGACATCGAGTTTATGAAGCGTCTCAGCAAAGTAGTGAACATTGTTCCCGTCATCGCCAAGGCCGACACGCTGACCCTGGAGGAGAGGGTCTACTTCAAACAGCGGGTAGGGCTTGCCACCTCCAGCCAACCCCCCCCCCCCCCCCCCCCCCCCC
>NW_024424897.1:4520281-4521730 GCF_017311325.1 Ursus maritimus | reverse complement strand
CCCCCCCCCCCCCCCCCCCCCCCCGCGGGAGCGAGGCTGGTGAGGGGCCATTAGACGCAACATGCCGGGTTTTCCCCAGGTGGAAGAGGAAGCCCAGAGGGGGTGGTCCCCACCGAGGGGACAGGGGGCCTCATCTTCCTTCCCTACCGCGGTCCCACGTCAGGCCGCCATCCACGCAGGAGGGTGCGCCCGGGGCCGCTGCTTCCTAACAGGCCACACATCAGAGCTACCTGGGGGAGCAGGGAGAATGAGGCATCTGGGCCCCGCAGGGCCTCCAACCTGGTGGGCATGAGCCAGGAGACCCTTCAGTCTAATCCCTGGAGCTCCACACGCCCCCCTTGGGCCTCGGCCTACGGGCCCGGGTGCAGGGGATTTTCCCAGCATGCTCGGGGAGGGCTGTGCCCTTGGCGCGGGTGCGTCTGCTGGAGGGAACAGGCACAGTGGCGGGTCCGTGCTTGGGGCAGGAAGGACGGCTGTACGCGGCCCTATCTGTGGGTGGTGCCGTGTTGCAAACGGAGGCAGGTGCATGCTGGGCTGCAGAGGGCCCGTGCAGCTCTCGGGGCCCGCCGTGGCAGGGGGTTCCCAGGTGGAGCTCGAGGGACGACTCGACAACCCGGAGCTGCTGTCGTCTCCGGGTGTGACGGGCCAGGGAGGCAGGACGGGGAGACGCTCGGGACTCCGGTGGACTTGGGTGGACTCAGGTGGCTACACGTGTCTCCGGGCAGGCAGGTGCCTCTGCCTCTGCAGCTGCCTCTCCTCCCCTCAGGAGGCACCAAAACGAGAGAATCAGGGTCACCAGCCCTATGGAGCCTGCCCTTGACCCCAGGCTGGGCGCCCTCACTTTCTGGAGGTCACAGCGCAGTCAGATCCTGGGGGGCCAGTCCAGCTTGCTATGTGGACGGCGCCCACATCTTTCCCCTCTGGATCCCCAGATCACTGCAGACCTGCTGTCCAACGGCATCGACGTGTACCCCCAGAAGGAGTTTGACGAGGACTCGGAGGACCGGCTGGTGAACGAGAAGTTCCGAGTGAGTAGACTGGCCAGATGCTGTTCCCAGAGGTCTCTCTGTTCCTGCTAGAGGACACGGGCGGGGTCTTCCCGCCCTCTCCAGTGGGACTGGGGAAATGGGTGGGATGGCCTTGAGCCATGAGAACGTATTCTCTGGGCCAGAAGGGGTCAGAGCCCAAGTGTTCACATGTGGCTCTCTCAGGCCAAGGGTCTCCGTTCTGGGGGGCCCCGGGCTCAGGACAGCTCCTCCCCGGGGCCCAGGGAGTGGACTGGCGTTTGCACACACGTGACCAGTGCTGCTTGTCCCTCTCCCAGGAGATGATCCCGTTCGCCGTGGTGGGCAGTGACCATGAGTACCAAGTGAATGGGAAGAGGATCCTTGGAAGGAAAACCAAATGGGGGACCATCGAAGGTAATCGTCAAGCTGCTGGGGCCTCCAT
>NW_024424897.1:4510060-4520263 GCF_017311325.1 Ursus maritimus | reverse complement strand
TCAAGCTTGGGCACCGAGGCCCCGGCTGGGTGCTCCTGGGCTCATCCATTGCATTGCCCCACTCAGCCACTGGGAGGGGGGCAGGTGGCGTGTCCAGGGCCCACAGCTGTTAGCTGATGGAGCTGTGCCTTCCCCCCGTTCTCCCAGGGGGCAGGGAAATATCCAGAGAGGAAAGGAAGGAGCCATGAGGGGTCCTGCCAAGTTCTGGGTTCTGGTGCTGGTGTTTCATGGCCATGCTGTGTGACCCTGGACAAATCGCTCCACATCTCTGGGCCTAGGACAGGGCTGGGTTATAGCTCTGTCCAGCTCTGAGAACCAGACGGCCCGCCCGCTGCAGAAGTTCCCGGGAACCCCACATCTTGGTGTCCTGGGGCTGCTGTCACAAACGAGCACAGGCTGGGTGGCTTGAAACAGAAATTTCTTCTCATAGTTCCAGAGGCCGGAAGTCAAGGTGCCAGCGGGGTTGGTTCCTTTCGGGGGCCCTGAGGGAGAATGTGTTCCAGGCCTCTCTCCTGGTGGCTGTCGGCCATCCTCCGCGTCCCTTGGCTTGTCCCCAGTCCCCGCTCTGCCTTCAGCTTTCTGACCGTGTCTGTCTTCTCAGGACTTTTGTCATTGGCTTAGCGTCCACTCGAAATCCCTCTTAGTTTCTCTGCCTTAGTTACATCTTGAAAAACTCTTTCCAAATAAGCTCCCGTTCACAAGTCCCGAGGGAGTAGGCAGTTGGACGTGGTTTGGGGGACACAGTTGAACCCCCTCGGGTGGTTCTTCACCCCCGCTCTCTTCCGTCCTCCCTCTTCAGAACAGAGGAGGGAGAAAGGACAGACTGAAACAGGCCACTTGGTCTTCGATCCCGTGGCTGAGGGCCTAGTACAGCCACTGCCCCCTCGCCCCCCATGAAATTGGGCAGATCCTTTAATCCCCCAGGGCCTCAGTTTTCACCATCCTTAAAATGGGTACTATGTGCCAAGATTTTAGTAAAATGACAGAATGTCTCAAAGACTTTTGAAGTTTTGGCGGCAGCAAAAGCTCTAAGAAAATGACCACTGGGGAAATCCATTGGTTGGCGACCTCCCTGCCTCCCTCCCTCCCTCGCTCCCTCCCTCCCTCCATGCAGGCTCATTTACATGCATTATCTTGCTGCGTGTTTAACCCCCTGCCCCCTGCGGCTGTCCCTGCACCCTCCTGCAGAGAGGCCCAGGCTGTGGTACCCCAGGGTCCACCCCTTTGAAAGCCTGGGGGAGGCATGGAGAGGCACACAGACCCGCCCCGGGTGCCCACGTAGGTGCTGGCCGGTTGGTGCAGGATGGTGTTTTCTGAACCAGTGTCTGCTGGCTCTGTCCTGCCACAGCTGTCCCCTCCTCTAGGGGTATCTCTGTGGGAGCCGCACAGCTCCCCGTCCACCTCCCTGTCCACGCAGGCGGTCTCTGAGCCAGGCTTCACTGGGGCTCATCCCGCCTGGCTCCACCTTGTCCTGAAATGTTGGTGTTAGGAACTGTTCCACGGGCGCACGTTCCGGGGGGTGGAGAAGTGTGGGATAAGAAAGGCCCATGGGGTCGCAGGGACAAGGGAAGAGGCTTGGGGGCAGCCCAGGGATGGACGCGCCTCTGCTGCCCCCTGGTGGCCGGCTTCAACCCGCAGGCTCACCTTGGGGTGGTGAGAAACAGCCCCGCAACACCTGTAGGGACAGTGGCGAGGTAGCGGGCCTCCCATTCCTGCAGCCTTCACGAGCACCCTGGAGGAAATTTCTGCCCCCTGTCAGCATAGCTGAACAGCCCCCCAACACTGGCGGCTCTTTATCTCCGGGGCCTTGTGCACTCATAACCGACCAGAGGATGGGCCGCTCCGTGCTGGCCCCTGGTGAGCCTGTGTAACAAGCGCTGGTCCCTCATTCTTGTCCCCCCATCCCTGGTCCGGTTTCTTTGACCTCCCCCCTCCCCCACTGGGTGTGTGCCATCCCGAGGTGGTTCACTCATCCTTGGCAGCTGCCTGGTGCACACAGTTAACTCATCGAATCCCGTTGTGTCCCTGAGAGGTGGGTGACATTTGAGCCCCGCTTTACAGACGAGGAAACTGAGGGTCAGAGAGACCAGGATAAGTCACCGCAGGCCAGGAGAAGCAGCAGCCACGTGCCCGGACTCCCGGCCTGGGGCTCTGTTCTTCCCGCCAGCTCTCACTGCTTCTCCGCGTTCGGTAGTAATGCTGTGTGAGAGTCCGTGGGCAGAAGGTTCCAGTGTGGGCACAGCCCCGTGCTGGTGGGGCCGTGGGGGGAGGGCTGGGGTGTGGAGGGCGGAACCCAGGCCCACCGCAGCTGGAGTAAGGTGGAGGCACCAGGGCTCTCTCTCCCCAGCCCTGCCTGCCAGCTGGTGGGGAGTGGAGGGGGCAGGCCCCTTTCCTGCGTTCTGAACCCCGATTCCCTGAGACCACAGAAGCGGGGCCATAGTGGTACCTTGGGTGCGTGAAGATTGGGTTAAACGTGCAGGCGCCCTGCACCGGCCGCCTTTCCGTTTGACCTCCGTGCCCCTCAGCGCAGACGGCGCCACTCCGCGCGGTCAGAGGGCCTGCACGGGCGTGGTAATCACACGCGCGAGTTACACAGCAGAGCCGTGAACAGGGAGGCTGCCACCAGCTTCGGCCCCAAGCCGCCACCAGGGTGCCGCTCGAGGGGACCTGTGGGCACCTGGGGGTCCCTCCCCGCCCCAGCTTCCCACGTCCCCAGAGCGAACCCTTGCCCTGCAGCTCGTGCTTCGGGCGTGTGTGTGTCGCCGGGAAATGCAGGGCTCCTGCGCTCCGTGTAAATGGTAACATGTGCGGGAGAAGGCCCACCTTTAGTCCCTGCCTTGATCCGTTGCCGCCTGCCCCCCATTTTCAGGGTGTCCTGGGACATGCTGCTCTGGTTCCCAGTGAGGAGCAGTGGTGGCCTGCCGTCCTGTGGCCCACCCCCGGCTGCAGCGTGGCCAGGCTCCTGTACCACGTCCCCACTAGACTGGAGCCCTCTGGAGGGCGGGCGCCCGGTCAGGCCTGCCCTGGTGGTGTCCGCAGAGCCGGGTGCCTGTGGAGCAGTGACTCCCCCCCCTTCCCCCCCACTTGCCCGGGCTCCTCTGGGCACCAGAACTGCTGGCGGGAGGGGAGAGGCAGGGCGGGGGAGGGGCTTCGAGTGACCTTAAAGCTCCTTCTGTCTCCTCAGTTGAGAACACCACCCACTGTGAGTTTGCCTACCTTCGGGACCTCCTTATCAGGTGAGAGAGGGCTGTGGGGTGTTGGCCTTGGCCCCCTGAGGGCCCCGAGAGGGCCTTGAGTCAGGAGTGTGAGCAGTGGGGGGGTAGGCAGAGGTCCTGGATGGCAGCTGGTCAGTCCTCCCCCAGGAGGACCTTGGAAGCCCGTTGTCTAAAACACCTCGTGGAAGTGAAGCCGGAAGTAAAAATCCTTCATCTGTGTGGGAGCACCCGGATGGGAAGGGGCCAGGTTCTGATCACTGCAGCCTGAGTCCCATCGATTCAGGGCCCCAGGGGGTCTACTGTGGGATGGTGTGTGTCTCCCAGTCCCATCCCAGTGTCTTCTGACCCCACCGCTCTGACCTAGCTCAGGCTCCTTGGTTTTCCTTGAGCCTAGGCAAGGAGTAGCCATCCTTAGGCCGTGCCAGCTCGCTGGGCGTGGGCATTTAACTGGAGATAGTGGGGGCTCCAGCCACGGCGCCAGGGGCCCCAGCTTCTCAGTCAGCAGGTGGGTGCATTCAGGGGATGAAGTCCAGTGGAGGGTCAAGGCTGCCTCTTGGGGCCTCTAGGTTGGGGCATGGAATGTGGCTTCCAGAAGTCACCCCACTGTGTTGGAGAGCCTGAAGACCATAAGCCCTTCCGAGCCCCCTTTCCAGTCTGTCCTGTCGGGCTGGGAGGGAGGGAGAACCTGAGCACAGGACTGGTAGGGTCGACCAGCACTCCAGCTCAGGCTGTAGGCCCAGGACCGGCGGTCTCCCACTGGCCACTGGCCCGGTGCTTCTTGATGGCAGCAAGGACATTCCAGCGCTCGCCCTCTGAGTGTGCACCCAGCCCCTGTCCGTGGACTGGCCACAGGCTTGACACAGATGGGGGCATGTGCATTAGAACCTAGGTGTTCTGAGAGGGTCTGGGTCGCCGTGGAGACTGCCTGCAGACGCCCGCCGTGCGCAGGCCTGGGCCGCCTTGCTGGGCCTTCTGAGCCCTCCTGGGCTGAAGGCCTGTCGGGGGGCTGGGGTGGGGGGGGCAGGATCAGCACCTGCGACCTCCTGTCCCCGCAGGACACACATGCAGAACATCAAGGACATCACCAGCAGCATCCACTTCGAAGCTTACCGCGTGAAGCGGCTGCACGAGGGCAATGCCGTGTCCAACGGCGTCGAGGAGAAGGGGCCGGAGGCCCAGGAGATGTAGACCCGCCCTGCCCATGGGACCCTGCCCCCAGTCCTTCCCAGCACCGCCCCCAGGCCCGCCCACATGCCCCATTTTATTTTATTTTATATAATTTTCTCCACCTGTCATCATTCCGCCCCTTTACACGCCGCCAAGTAACAAGGTCACATGTGCCCTCCTGAGTCTCTGCGTTCTCAGCCGCTGACTGTGGGGCGCAGGTGCGGTCTCGGACAGGAGGCCGTCCCTCTGACCGTCCCCGAGGTCTGGGAGAGGCTGGGCCGTGGTCGGGAGGGGCAGGAGAGGACCCGCGGGTTCCGCGACAGCCCCCAGTGCCAGGTGCAGCTCCCGGTCGCCCTCAGCCCCAGCCTCTGAGCGAGGCAGGCTGGTCGGGGGAGCCGGCCTGGTGGACCTGGAGCCCCTTCCTGCCCCCTCCTTCCTGCACAGCCCAGGCCATAACTCGGACCCCTAACTCAGAGCCCCCGCCCTTGCCCCGATCAAGGGAATCGTTAATTCCATGAGATGCGAGTTGCCAATTGCTTAGACACAGGGAGGCCCATTGCCTGCTGCCCGCCCGCCCGCGAGCCCGTCCCGGAGCAGAAAGTGCCTTTATCTCAGCCGTCCACGAGCCAGCCTTCTCTCCCCCGCTGTCCCTGCCACCAGAACTGGGGACAAGTCGGAGAGAGGGAGGTGTGTCTTCATTTCTCCATCGCCCCCACCCCCAGATTTGATTGAGCATGCAAAGGGAGGAAAAAGATGCACCCCACTCCAGCCCACCCCCGTGATTTTGGGGAAGGTCCAAGCAGGTGAATCTGGTGGAGGAACTGAGGGAGGGAGAGGGGACCATGCGGGAAGGAGGGGGCTGTGTGGGCCGGGGCTTTGCCTGTTCAGAGCAGCCCACGTGACCCCAGCGCTTGCCCTGCCCCTTGTGATTGGGAGAGTGTGTTTCTGTCCGTCTGTCTGTCTGTTCAGACATGTCTGTTTAGACATCTCTTTGGCCTAAGAGGCTCTGGTTAAATTACGCCCAGGCGGTACACATTCAGCCGTCCTGGCCCAGGCCTTGCTGACACCTTAACCCCAGGAACTTTCCGTTGCTCTAAAGCTGCCTGGGCTCCTGCACCCCAGAGCCCATCGTAAAGACCCCCCAAAGAGGGAGAGGTCAGGAGGCAGGTGTGCGTGGCCCCTCACGGGGCTGCAGCCCAGCATTTGACAAGCATGGCTCAGCCGGTCCCTCCTGCTCCCTCACCCTCTGTCTCCACGGGGAGACCAGCAGGGAGCCTCCGAGCCGCGCACGGCAGACGGCAGCCTGCCTTCTGGAGAGCGAGGGGCCTGGCGCAGGTCATGAGATGAGACGCAGGGGAGGTACACGCGTTTCTGCTCACCCCAGGCTGGCTTCTTGCAGCCCGTGAGAAAAGCAGCGGGAGGAAGGGGGTGCGGACAGGCCTGTGCTGTGTGTGTGTGTGTGTGTGTGTGTGTGTGTGTACACGTACGTGTCCTTGCATTGTGTGTTCACTCCCCACCTAAGACAGGAAGGACCCCTTAGCGAACCCATTTACTTGCCGACTTGCCCCGTTTTTGCCAAAACTAAGATTGCGAGGAAACGCCCAGCCCCAGCGGCGGGGTGAGGGTGTGGGGCAGCCCCCCGGGCGGGACGGGCTCGCTTTCCTTATCTGTAGCCAGACCCTGACAGGTCGTGAGTTCCACTGGCATCAGTTCCACAGTGGCCTTCTGCTATGTGCCTCCTGAGAAATTCGTCTTTTTGTATAAATAACAAAGTGTTGAAAATGTATTTCCTGAAATAAATGTCCAAACGCAAACCTGGCGGGGGATGTGTTCTCTGCCTGTCCCCAAGGCATGGTTCTGCTTCGAGAAGAAGCCATCGCACTGGTTGCTGAGGACTGTTTCATCTCATGATGGGGAAGCTGGTTTCGGGGAGCTCAGAGGCCCGCGTTTTTGCGGAAAGCCAAGGGCAAAGTTTTCCTGATTTCTTCACTTAAGGAAGCTGGGAAGGGTTTCCCGCAGGGCGACACCGCAAGCCCCTTCTGTTCCTGTAGGGTTGGAAATAAAGTTTCTCTTAAAATTTGCCCTATTAGATCGAACCCTAGGAACTGGTCAGTAGTGGGCGGTAGGTCCCTACCAGTGAGCTTGGTCCCAGAGAGCGCGGCCCTGGGTCGAGGGGTTCGGGAGGCTGCCATGGGTGCGCGTCTCTGCACACCGCCGTGGGCATTCGCCGTGCATAACACACCACCACAAACCGGGCCGCCCCAAACAACAGAAACCTGTTCTCTCCCGGCTCCAGAGGCCAGAAGTCCAAGGCGGAGGTGTCAGCGGACCGTGCTTCCCCTGGCCTTCTACTCCGTGCCCCCTTTTTTCCTTGCAGACAAGAAACAGATCTCTTGTAAGGCGCTCCCGCTGGACTGGGGCCCACCTTCAAATGGCCTCATCTCGTCCTTAACTTAATTACATCTGTTAGGACCCTGTTTCCAAATAAGGCCACGTTCTGAGGTTCTGTCTGAGGACACGAATTTGTGGGGGGGGGGTGCTGTCCAACCCATGGCATCCCCTTCCCCCTCCATCGCTGGGCCTTGGGGACGGGACGGTGGCCCAGGGCCCTGCAGCGGGACTCAGTGATGCGGGTTCGAGGTTTGCTCTGCCACTGACCGGCTGGGTGAGGATTACCTCAGCCCCTAGGCCTCCCCAGCCCTTCCGTCGGGCAGGTTGGCTGGTTCTGCAGAAGGTAAGATGGGTTTCGTGTCCAAATGAGTCAATGGACAGTGGCCACATGGACCATCTGCTTCCTGGATTCTGGGGTGTCACCGGCTGCTGATGTCTGCTGGGGGCACAGGAGGAGGACAGGGTCAGCCTGGGGGTGGGGGCTGCGAGGCCATCATCTCAAGGCGCTTCCGCTCTGACAGCATCTGCTCTTACACTTCTTGACCCTGAAACTCCCCCCTCTCTCCGCCAGACTGAAACCCGTACCCATTCCCATTTTCGCCCCCGCTGCCCTCTCTGGGCCTGGCCTTCTCCAAGCCTTGATCTCGGTTCCAGAATTTGGCTCCTGCCCCTTGTGCCGCTGGTCCCTCACTCGCCAGCCTGACGGGGACCGGGCCACTGGCTCTGCCCCCCCACCTGCACTTCCCATCCAAGGGCAGCCCGGGAATGCCTGCGGTGATGGGGGCCCCTCCCACTCAAGCAGATCCCCTGTGGATCCGGGTGACCAACAGTCCCAGTCTGCCAGGACGTGGGGTTTCCAGGAATGTGGGACTAGCAGTGCTAAAACCGGGATGGTCCTGGGTGAGTCAGGCCAGTCACCCTGTGTAGACCGCACACCACCCTGACCCTTCCCACTGTTCGGGGTCCTGGTCTTGGACTCCTTGGTCCAAGGGGCTCCAGGGGAGCTGGGCTGTTGCCAAGACATCCTGGAGGTGAGTGGGTGGCCCCAAGGACCAGCCACTATGTCCTACTGGCTCTGAGCACCTGTGTGGGGGTGGGATGTCCCGAGGGGGCTGTGGTGACCAGGTGTCCTGTGCTCATGCCTTCCCTGCTCTGGGCTGCAGGATTTGAACCAAGAAAATGATCAAATCAACAGGCAGGTTTTTTTGGGGGGGAGGCTTTTCCAGACCCTGCCTTGTGTGTGTCCTTGCGTCTGGCAAGGATCCATGGCAGGTGGCCTCCACCTGGGGGAGAAGCCAGATGGAAATCAGCTAAGGGGTCCCCTTTCGGATCTATATTTATGGATGTGCCCCCTCTCATTTTTAAACATTACTTTCTGACTACAAAAGTAACAAAGTAGACAATGTGGAATGTGGAAAATGCCACGAAAAAAACCCCACACCGCAAGGAAATGAAAAGCCCGCCATCCTCCCTAGTGTCAACTCTGGTGGGGGCTGGAGTCCTTAGCCTCATGGTTCCTGTGCTTTGCTTTGTCTCCTGCTTGATTTGGTTTTAGGGGTGCTGGGGAGAGGAAGTTGGGGGGCAGGAGGGAGGGTGAGAGCCATGCAGACTTCTGGGCATCCTGTCTCAGGTACCACCCTGCAGGGGTCCCCAGCCCCCACGCCCGCCTCGCAAGTGGCTGTAACCTTTAGCCCGGGTGAGGTTGCCTTGTCCAGGCAGGAGCCCTCTGTCCCCAGCCCTCCCCTCCCCCCTCTCCCTGCTCTCCCCCACCCCTCCCCCTGAGGAAGGAGAAGGAGGACAGGCTTCCAAGTAGGTTGGGCCCAGCTCGGGTGTCCGGACAGTGGAAATTGGGACTCACTGAGCAGACCAGATGCATTTCCTGCCTTGGCGCCTAGAACGCTTTCCAGATGTGCGCACTGCCCCAAGGCACAGTCAGCCCGGAGAACCGGCCCCAGCTGTGTCAGGGACGCTGGCCTCACGCCAGCCCATGGGTCAATCACCCATGAAACTGTCACTGTGAGGAGCCCACAGCTGAGGACCTGTCCTTGGAGACAGGCTCTGTCCTTGGACAGCCCCAGGGAGGCCGTGGTTCCCTCTGCTGACCCAGGCTGGCTGCAGACCCCAGCCCTGCCCCCACTCCGAGTGTGCTGGCCTTCCCAGAAAGTAAGATGTCCTGGCTTTTCTCTGATAATATGAGCCATACCTGCTTCCTGCAGAAAGTGCGAAAAGTAGAGAAGAGCCAGAAAACAACAACCCGAACAGCGAACACAAACCCACCGTTGCCAACCAGCTAGTGCGTAGGACGTGAAGACGTGCTTCTAAACGCATCTGCAGACTTTGTTGTGTTCGTCTTTCCAAAACTGAGCTCTGGTGGAGCACGTCCTTTTGTAACCGCGTTTTCACTTCCCTATCAGGGTTTTCCCACTTCATTATGTTTGGAAAACAGGATTTCGATGGCGGTACGTTAGTCCATCCCGTACACCTGTCTTATTGAGTGAGGATTGCTACGTTTTTACCCCTGTCCATGGGCTGCGCCCGGAGGGCCGGAGGGGTGCAAGCCATCCCTGTCCTCACAGATGAGAGAGGTGCCTGCTTGCAGGAAGCTACCGGAAATGGTTCAGAAGCCCACGCTGAAAGGGTCTGTGTAGACCCAGAGACAGGAGGGGCTCCCGGACTGTGCTCACCCGCCCTCCCCCTCCTGCCCGTTTCCGTCGAGGCTCTCATTCCTGCGGTTTGGCGTGTGGATGGACAAAGCATCCTCGTGAAGTCGTGAACCCAACCAGCAGAGTCCCACACACGTGACGGCCTCGCGGAGTTCAGGGGTTACAGCGCACAACACCTCTTTGACTCTATTTCCGAAATGCTCATTTCGGAGCTCCTTTTCCACAGAGTCAAGTAGGCAGCTGGGCACCTCTCGAGTGGGAAGACCCCAGCAGGTCACCCCTCGTCGATCACATATTGAGGACGCCCAGAGGCCAGAGGGGGTGGGTTGGGGAGGGGGGGTGGACACAATGGCCCCTGGGCCCTACCCTGCGTCACTCGTGGGCCGAGGTGACCCTGACCGGTCCCTCAGCTTCAGGAGAGACAGGAGGCCCAAATAGCCTTGTGGTTGTCTATCGCGGTCAGTGCCAGAGGGAGAAGTTCCCGGCCTGAAGGCCGTATTGTGGGGGACCTGGCCCACGATGGGGGAGGCATCAGACTGGGCTTCCTTCGTGTGAAAGCCTGAGTCGGGGAAGCATGGACTTGGAGGGCACTGGGAGGCCGAGAGGCTGGAAGCACAGAGGGCGTGGGGAAGCTGGAGGGGCTGATTCTACCGCAAGTCAAGCCTCTCCCTGCACCCCTGCAAGGCTGCCCTCACCACCCTCCTTTCCCCCACCCATGTGAGCCCCAGCCACTCTCTTGCTGTGCCCCTGCCTGTCCCCCCCCCCCC
>NW_024424897.1:4466923-4510050 GCF_017311325.1 Ursus maritimus | reverse complement strand
CACGCTGCCCCCCCCCCCCCCCAGGGCAGCAGGGTAGCTCCAGGGACACCTGATGCCCAAAGTCCTCCACGCGGGGGCCCTCTAGCCAGCCCTCCGCGGTTCTGTGCAACGTCCTGGGCCGCTGCTCAGCCGCTGGTTCCTGCGGATCCCCATAGAAGAGTGCTGCTGAATGAATGCGCAGAGCCCAGGGAGAAAGCCTTTTTCTTCCAGTCAGAGAGGACGGCTGTAAATAATGGGACTAAAGAGGGAGGATGAATAATGAAAGCTGCCCAGAGTGAGTGGGTCTTGAACCATCTGCCTGATTTAAAAACTAATTACTTGCAGAGAGTCACTGCCGGGGGAACCGCTACCCGTTTCCCACAATGCCCTCCTCCCTCCTCCCCCTCCTCCTCCTCCTCCTCCTCTCTCTTCCCCCTCCTTCCTCCTCTCCCTCCCCGCTCTCCGCCCCTCTGATCTCCTCCCCCTCCTCCCCCTCTTCCCTCCTCCCCCTCCTCCTCCTTTCCCCTCTCCCCCTCCTCGGAGGCCAGGTTCACCAGCAGCAGGCTGATCAGCCAGTCCTGGCACGCGGAGAACTCCCATGGCCCCTCCATCTCCCTGATGAGTGACTTCGTTGGAGCCTGTCCCACGAAGAAATAGAAGTCCCCTGAAGGAAACAGCCACATGGAGGGACCACGTGGGGGAGGCGCCGAGGACCCACGCAGGTGGAAAGCAGCCTCTGCATTGTGCCTGGTGCCCCACGAGAGGGCTGGGGATGCCCCGGCCCCAAGTGGTGCCCCTGGCTGGGCGGCTCCGGGACATCTCACCCCCAGAACGTGCCGGGAGTTGGGGCAGGGGACGGGAGTGAGTGTTTATGGGGACGGAGCTTCAGGTTGGGAAAAGAGCCTCAGGTTGGGAAGAGAGAACGTTCTGGAGGTGGATGGGGCGGGGGCTGCGCAACACTGTGAGTGTGCTTAACGCCTCCGAACTGCACATTTAAAAACGGCTAAAACGGTCAATTTTATGTTATATGTCTATTTTACCACAACTTCAAAAATAAAGATTTTTAAAAAGGCTGTGTGTGTCTCAGGCTCACTGGGTCTGGGACAGGCTGGTCTCATGGTGGAGGATGTGGTTCCAGCATGTTCTAGCAAGGCAAAGTGACAAGGGTGCGTACCTGCGTCTCCCACGGGAGAAGGGGGCCTTGGGGCTGCCGGGGAGAGGGGGAGGGCGGGGGGCTCTGCCAAGCGGAGGGAAAACTGCCCTCCAGACAGCGGCAAGTGGGGCTTTGAATGCTGGGTGGGGGTAGGACCAGCAGTGCCTCCCAGTCGGTGAGCTGTGGGGGTGTGGACTTGTCCTGGGAGGGGGGGTTGCTTGGGATTTGCAACCAGATTAACCCAAGGGGGCCACTCATTACAGGGGCTCAGTAGCATCTTTGGGTCTTCACTGCCTATTTGGTGGCCCAGGCCCAGCCCCCCACCTGCCCCTGCCCCTGTGGGAGGTTATTGGACCCCTGCTCTGGCTCTGGGGCCAGTCAGCATCCTGCTGGTTGGTGAGTGAAGTTCCTGCAGGGAGTTCCCTCCCCCCTGCTCTCCAGCCTCTGCGTTTCCCCACCCCTCCTCCTCAGGGTCCCATCCAGAGCTCCAGCTCCCCAGGGGCTTGCTGGGGGAGAGAAAAGTCCTTTCCTATAACAGAGGGCCCTGAGGCTTCCCAGCATGTCAAGGTTTACAGAGATTCCCGCTCACATGGTGCCTTTGGAGAAGGCCCATCAGGGGCTGCGGATTCCAGGACCCAGATGAGGAAACGGGTCGTGCAGCAGGGGCGTGGTGGAGGCCTGGCTCCCGGGGTTCCACCTCTGGGTGCCTGGAGCTCTGGGAGCTGCTCTGGGCAGCTCTTCCTCTGCCGCCAGCTTCCCCGGGAAGAGCAGGGCTGGAGCACAGCCATATTCAATCTCATTGCACAGAGCCGCCTGTGGTCTCACAGTAGAGAGCATGTGTCCGCGTGCACACACGTAAGCACGCCAGCAAACACGCGTGCCCCCGTAGCACATAATACAGGGAAACGCATATGGTCGAGAGAGCCCACTAGTTTGGGACTGCAATCAGTGTCCCCCCCAAATTCATATGTCGGAGCCTACCTCCAGGGTGATGGAAGTTGGAGGTGGGGCCCTAGGCAGGTGATTAGGTTTCTTCAGGATGTGATTCATGCTTTCTAAGAAGAAGAGACCAGATAGCTCTCTCTCTGCCTGTGCACGCACTGAGGGGGGGCCATTTGAGCACAGTGAGAAGGCAGCTATCTACAAGCCACAGGACAAGCTCTCACCAGGAGCAGAATCCGTCTGTCAGCACCTTGATCTTAGACTCCCTGGTCTCCAGAAGTGTAAGGAATGAATTTCTGTTGTTTAAGCCACCCGGTCTACGGTATTTTGTTATATCTGCCCAAGCAGATGAAGACATCTACCATCATCACCATCACCATCACCACCATAATCACCATCACCACCACCACCACCATCACCCTCACCATTGTCACCACCACCATCACCACCATCATCATCACCCTCACCATTGTCACCACCATCACCATCACCATCACCACCATAATCACCATCATCACCACCACCATTACCATCATCACCATCACCACCATCATCACCATCATCATCACCATCATCACCACCATCACCACCATCATCACCACCACCACCACCATCACCCTCACTATTGTCACCACTACCACCACCACCACCATCATCACCCTCACCATTGTCACCACCATCATCACCATCACCATCACCACCATCATCACCATCATCATCATCACCATCATCACCACCACCATTACCATCACCACCACCACCACCACCACCATCACCCTCACCATTGTCACCACCATCATCACCATAACCAGCACCATCACCACCTTTATCACGAACATGCTGAAACTCACAGGATGGCCTCAACTTGCTTCTCTGCCCTGGAGTCAAAAGGAATGAAAACCAGGGGCACCTGCTGGCTCAGTCAGTGGAGCATGTGACCCTTGATCTCAGGATTGTGAATTTGAGCCCCACCTTGGGCACAGAGATTACCTAAAAATAAAATCTTAAAAAAAAAAAAATGAAGAATGAAAACCAGCCAGAAGGTGGAGGGCAGAGCTGACAGCAGAGGAGAAGGTGAGCTGTTTGCAACCCCTTCTGGTGCCCTTTCTGCTGCCCAGGCCTGTTCACACATGCTGCCTACCTTCCCCACTAGATCTTTTAACATCTTTATCATAAAGTCCTCCGCCAGTAATTCTAACATCTCAGCCATCTCTGGGTCTACTTGTACCGACAATTTTTCTCCTGATTATGGGTCACATTTTCCTGCTTCTTTACATGTAACTTTTTATTTACTCCAAATGTTATGTGTAAGACCCAGGAGTGTGCAAAATAAATATATTTCTCCTGGAAAAAGAACATGACCCTTCTTCTTTCAGGCCATGAGTGTAAGGGGCTGAGCCCGTCTAGTATGCGGTGAACCGGGTCTGGGCTTGGATGCCGCACTCATTAGATTCATTTTGCCACTTGCTTCCAGAGTTTTGAAGGTAAGATGGGGTCTTTCCTTTAGGAGAGAAGACGACAATATGATAAAGTTAATGTGTGTCTCTACGTAAAAGGTAGGTGGAACGTGCTTATACGTGGCTGGCGTGGTAGGAGGCAGGTGTATGGAGGGGGAGTGCTGTTGAACGGGAGGCCATTGGTGTGCAGAGATGGGTGGTAATTCCCAAAGATGGCAGAACGTATCTTTGAAGCGCAGATGTTATGGCTGTGAATGTAGAAAATGATGAATATTAGGTTGGTGAAAGGCCTTCTTCGCTGAATCCAGTCCCCTCACAGACCCTGGGAGACATCTCAGGACTTCCAAATCAACTGGCCACAGGCCACGGCTGCTTCCATGGAGTAGGAAAATGTGGACACCCCAGTTCTACCTCCAAACCCCAGCGCATGGGGCATCATCCCCCCCCAAGAGGAATCCACCACTAGAAAACAGAAACTGTCCTGGTCCTGGACCAGATCTCTGCGTCCCAGCCTCGCCCACAAGAGGGGCTCCCATGAGCCCCACTCAGCTCTCTGCCAGACTTCCCACAGAGCTTTCTGGCTTTTGTCAGCTCGAGACAGCCCTAGAAATCTGTGGAAGCCGAGGGGGTGTGTGTCTTAATAAAGCTGGAGCTCTGTAATTTAGCAATTACTGTAACCCACACTTGTAATTTCGGGGGCTTCTCGTAATTCTTCTTTGTACTCTCTCTCTCTCTTAAAAAATACGCAGCTTTAATAGCTTTCTCTTTAATGCTCCAAAGGCTGGCGCCCCCCCACCCCAGGCAGCTGCAGAGCACACAAAGTGTGCAGACTGTGTTCGTGCTGCTTTTCAAGGATTAAAAAGGTGAATTTAATGTTCGGCAGCTCCCAAAGGAAATTGAACTTGCTCTTTGCAATTGTGCACGCCTTCAAAGTCCAGAATCCATCTAGTTTGATCATCAGTGTGAACTGAAAACCGCCGTAAGGTGCAATCTGCCCACCTCCCAGGCTCTGTTATTAACCAGTCACTTTAGTGCTCCCTGATCGCACGAGCGCCACTCTTGCTCCTTGGCCTCCATTCATGTGATTACCTGTTTGTTCATTTAAGGAAGGCTTGTTTTGAGAACCTCCGTGTGCCAGTAATATGCTTCTTATGGGGAATCTAAGTCATAAAAGGCAGGACCTCTTCTCGGGTGTTTGTAGCATGGTGGGGAAGACAGATGACCGTCTCCTAACTGAAGTTCAGAGTGGAGTTGGCACAGGGGCTGTGGGAGCCAGGGTGGGAAGGACGGAAGGACTGGAGAGACAAAGCCCGGGAAGGGGCAGCACTTGGTTGAGGGAGTGGCGAGTGTCAGGCGTGAAAGAGAAGCAGTGCACAGTGGTAAAAGACACATAATTCTGTGGACCTGGGAGGAAATCTGGAAATGGGCAGGAGAGGAGTCAGAAGACAGGCAGGGGCCAGGTTGTGAAGAGCCTTGAGGGCTATGGGGAGGAATTTGAGCTGTGTTTTGCAAGCCGTCGGAGCTACTGCAGACTTTCCTGAAGGGGAATGACGTGGTTAGATCTGCATTTGTGACAGTGCTGTGCAAAGGACCTTTCTGCAGCCCCGTCAGTGTTCTGTGATGGAGCTCTCCGGGGCAGCAGCCACGAGATCCATGTGGCTATTAAAAAGTTGAAATGTGGCTGGAGCATTCGAAGAGTTGCATTTTTAATTTTACGTAAACTTGCCTGCCGTGTTGGACGGTGCAGTTTTAGACGGCGACCACGATCAGCTGCACAAAGACTGTGTTGATGCGGGATGAGGGCCGGTGACGAGCCAGTTAGGATGATATGTGATGACCAGGAGAGAAGCAGTAAGAATCTGGCATAGGGCGGGCCGCCTGCGTGGCTCAGGTCATGATCCAGGGTTCTGGGATTGAGCTCTGTGTCGTCGGGCTCCTTGCTCAGTGGGGAGCCTGCTTCTCCCTCTCCCGCTGCCAACCCCCATGCTTGTGCTCTCGTTCTCTGTCAAATAAATAAATAAAATCGTTAAAAAAAATAAAAAGAATCTGACATAAGGAAGAGATGGAAGAGGAGAAGACAGATTTGAGAGATATGTGGAAGAGCCAGGCACTGGCTATTGCTTGGATGGAAGGGGGACCTTAGATGACTTATGAATTTGTTACTGTGTGCCTGGGTGGCCAGTGGTACTCATATCACAGAGAAAACCAGACACATACTACACACACACACAAATATATTTTATATGTTATTAATACTATTATGATTTATTATATAATAAAATATATTTTATATATTATATAAAATATGCATAGGTGTATTTTATATGTACATAAAATGTACACTTAGTATATAAATATATGATACCCACGCACAGTATATACACATACACAATAACAGACCTAGAGTAAGAGAAAACAAAACCATTGAATGATTTTTTTTTTTAAGATTTTATTTATTTATTCGACAGAGACAGAGACAGCCAGCGAGAGAGGGAACACAGGCAGGGGGAGTGGGAGAGGAAGAAGCAGGCTCACAGCGGAGGAGCCTGATGTGGGGCTCGATCCCATAACGCCGGGATCACGCCCTGAGCCAAAGGCAGACGCTTAACCGCTGCGCCACCCAGGTGCCCCTGAATGATATTTAATAATATAGTTAGGACTGCCTATTTCATTTATATCAATTAATGTAAACGGCATAAATCATCTGTTAAAAGGAAATGACTCTAGAATCAGGTCAGAAAACAAACTCAGTTATATAGTATTTATAAAGAACATATATTAAATAAAGCAATTCAGTCAAGTTAAACACAGAAGAAGGAAAAAACATAACACATCAACCAAACTAAAACAGAAGTATCGGGGTCATAATATTGACACCGGCTCGTTCAGCTCAAGGGCAGAAGCGCTGAGCGGAACAAAGGGGCCACCATAGTGGAGCACACCGCCACCCAAACACCGTGGCATGAGATCTAGAGGGCCGAGCGGAGGAGCCAGGAGGGCAAGCAGGTCAGCGTACTGTGGCTTGCCTCTCTCCACACAACAGGAAGAGCAGACTAGAAGTAAGTAAGGCTGCAGAGAGGCCGAATACCAGCTCTAGACGGAGCCGACAGGTGTATGTTAACAACACCCTGGAGGTAGTGTTCTCTGTCCGAGCGACCGTGGACATTTACGAAAGCTGATTCGAGGCTGTGCCGCAAAGAAACCTCAACAAAATCCCCCAAGAAGAAACATTACTGACTGCATCTGACTTCAGTGTAATAAGACGGGGAATTAATAACAAAAATTAACATTAAAAAATTAACTATGAAAATGGTTGCATTAACTACTTAACTAATAAAATTTTAAGCCTTCTATTCTTACTATGGAGGCCAGCAATGTAATGGTCCAAAATTCATAGAGACAGTATTTCTTGAATTGTACTATAAGCTTGGCTATGTGCTGTATTCCTGGATTTAGCTTTATCTAGCCCACATGAACAGAGTAGAACTTCCTGTTTGTTGGGAAATAGTTTGGTGTCTAGATCACACGCAGCCTGAAAAATATATTGCTTGCTTCAGCTAGCAATCAATACTGGCAGAGTAGGGTAAAATAACCATCTCTCGGTTGTGTCCTTGGACGGAAAACTTGAATGTAGCAAGAATGGAAAGAGTTAAAGAATTTTATGCATTCAAAATATTTAAGCTACGTCAGCAGTAATGCGAAGTCAAGCCACATATCTTTTTAAAAAATAAGTATCCTTAATGAGAGGATAAATCCGTACAACCGCTATCAGATATTAGAGCCAGATGTTATCGGCTTGACCTTTGGGCGACCATAATGCCTCATCGCAGGGTCTGGCAATAGTTTTCATTCTTTAAAATCTGAGTATAGACATTCCTTATCAGATGTGACCTGCACGTGGGTAGAAAAGAAAGCAGTTGGAAAAGATCCACTTTGTGACCCAATGTATAAGCAACTTTGTAACCTCTCCCTGATGTTTGAAAAGAGGGAATATTATGAAAAACCTATTTTTTTAAAGATTTTATTTATTTATTTGACAGAGACAGACAGCCAGCGAGAGAGGGAACACCAGCAGGGGGAGCGGGAGAGGAAGAAGCAGGCTCATAGCGGAGGAGCCCGATGTGGGGCTCGATCCCAGAATGCCGGGATCACGCCCTGAGCTGAAGGCAGGCGCTTAACGACTGCGCCACCCAGGCGCCCCTGAAAAACCTATTTTTCTACCCATCTATCTGTCTACTGCTTCATAACAAATGACCCCTGAACAGTAGCTTCCAACAACAGGCATTCACTCCCAGTCTCCGTGGCTCAGGAATTGAGGACCATCAAAGGGGGAAGGTCCAGCCCAGGGTCTCTCGAGAAGTGATACTCGGGCCAGAGGATGTGGTTCCCAGACGGCTCTATTTCTGTGGCTGTTGGCAGAAGCCACATGGGTTCCTTGCCACGTGGGCCTCTCTTCACATTACAACTGGCTTCCCTGGAATGAGTGACCCAAGGGAAAAAGAAAGAACATGACCCGAACAGAAGCTGTGATGTCTCCCTTACCTCAATCTTGGAAGTGAGGCACCATCTTTCCTGGGAACTCCACTGGTTACCCAGACCATCCTCGGGGCCAAGTGGGAAGGGAGCACACGGGGGTCATCTCGGGGACTGGCCATCCCAATCTACGTCTTGATCTGTTTATACACACGGGTAGAAATTTCCTTAACCTTATGAACTGTATTATTAAAATACTTCGTCTATTCTTTTCATCCACTGAGTATCAACCAAGAGAGGTGGTCACTATCAGCCATGGCGATTCTCACTCTTTTTGTATTTGGCCACTTTTTGTTGATAGGTTTTGATTCCGTATTAATCTGCCCCATGATGTATTACATTATGTTTTCGTTGTGGATCCTACCCTTGATCTTTATAAAATAACTATGCCTTTTGGTATCTTTCGCTCTTGGTGCTGTGCTAATAAGAACGTCCCCACCTCCATTTTCTGTTTGTTTGCCTTTCCCTGATCGTGGTTGCCTGCTGTTTTAAATTGTAATCTCTCCTTAATATTTAATTTCTCTTTTGTTTTGAAAGTGCCTCCGGTAAACAGCATATACTTGTAAGTTTTTTTTAATAAAGGAAAACACTCATTTGCTTTTATTGTTATAACAAACACACGTGGTTTTAATGCTTTTGTCTTCCTGGCTTCTCTGTTTTCTGTGTGTGTGTGCTAAGTCTTCTGGATTTTTCTCTACAGATTGTATTTTTACCTTCCTGGCATATTCTCTAGATATTTGTAAGGTATGTATTTCTTATTAATTCTGTATTTAGTTGTTTTTTTAAAAAAGATTTTACTTATTTTTATTTGAGAGAGAGAGAGAGAGAAAACATGAGCAGGGTGGGGAGGGGCAGACGGAGAGGGAGAAGCAGACCCCCCACGGAGCAGGGAGCCCGATGCGGGACTGGATGCCAGGACCCCGGGATCATGACCTGAGCCGAAGGCAGATGCTTCACCAACCGAGCCCCCCAGGCGCCCCAAGTGTAAACTTAAGAACATTACAATCTACGTGTTTTCAAAATCATTTTATAATTACGCTAAAGCGTGTGCATTGTTTTAAATGTTAAATAGTCTTAAAAGGAAAGTAGCAAGAAGTCGCCAGTTTCATACCCTGTCTCTGCAATGAACGACATGTTTGTGTCCCCCAAAGGTCATAGGTGAGAATGCTAACCCCCAAGGTGATGGTGTCCTTGGGAGGTGACGAGGTCATGAGGGCAAAGCCACAGGAATGGTATCGGTGCCTTTCGTTGGAGACCCCTTCTGCCGCGGGAGGATACAGTGAGAGGACGGTCTAGGAACCAGACGCCGAGTCTGCGGGCGGCTTGATCATGGACTTCAGCCTCCGGAAACGCGAGACTTTCGCGTCTGTCGCTTATAAGCTACTCTTCTTGGTGTGTTGTTATAGCGGCCTGAATGGGCTAAGACATCGTCCCACCTAACCTCTGAGATCCCTTTTTCAAGTGTATTTCATCTAGTTTTGATTTTGGCTTTGGTTCACGCCTCCATAATGTACTTCCGTGACGTTTCTTGACGTCACCCTCAACGTCCCGTGGCGGAGAATGAAGATTTGTCACAGTGCTCTCTCTCTCACCCCCACACCCCCTCCCTGCTCTCTGTCCATCTAATATGGCACACGTTGGGTTAAAATCATTATTTGGTGTTTGCATTATTGGGGTCATGCAATAGGGACTTAGGAAAAGCCACCTAATTTTCACCACCAAGGTACATACTGTTATTATGGTTACATTTCCTTTCTTGTGTCCTTGTTCTTCTTAGAGTTAATATTCGTTAATAACATCTAATTAGATATGATTATTTGGTTACACGGTTGACTAGGTCACAATTGCTTCCTAAATTCTCTAACCTCATGCCCGTGGGGCTGGAGAGGGGGGGTTGGTGCACGCACATCCCCCCACCAGCACCGCAGGCGAGAGCGTCCCCGCACTTTCCACGTATTGCACACGTGCCTCTGTTCCAGACCCTAACTCACTTTTGGTTCCTGTGAAAGCAAGGAGTCGGAGAAACGCGGCTCTGAGCCTTCCAGCTCCCATGATACAAAGTGGTGGAAACGGGGGCGCCTGCATGGCTCAGTCGGTAGAGAGTCCAACTCTTGGTTTTGGCCCAGGTCCTGGGCTCGGGGTGTAGGATCGATTCCCCCGTTGTCCTCCACACTCAGCGTGGAGTCTGCTGGAGATTCTCTCTGTCTCTCTCCCTCCCCCTCTGCCCTTCCCCCTGCTTGCACTCTCTCTCTCTGTCTTTTTCAAATAAATAAACAAACAAATAAAATTTAAAAAAAAACACTAAAAAACCAAAGTGGTAGAAATGGACTGTGGGTGCTACCGAAATTGTGACGTGCAAGCATGTAGAAAAATTATGCCCTGATCTTTGGACAGAATAACAAGATATACTTGAGCTCCAAACCTGTCTTGAATTTCTCTGGGTCCCCAGCCCAGGTGAAGCGAGGGGAACGGCTTGTGAACATTCATGAAATGTCTGGCCTTTTACGGATGATGCTTCCAAACTTGTAAACCTTGGCTAGGTGTGGCAGAGAGAGTGTGTCTCAGTCTGTTCAGGCTGCTTTAACAAAATGACCGCAGACCGCGTGGCTTATGAACAACAGACCTTCATTCCTCACGGTTCGGAAGGCCGGAAGTCCAGGATTAAGACGTGGGCAGACCCGGTGCCTGGTGGGAGCCTGCTCCAGGCCCACAGGGGGGCTGCATCGCTGGAAGGGGTGAGCGAGCGCTCTGGGGCCTCCTTAACGCAGGTGCGAATCCCATTCACGCGGGACCTCCGAGGGTCCTTACCTCCAATACACTGGGTGCTAGGATTTCACAAATGAATTCCAGGGGGACGCAGATGTTCAGTCTAATAGTGGAAGACCCTGTAGCTAACCACCATGTTAGACTCTAGAATTCTGACAAGGTTCCTATCAAGGAGAAAAAGGATGTGATGCTTCCTACAGAGGAGGGAGAATCACTGGGGACCCGTGTGCTCTGTTTCTCTCTCTGACCTCCCTGCCCAGCCTGGGGACCCCAACGTGGGGACCCAGATCCTGCCCGATAGGACACCTCAGGTCTGCTCCTGAAAGTGGAGGTGCTTGTCCCATGTCAAGCTGGAAGCACCAGGGAGGCCCTGACCGTAGCCAAGAGCCATCCGGAAAGTGGCTGCTGACATCGGGGCAGTGTAAAGCCCCGGCTACGGGTCCGGCGTCGTGATTTTCAAGTTCCATCTTACTTTTGTCCTTAGAAGGGTCACTTCGTTTTGCCAGGGTTCTGTGGCCATGGCCCCCACCCCTGGGACTCAGAGCTGGAGGCAGGGAGCTTAAGGGGCTCCTGCAACGTATTTTAGGGACAATCTGCCTCTGGCTGACCAGGACTCTTCCGGCGATGCTGACGCTCTGTGTTACGGACAGAAGAACCCAAGAGCTTCACAAGCCACATCCGGCCCTCCGCACGGCGCAGGGCTCAGAGCGGGGAGCAGCTGTTTTGAATGCGCAAAATGGATTTTCGAGGCTTCCAGTCTGCACCTGCAGAGAGAGAAGATGGCGGCCTGAACCAGGCCCTCCTTCCCTCGTCCCTGCGTGGGGCCCGGCCCTCCTTCCCTCCTCCCTGCGTGGGGCAGAGCGCCGCGGCCCAGCTTCCTGCGTCCGTCCTGGTGCCAGAGGCTTGAACCTTGCTGAGCAGCATGTGCAGGTATGCCTCCCTGGGTGAGCCCCCCTCCTCCCTGCCGTCTGCGAGCGCAGACCCTCCCTCCACACCCCCTCCAGGCTCCCACGTGGATCTTCGTGTAATTAATTAATATTGCATTCATCAGAGCGTAATTCATGTTCTTGTAATATACAGGATTTTAAAAAAAGTGATAGGCTTGGCTTTCCGGGCTGGGAGAGATGATGGGGAGCCCCCGTGACAGCGTTGTCTGTTCGCCGAACTTCCCCATCTCAGGGTGCAGGAATGCTTACCACGGTGAGCCCCCCACTCCCCAGCCCTGCCCAGGAACACCGCAGCCTCCCTCCTGGGGTGGGGGCCAGGCTGGGAATGCATTCGGCAGGCCGAGCAAGCCAGCGTGTGGGGACAGGACTTCGGGGTGCTGGGGGAGGCAGAGGCTCGGGGGCAGGTCCGATGCCCGGAGAGATGCCCGGAGTGCCCTGTGTGAGGCCCTTTCCCTCCCAGTGCCATTGGCCTCTCCGCTGGCGTCTGTGACCCCAGCAGCTCAAGGGCTCCTGGCCAACCACCCTACCGAATGGCAGGGAGGGGAGACGTGGCGCCCTCAGGGTGTGGATTTTGCTCTGTGACCGGAGGCAGATGAACTCAGAAGACCAGCGCGGTGGGGGCTGGGCTGTCCAGGGCGAGTCCCATGGGGGGGGGGCTCCCGGGGCAGCGTCTAGGGGTTCCAGGCTTTGCTCAGAGCCTGCGCAGTGCACGTGGGGGGGGGCGTGGTCCTGGGGGGCAACCCAAGGGCCCGGTGGAAGGCTCTGTTCCAACCAAGCCTCTCCCTTCATGTCCTGTAAGCAGAGGCCCCGCTTGCTCTGGCCGCGGTCCCTTGCCTCGGGGACCAAAGAACACAGCACGGTTATTTGGGGAAAGGAGGCACCCAGAGTGGCAGCAGCCGGGCAGCATGGCTGTGGTCACCCGGGAGGGGGCGGGTCACAGGGCCCTGCCTTCGTTTAACCCTCTGCTCTGCCCTGGGGCCCAGCGTGGCCAAGAGGACCCCTTCCTTCTCTCTCCTCCCCTAGCACAGCCCTTCCTCCTCCTTCCCTGCTTTTTAATGCTTTCCTTTCTGCAAGGCTCTTGGCGTCAGCTCCCCACCCCCGAGCTGCCCGCCCTCGAACGTGCCCAGTGCAACCACCTCTCTGCGAGCTTCCAGGACGTCCTCGGGGTGCGGAGAGTCTGAAAGCATCCTGGATGCTCAGGGTGGGCGCCCCGCCCCTCCCCTCATGACCCCCTCCTTCTGCAACTTCCCAGGTGCGGGGGCGGGGCGTGGAGGGACGGAGGGGCCGTGGGCAGAGTGACCATTGTTGAGAAGGAAGGCTCACCTGTGCAGGGGGCAGAGCAGGCAGAGCCACCTGGGCCAAGGCCAGGGACGGTGCATCGCTGTGTGTGGCCAGCTGAGGAAGCTTCTGGAACACCAGCTCATGTAATAGCAGAGAGCATTCCAGAATGGGTAGAGGAGCCTACAGGGGGCTGGAACGTGATTTGCGTTTTCTGTCTTGGTTCAGAGCTTGACACGCCCGTGCGTCTGTGACACCGAACAACACATGAAGTGACCGGGCTGCAGAGTGGACGGGGGCCACTGCGCGCCACCCAGTCTCCCAGGAAATGGGTTCTTCTTTTCTCTCTGCTGCTGGAAGGGACGGGCCAGTGAGGAGGGTGAGGGTCCCTACCCCTCCCAGGGGTACCCGGCCACTCTGAGTGGCACTCTGTTCTAAAGTGGGGGTGAGGGCCCCGGGGACCACGCCGTTGGTGGTGACTGTTCCACTGACCCTTGGAGAGCCGGGAGGATGTGCTGTTGGGGGCTGCCTGCCTGGCATCATTAGGGGGCCGGCTGTCTCTCTGTCCACCGCCGGCATGACATGGCTAGAGGCCAGGGTGACAGGAAGATGTTCTCAGGACAGCTGGTGATTTGACCTGACACGTGTCAGAGAGGCACTGGCCTCCTGCCTGCACCCCCCCGGGGAAGAGCCGTGGCTGCTGCTGCTCCCAGAGCTGGGAGAACTGCCCGCCCCTAAAAGCTGAGGAGGGCTGCTAATGAGCCCACAGAGGGGTTGCCCACCGGGGGGGAGCGGGCAGGGGCGGGGGGTGCCTTCCCCCTGCTGGCCAGGCCCCGCGGTGAGGCTGCCCACCCCTCCCACACTGCCGGCCACCTCGTGGGGTGTCTAAGGTTGACCCTGGAAACCACCTGCTCCCCTCTCTTATCGGGACAGTCCTTCACATGTGGAACGTTCTGGAATGTGTTTGCTCCTTTGAGGCATGTATTTATTATTATGTGAAAATCACCCTCGGGTGTATTTATCCTTAAAGATAAATAAAGCCAGTGGCTGGAACCGAGTGTTCTTACAGGAGAGCCCTCAGAACGATGCTGGACTCGGGTCCTCAGGAAGCCCTTCCTCCCCGGGCAGGGCCAGCGTGCAGAGTCCGGTGTGGACAGGACACCCTGCCCCATTCAGACCCCAGCACCTCAGGATGTGGAGAGAAGGTCTTTGAAGAGATAATGAAGGTTAAATGAGGTCACTAGAGTCGCCCTGATCCAGTGTGACTGGTGTCCTTGTAAAAAGCAGAGACGACGAGACACACACGGAGGGACGACCGTGTGAGGACACAGGGACAAGGACCAAAGCCTCCGAAGGAACCAGCCCTGCCCGCGCCTGGATCTCAGATTCCTGCTTCCAGAATGGTGGGCAAATAAATATCTGTTGCTAAAACTGCCCAGCCCCTGGCCCCTTGTTGCGGCAGCCTGAGCGGACTAGTAGGGAATCTCTTAGAAACTGTGAATCCAAAATGTATTTCTGTGAGCACCTGGACGGCTCAGTGGGCTGAGCTTCTGACTTGATTTTGGCTCAGGGTCCTGGGATCGAGCCCTGTGTTGGGCTCCACATCTCCCTCTGCCTCTCCCCTCCCGTCTCTCTCCCTCTCTAAATAAATAAATAAACAAAATAAAAACAAAATGTATTTCTAAAAGGTACATCCCAGGTCCCTAAAAACATCTGTTCCGGTAGGAGAAACTTCCAGAATGTGTGTGCTGGAACGCGCCAAGATGTTTTCATGCTCCAAGCCCCTTGCCCAGCACATTCCCCCTCAAAGACGTTTTCTCAAAACGCGCTCTTTTAAAAATGTTTTTACACAACAGATCAACGTTTAACTACATGCTTAAAGAGCAATTATGACTATGTTCACCTGTCAGAGTAGGACGGCGTCGCTCCTGTTTCCAGTTGGTTGGATAAATAAATAATCAGCTTGTATTTTTTCTAAACCTACCACCCACTGTAATTATGTATTTACCTCTATGATAATACCACATCGCTCTCAGTTTTAGTGACGAGTGGGGCTGAAGTATTCCAGTAAAAGAGAGAGGAATGACTCTGAAGGAGGAGGGACCCTGTTACCCGCCCACCCCTCCCCCATTGTATGCCTGCCGATGTCCCGAATTCCGGGGAGCAGCTCTGAGAAGCCCATGGACGCCTTGCCTCCTGCAGGGTCTCGTATCTATGACCCACGTGCTGAGAGGGCCTCCCCGTGTGGGGACCAGAGGAGCATGTGGCCCTGCCACCTATGGGGTCATGGAAGAGGGTACAGTGCGTGACTGCTCCCGGGGGCCTAGCTGGCAGCGGGGACTGAGTCTTGATGCCACATCCCGCAGAATCATGAGGCCTCCGTCGGTCTTCGCAACCTCCCTCCTTTGCTCACAGAGCCTTTGGTGATGATGTCCACAACTAGGGGTGGCCTTGCCTTCCTTTAAATTTCCGAAGCAATCAGGATCTTATGCCCTGACTGCTGGTGACAGAGCCCTTACCTCATACCCTAGACTCCAGAGTAAATGAAACAGGTCACATCGTGCCCATTTTACAGATGGGGAGAGAGAGAGAGAAGCTCAGCGACGTGGCCCGGTTCAGGCACTTGTGATATTTAGGCCCCATATTTCTATCTGGTGCTCTTCCAACATATCCCGCAGCGGAAATTTGGGGACATGAAGCCATTTAACGATGGGGTCACTACCACTATAGGTGTCAAGAAATTCTGCTTTAAGAAGATATTCAGTCCAAATCCGAGGTGGTCATTGATGGCTGCTTGCGCTGGGAAAGCTTGTCTACAGGACACGTTGGAACCACAGGTCCCGCGCTCTGGGTGGCTGAGGTCACGCAGTGCGCACCAGAGGGCGGGCCCTCCCTCTCTGCAGCTTGCTAGCGGAGTGTGTGGAGGGTGCGCTGGGGCGGTGCCCACCGTTCTCATTACCTGGGCTTTCTCAGGCCGTGATTATGAAAGGAACCAGAGAAGCTAAAGTCAAAGGAAATGGGGAAAAATTTTTTTTCTTTAATAGCAAAATCAGGCAGAAGGAAAGCTCCAAAATTTTACTTCTTAACTCGACTTTTTCAGGTGCAGGAGAAAAACTCTCAAATTGGAGTCTAAATCCAGGCGGGTTTAGGACCCGGGGGAATCTACCTGACGGCGTCCAGAGAGAGTCTGGAAGGTGTACTTAGATGAGCCCATCGAAGGGTCTGCTCCGGTCCCAAGGCAGGCAGAGAGAGGCAGGCCAGGCGGCAGCGGGCTGTGCCGGGAGGGGTCTGCCCAGCCCCCCTGGATGGGCTACCTCGGAGGCCTGGGTGCCAGTCCCTCCTGGACCAACCCACCAGCCTGGTGTCTCCGAGCATCTCTGAGGACGTCTTCAAATATTCTCAAAGCAAAACTAATCCTAATAGAAACCAGATCAGCCAACACCATTAGTCATTAAGAAAATGCAAATCAGAACCAAAACGTGACGTCACATCATGCCTGCTGGGGTGGCTTATTACTGAAAAAACCGGAAAATGACCAGTGTTGGTGAGGACGTGGGGAAGTTGGAGCCCTGCTGCGCTCCTGGGGGCAGGGTGGGCGGGGGGTGGGGGGTGTAACATGGTGCAGCCGCCTGGCCAACGATCCGGTATTTCCTCAGTAGGTCAAATACAGAATCACCCCGACCCAGCGCTCCCAGCCCTAGGTGCATGCCTGCAAGAGCCGAAAGCAGAGACTTCAACACATACTTGCACAGCCACGTTCACAGCAACGTTATTCCCGGTAGCCAAGGGCGGGACCAACCCAAGTGTCCATCAGGGGAAGCACAGCAGTATGTGGTGTGTCCGGACCCTGGAATACTATTCAGCCTTAAGCAGGAACGAATGTCGGTGTTTGCACAACATGGATGGACCTTGAAAACCTTGTTGGAAGACTGGAGAAGGGCGTCCGACCGTCCTTCTGCCAAGGGGCTTACATTTTCCTCTCTCCCTCTTTCTTTTGGAGGAGGACATGGTCATCCACTTCCAACCCATGCTTCTTGGTCAGTCATCGTTGGTCCCTCCTGCTGGACGGACGAAGAAGCTCAAGGTGGTCTTCTGTCCTTCCTTTAACAGCCTCTGGGACTGATTTCCTGGACATGTTCCCTGGGCTGCCTCCCGTGCCTCTGGCTGCCCCGCTCAGTCTCCTTGACTGCAAACACTGGAGGTTTCCCTCTTGCACATCTCAGTCGGTACCCACCTCCTTGGGACCCGAATCTCCTCCACAGCTTTAGTACCATCTGCGCTGATGACCCCCAAATTCCCATCTCTTCTGTGCTGAACTCCAGGCTCGCGTGCCTGCCTCCTGCAGGTCTCCGCGTGGCGCCTGATCGAGACTGCAAGCAGCGTGGCCAACCCTGTGCTCCGGGTTCCCGTCTCCCCCACCTGTCCTGCTTCAGGAACGGCAAAGCCACTCGTGGGGTGGCTTGGACGCTCCCTGCTTCCTCTCTTTCCTCACAGTGCACAGTCCGGCTCTCAGCAGCCCATTGGCTCCACCCAAGCCCAAGCCACCATCCCTCCTCACCACAATTATCTTCTGTCTCTTCACAGGTCTGCCTGCTGCCCCCCACCTTCCCTCCAACAGCCTCCTTGCCACAGACAAGCCGGGTGAGCCCTTGACAACTTAAGTGAGATCAGGTCAGTCCTCTGTTCGAAAGCTCCCGTGACTTCCATCTCAGAAAAAAAAAAAAAAAGGTGCAAAGTCTTTCTCTTGGCCTCTGAGGCCCTGCATTAACCAGTCCCAGTTTATTCCTTTCTGAGCCATACCGCCTGCTTGTGTTCCTTGAACGTGTGTGCGCTAAGCTGCCTCAGGGCCTTTGCACTGGCTGTTCCCTCTCCCTGGGTTGCTGTTCCCTCCCGAGTTCCA
Source organism: Ursus maritimus (assembly GCF_017311325.1). Classification (NCBI taxonomy): domain Eukaryota; kingdom Metazoa; phylum Chordata; class Mammalia; order Carnivora; family Ursidae; genus Ursus; species Ursus maritimus. The sequence goes on along the minus strand of NW_024424897.1, from coordinate 4,492,095 downwards.
CATGTCTTGCACCTGCATCTGTGTCCGCTCATCAGAGAGGCCTGGCTATACCTATCTCGAAGAGCAGCTGCTTTCACTCCTCTCGGCACGCCCTGCCTTGTTTCCACAGCTTGTATTCCACCTGACATAGCGTGTAATTATTTCATTTATTCGCTTACTGTCCCTCTTCCCCACTTTGTAAGGGCTAGCGCTTTGCTTTGAGTATTGTGTCCCAAGGGCCTGGCCCGTAGTAGGCCCTATACATGTAGGTTGGGTGAAAGAGTGGCCCAGTGCCTTTGCTCATTGTCTTGAAAAGATCTGGGCTAACTCTATCTATCTATCTATCTATCTATCTATCTATCTGGATATTCATTTATTTTTAAGTAGGCTCTATGCCCAACGTGGGGCTTGAACTCATGACACTGAGATCAAGAGTCCCATGTTCTACCGACTGAGGCAGACAGGTGCTCCTGGGCTAACTCTTGAGATGTCACAGGACACAGGGGCCCGGACGGGGCAAGTTCAAGCCCCAGGGGTGAGTCAACCAGAGCTTGGCTTTCCGTTGTGTCTGCCTCCTGGATTCTGGGCGCTTTTCCCATTCATAATCTCCTTTGAAGGCAAGAGGCCAGTACAATAGGTCCACGATGCTGGGAGGTGATCTGAGGTCTGTGGGGGCATCAAGGAAATGCTGTATCTCACGAATCTAAGGTGTGGATCAAATCTGCAAATACCCTGCATGTCGTCTTTAAGGGGATTTGACCCCTGGCTGAATGCCTGTGGTCTCCCTGCTGGCCCCAGCTTCCGGGCCTCCTGCGTGTGGGTCCCCTTCGCTGCACTCTGTCCAGTGTGGACAAGAGCCAGCTCTCCCGTAGCAGAAGTCAGGCTGCTCTGTCCCTAAGAACCTACACTTTTGGAAGGAGGTGACCTCAAGGTTCCAGAAGCACAGGCATCCCCGATCCTTGCTACCGTCTCAGCAGCCCCGACCTGGGCCCAGGCGCCCCGTGCCTCATAGCCCACTATTCCTCGGGGTGAAAGCTGGCTCCCTTGGGAGAGGAGGTGGGTCCTTGCCCTGGGGTGTGCGAGGTCTAGATGGCTGCTCTGAGATCCTTTCAGAGAGAAGGGTTTCTTGCAGAAGCTTTCCGACAGCCGACTGTCAGAACCATACAGGAATATTCCCAGGCCCCATGCCAGCTCGCTGAACAGGAGCGTGGCCACGGCGGGGCCTGGAATGCTGCTTCTCAACGCTGCTCCGGCCACTCACGTGCCGCTGAGGTTAACAGGGAGGCACAGGGAGAGGGAGTCCGGCTGGGGGGGGCGCCGATGTCACACCTGCCTGGGACTCAGCCAAGAAACACCTTTCTGGCTTGGCTGCCTTGGAGGCAGGCAAGGCAAATCTGACCAGCCCGAGACCCCCAGGGTTTCCAGACCTGTCTCATCTGGCAATGGCTAGTCTGAAAAGGTGGGGAGTTTTGTCAGCAAAGAGTCAACCAAAATGTATTCCTTGAATGCAGAACTCCTGGGCTGAGAACACAAGGCCAGAAGTCAGAACATGGGAAGCTGCAGGCTGCCCCCCTGCTTCTCTTCTGGGGTCTGAACTGGGCAGCCCGGAAAAGCAGCGCCGAAGGGCTGGGGCCTGCGAGCTGCCCTTGGTCTCATCCGTGGGAAGCCAGGAGGAGATGTCCTTGCCTGGGGATGCCACTCACCACCACCCCTGCCAAACAGGAGGCGATGGACTTGGTGGGAGCCGCGTGTCATCTGGGGACAGTGGTCTGTGTGTGGCGGGGGCAGCCCATCAAACACCCGTCCTTGGTCTCCAGCATAGCCCGAGGGGGGGGTGTATGGTGTCTTTCTGCTGTGTATGGTGTCTTTACACTTCCCACTTGAGGAGAGAATTTAATTTGTAATAAATCTGTGTGCCTACTGGACAAAATTATGTGGAGATGTATTACGCCGTATTATGGCGGCAGTTCAGCACCCCAATGGCTATAAAAATTAATTCCTTATCCTAAACATTATTTTATAGCTTTTACAATGAGTTGGCTTGTGGTTGGGTCCCTGGTTTGGGCCATTATGAGTAATTAGTGTCATCAAACAGCATCATGTAATCTGTCCCCTCTCTCTCCAGCCCTCCGCTGGCCTCACCCTGTGTCTTGTCACCAACTGGATCCCGTTAAGTCATCAGTCTTGTAAATGGGCTACACTGGGTCACAGCTGCCTGCTGGCTTTGATGGCCAAGAAAGAGGTTTTCCTTTTATTCCTGAATGGCCAGTTCTGCTCTGTGTTTTCCCCTTCTTTCAAAGTACTGTGTGTTCTTGGGGAGATCATGGTCGTTTTCCTCCTGAGCAGATAAGGACTGACAGCTGTTTAGGAAGGAAGGCTCCTTAATCCGGGATCCAAGGGGGGGGGGGCTTCCAAAGGTCTTAGAACCCCTTGCAATTGTCTGGAAGACGTGTCCACATGCGTGGATAGGTATTTAGTTTCCCTCTGAGAAAGTGAGTCGGGAGGTTTCTGCAGATGGACGAAGGGAATCCATGTCCCAAAGGATCGGGACTAACATTTATTGAGAAGCAATACAGACCAGATGGCCCGAGGTCCCTAACCTGGAGTTCATGGACCTGTTGGGGTCCAGGAGCTTGGATGAGACAAATTTACATTTTTTGTTTCGGCAAAGTTCTGCAATTTAGCATTTCCTTCCACTATGAAATACGCGATACACCACTGCGGTTTTCCCAGCTGTTTCTTCACTACATTAAAGTTGTTGCGGATATCTCAAAATACCCTTCGTGCTTGTCCTCACTTAGGAATCGTGTTGGTCGTTAGATCCACAACCACGGTTTATTTAATGCATCGACGAGGAAGTACACATACCGTCTCGATCTTTACAACCTGTTTTAAGAACGGGCATTCGTTGTCATTGGTCACCATGGTAATTCTACGTATTTCATTTTATGCATTTATACGTATTATTCTGAGCAGGGTCCACAGTGGAGCCATGGTTAGGCGCCACTGGTATGCACTACAGCAAGTGCACGCATCAGAGGTTATGCCGTGTCTGAGTCTGGACACCCTCGCCCACTTCATGCCTACCTGGTCTGTGCTCTCCTGGCTCCCTTTGCAATGGGGACAACAGCGACCAATGAAGGGTGCCGAATGGTTAAAAGCTCGTACCGGTGAAAGCTTTAAGGTACCGCCAGGTACTACGTCATGCTCTTCACGTCAGTTTCCTCATTTAATCCCCCTGCAGCTCTACAGATTCAGTCCCAGAATTATTCCCATTGTCCAGATGGAGACGCTGAGGTTTATTTTAAGGAAGTGCCCGAGGTCACACAGCTAAGAAGTGGTAGTACCAGACAGAAGCCCAGGCCACTGGACACCCGATCCCTCGTGCAACACGTGCTTTGATTTTTACCCATAATATTTACCACTGCTGGTGCTCTGTATTTCTTCTCGTAGATCTGAATTCTGTGTGGCATTATTTCCCTTCATCCTGAGGAACTGCCTTAGGCACTTCTTGTGCTGGGCTGCTGCTAGAGGAATTCTCCGAGTTCGTTATCTGCCATTGTGTTTGTCTCATTCTCATTTTTGAGAGATATTTTCCCTTGATGCAGACTCGTGAACCAACAACCCTCTCCCTGCCTCACCCCCTGCCCCCAGTTCTTTAAGATTTTTGCCCCCTTGTCTTCTGGCTATTTCTGTTGAGAAAACAGCTATAATTTTTATCGTTGTTTCTATGTAATGCATGTTTTTTTCCTGCCCACTTTCAGGATTCTCTTTTTTCTTTTTCTTTCTTTCTTTTTTTTTTAAAAGATTTTATTTATTTATTCGACAGAGATAGAGACAGCCAGTGAGAGAGGGAACACAAGCAGGGGGAGTGGGAGAGGAAGAAGCAGGCTCATAGCGGAAGAGCCTGATGTGGGGCTCGATCCCGTAACGCTGGGATCACGCCCTGAGCCGAAGGCAGACGTTCAACCACTGTGCCACCCAGGCGCCCCTCTTTTTCTTTCTTTCTTTTGTCTCTCTCTCTTTCTCTCTCTCTCTTTTTCTTAGCAGTTTGACTCTAGTGTGCCTAGGTATGGGTTGCTTTGAATTGACCCTGCTTGAGGTTTCCTGAGATTCTTGGATCTGTAAATCAATGTTTTTCACCAAATTTGGGAAATTTTAGCTATTATTTCTTCAAATATTTCTTCAGCCCCATTCTTTTTAACTTCTCTGTTAAAAAGTCTGCTTACATTAAAAAAAAAAACCCTTCTACTTACATATATGTTATACCACATAATTTTGTCCAGTAGATTACCAAATCTCTTGTCGGTTCTCGTGAAATCTTTTTCTCTATATCCTTCAGATGGAATAATTCCTATTGACCTCTTTTCAAGCTTACTAATCTTTGCTTCCATAGTATCTAATCTCCTAGTCAGTGAATTTTAAATAGTTTATTTCTAAGTTCTGGACACAATTTGGTTATTTTTTAATAGCTTCTATTTCTTTCCTGAGATTCCCCCTATTTTGTTCGTGACCAACCTTCATTTAAAATTGTGAGCACATTCTTAATAGCTGCTTTAAAGGTCTTTTCTGCTAAGAGAGTTTAGCTCAGATCTTTTTCTATTAATTTTCTTTTTCTTGATAGGGGTCATATTTTTCTATTTCTTCACATGTCTAGTAGTTTTTGATTGTATGCTGGACATTTCAGAAGATATGTTGTATGGAGTCGGGATAGTTTAATCCTACTTTTAAAAAATGTTGAGTCTTGTTTGGCATGCAGTGGACTTCTCGGTGAATGTTTTCCTCCTGCAAGCTTTGGCTGTGTTCTTTGTCTGGACGGACCTGCTTTGGTTTTCAACTTGGATCTACGGTGTGGGCCTTACTCTAAGGGTCTTTACTGCTAAGACCTGGGCTTTCTGGGGTCTCAATTTAAAGGTGCTTTCAGCTAAAATATAGGCTATAGGTTGATGTAAATTTCTTTTAGGGCCTTTGAGGATGCATCAAAAAGAGAAAGTAAGTTACTCTGGGTACAGGGGGTGAAGATAAAAATATGGTAAGAAGTAGATTTGCCTGACTGTTGATAGAGATCTGCTGAGTATAAGATGTTGAGAACCGGGATGCCTGGATGGCTCAGTGGTTAGGCCTCTGCCTTCGGCTTGGGTCATGATCCCAGGGTCCTGGGATCGAGTCCCACGTTCGGCTCCTTGCTCAATGATGTTGAGGACAGAGAAATGCACAGTGGCTACAGATGTAAGTCCTAAGTGGGAAGTCACAGGACAATACCCATGAATTGGAGGTACGGATTTGTGACAGAGCTGCTTCTCATCAGGGTAATTCTACATAGAAAGTTCAAGGATTTACTTATGGTTTGCTTCAGAGGCCTTGGAGCAATGCTGGGGAGGTGAGCTGGTTATTGAATGTTTTTAAAGAAACACTGATGGATTCTTTTCAAGCACCTGTAGTGACAACTTAATATATTCAAATGTCTCAAAGTTACTTGGTAAGGACCAGAACAAACAGATAAGCTTCCTTGGTGACCGGAATACCTTTGTTTGGAAATATGTGTTATAATAGATGCACCAGATGCACCTGAAGATAGTTTCCTTTTTTTTTTTTTTTAAGATTTTATTTATTTATTTGACACAGAGAGCGAGCACAAGCAGGGGGAGCGGTAGAAGGAGAGGGAGAGCAGGCTTCCTGTTCAGCAAGGAGCCTGATGTGGGGCTTGATCCCAGGAACCCAGGATCATGACCTGAGCCAAAGGCAGACACTTAACCATCTACCGTCTTGGGTACACTGTTAAGTTGCTTAGGTAACTCCTTAATTCAGCAAGAAAAGACACACTTCATCTTAGCCCAGATGGGATTTGGAATGAGAAATATCTGAATTAATGGTGATGGGCTCAGATGGGGACAGCCGGAAACTTCTCTGCCTCGTCCTATGACAACCTGTGACACGGGAGGGCCTGAGTCTTACTGCTCGCCTCGTTCTGATGGGCTCTGACAAGGATCAACTGAAGGGCTTCAATACTGTAGAGGTGCTTTTGCTTTTCAGAGGGACCATCTGAGCTGGACTCCCACGTTAGCAGGGCCCCCAGGTTCCCAAGGTCCAGACCCTTCCCTGAGGCCTGGCCTCGTCTTGGTGCACGGTGCTGTATTCACGGCTGCCTTGGTGTCTCCGTAGTTCCTGACCAAGCCAAGGGGTTTGAAGCTTTCTTGTTTCTCTAAGGACTTGCCTGTCAAAGAGAATTAGCTTGAGAGGAAATGGGAATAAGGACTTGACGTGAATTTAAGGTAAAAACCTCTAGGATCTGAAGAGAGTGGGTGTGACAGCCAATACAGGCCTCAGGGGCCCTGAGGGAGATGTTCACACAGGTGCTGAACTGTGTGCTGACCCCTGACCAGGGAAGCGCCTGCTGGGACCAATTAGAATCTCTCTTTCTGGGCTGAATTCATTTGCATAAACTGTGGGCCCCCAGGAAAAATTTTCCAAATGGCCTTCTATTCTTTGCTAAATGAAAAAGGTTCCTCTTCTTTCTTCGGCTGTCAGCTTGCACTGGCTTCCTGGGCAAGCTTGTGCTGGCTCCTCAGACCAGGTCCCCTCATTTGGCCACACTCCTGTGTCCTCTGCCTTTCCGGCCACACACCTCAGCTCATGATTATTTGTGCTTTCTCCCAGACTCCAGCACCACGGACAGGGCCTCTGCATTGCTTAATCGCCATCGGGTGTACTTTCTCCCAGACTCCAGCACCAAGGACAGGGCCTCTGCATTGCTTAATCGCCATCTGATAGCCCATGCTTAGTGCACAGTTGGTGTTACCGGCTCAGTGAACAAATGGATTTCCTTCCATGACACCTGTCTGCCCCCTCGCGAGCCAGACCCTAAATAAGGCCACTGCTGGGCCACTCGGCAGAAGGTTAGCCAGTTGCTATTTTCTTTAGCTTTTACCATGGTTAAGTCTCTGCTGGTTTCTGGGCCTGCCCCTTAAGGAGCTTACAGCTGAGCTGGGAAGATAAGATGTAAGTACACGAAAAGATTATTTTTATTTTTGGAAAGTTGAACGTTTTAAACCAACATCCCATGAGGCTGTGGGGTTCGGCTGGAGGTAGAACAGGCTTACCCAATTTGGAATCACCGAGAGAGCTCCAGGAAGGGCTTAATTCTTCATCCCTTTTTATTTTTGAAATTCTGCAGAGATTGAGATACTGAGGTTAGGACTGGGAGAAAAGCAAACGTCGAAATGTCAAACGATGTGCTGGAGCGAGTGGGAGCTTTCAAGATAACGCCAGTGGGACTGGCTTTTGGGGGCCCTGGGGGATGTCTCAGGGTCTGGCTAAGGCGTGTGATCAGAACACCATTCAGGATAAGCTGTGTGCATATTTTCTAGCTCCTGTTTCTCAGCTGGCCGGGCATCCAGTCGCTGGAATTTGTGATATACATGGCACAGAGTGGACACACTCTCAGGTGCTGCCTTTGTCCCAGGGAGCTTGGCAGAAGGTTCTAGAACTTCTCACAAGGAGCAGACGGCCCGCAGAGCTGGAGAAGCATGAAGACAGAGCCTCCGTGTTTCGGAGAACGCAGGCTGAGGTGTGGGGAACTTGAAGACCCAAGCTCCCCAAGAGTCCTTTCATCTTCCAGGGAACCCTGAGCATGCAAAGGAAGCGGGCAGTTGCGCCGAGCGGCCATGGGGTGGCAGTATGGAATTAAATCCCCGGGCTTGTTCTGCTCACCGCTCTTGGTCTTGAGTCAGAGGCTCTGGGAAGCCGGGCGCGCAGCCCCAAGCAGGCTGGGAGTTGGGGCAGGAGCCGGGAGGGTTCTCCCTTAATTTAATCGACCTGTGCACTGAGCTAGAGCGTGTCTGCAATCTCTCAGCTTGGGCAGCTCCCCTTGTACAGAGGCTTCGGGGCGCTTATTCGCCGGGCTGGGAACACGCTGATAAAAAGTTAATTTCTATTTGCTGTTGCTCCGTAATTGGATGAACATGAAAGCAATTAAATATTAAAACATACAAACAAATAACTAAGTCACTGTAATTAGCCAAAGTTTGATCACTGTCATATTTATTTAAGAAGAGGTGATATGTCTCAGCAGGTGACATTTTAAATACCCCAGGCCTCTCTGGTGTTGTCTTTGGAGAATGCTGAATAATGTACGGAGAATTTAATTAAACCCTGTTGTAAATCAGCTATGATGACAGGGAAATGACAGCCACATGTTGAAACGAGAATTAGTCCACAGCAAGGGATATTAATTAACTCCTTTTCTGAAGGCCTTTGGCACAGAGTGGCATTTAAAAAAAAAAAAAGAAGAGGAGGAAGCAACCAGCGCTTTGACATGGGGAGGAGACCGTGCCTGTTATTATTTTTATAATCATCATTATTATTTATGGCGGGAATTTCTTCAGTCGCCCAGATGGAGCTAATAATCAGGACACCAGACAATGAGCTCAAACAATCCTTTCCCTGGGAGCCAGAGATACAGGTAGACATCGGCAGCACAAAAGGATGCCAGGGGATGGGAGGGTCCCTTTGGAAAACATAAGCATTTTCCTAAGCCGCGGATTACTCTCCTCCAGATTTGGACTCAGGGAGAAAATGTTGGAAGCAAATGTACAGACCTCCGAGCCGAAAGAGGCCATGGAAACCAAGCGGCATCACCCTGCTCACCTCCTGGAGGAGGAGACGGAGGCCCAGGGAGGTTCAAGGACATGCCCAAGGTCGCGGGCTGATGGGGCACAGTGGGGGTGCAGCGTGACGCCGCACCGCGGTCAACGGAATTTCCATGAACTGCCTCGCTGGAGTTTCGAAATGTGGGGGGTGTGGATGTGCCGAGGATGGAAAGAGGCTTCTGTGAGCCACGGGGTGACCGTAATGCCGCGTTTGTCTGCCGCTAAAGCTGCAGGTGCAAAGACCGGAGCAGACGGGGTGGTGCGGGGACCCCCGCTCGGCCTCCCCCTCGCCCAGAAACAAGGCTGGGTGAGAAGACAACACTTGGTAATCAAGTGTCCATCCCCAGGGAGGGGACATCATGGCTCCAGGAAGGGAGCCCCTCCACTGAGCCCCGACCCTCCACTGAGCACGGGCCACTCCATGCATCCCACCACCTCAATACTGTCACTACGTTACAGGATCTGTGCGGCTCCCTCCACCGGCGACTGCGAACGCTTCCAGAACAGGCACCATCCGCCGGGAAGTGCAGTCACGTGACTATTCAGAGGCACGTGGACGGCACGTGTGCAGTCACGTGTAGGTCACGACTGTCACCCCATTGGCTCCCTGGGCTGGAGATGGACAACTGCATCAGCCAATCAAGAGCTTGAAAGGGCAGGACATCCGTTCCAAGAGAGACCATTCCAGGTGATCCAGACCCCCGTGTGTGGGCGGACGTGTGTCCTGTCCCACAGGGCTGAGAATCTGGCCCTGAGAGGTTGTCAGGACAGTCTTTACAAGCCTCCCCAGGGTCGGAAGTGGCTGGTTCGGATAAAAGCCAGGCCGTTCGGCAGGTGGCTGCCTTGGCTTCAGTGTCTCAGGTGTGTGCGTATGTGCGTGTCCCCGATGCTGGGACCCTCGGCGGTCCCCAGAGGAAGAGCGCTGGAAGCAGACGTGGGAGTTAGGCTGACAGCTCTCTTGGCAGAGTCTCAGATGCTTTTGTGTTGAGAGGAGAACCACAATGTCCTGTGGGTTTGGTTTGGATGATGTTATCTGGAAGGTCAGGGACTTAACAGAAGCTTAGCTTAATCCCTGGGGCCCTGCAGTCCTTGTGTCAAAGTCACTGCCCCAGAGGCACAGGGCCTTGGCTGGGCATGGGGAGCGCGTCTTATCTGGGTCAGCCAGAGCCTTACCCGCAAGACAACAGCATTTTTGCTGCTTCCTGACAGAGTTCGATGCGCAGGTAGAAGGAAAGATTCCTGTGACTGTCTCCCCTCTGAGCCATAGTTCCTGGCTTCTCCGAAGCCGTGCTCCACAGCTCAGCTGTTTGTGGCCTTGGGTAAAGTCTCAATGGACCTGGGAATGCGGGGAGGAGATCAGCCCCGTGTTTCCAGGGGAGAACAAACAGATGGTACACTAACCGCCAGTTCTCTTCCCAAATAAAACCCAGCACCAGGTACTGGGCGGGGGCGGTGAGTTCAGGGGGGAGCAATCCGGGTCTTTCTGGCCCTGTCTTACCTTGCAGGATTCACCTGCCGCTTCTACACCTCCCTCCTGCCCGTCACCAACACCCCTGAGCCTGGTCCCCATGCCCCACCCTCTCCCCAGGGGGCGGTCTCAAGCAGGCCCCGCCCACCTGCTCTGGCCTGGGAGGGGGCCCCCTCCACAAGCCATCTCCACCCTCTGGTCTCGGTGAGCACCCTCACTGAGCTGCCTGCCTCCCGGAATGTACTCTTGCTTTCCCAGCTCCCCCTCCCGCACCGCCCTCCTCCACCCTGCACTTTTCTCAGCATGGCTTGGGGTTCTAGAGTCTCTAAAGAAATGGAGACAGTTGACCAGTTCTGAGGCTGGATCCAGTGGGTATGTCCAGTGGCTCCCAGGACTGATCTGTGCTCTTCTCCGGCAGAGGGCCAGGTGTGGGTGGTTCTGTAGGGGTCAGGTCCCTTTTCAAGGCTCCACAGTTGATCCTGACAGGCAGCCACGGCTGAGAACCCCAGGGAAGATTCTGGGAAGAGTTCAGAAATGGGGAGATTTCTCTGGAAGCTGTCCTGCCAGGAGTACTATTTTGGGAACACAGATTTCAGACTCAAACCTATCTGGGCTTGGCTCTTGGCTGTCCGCTAACTGACTATGTCACTTTGTGGACTAGTGACTTCACTAGCCAATGCCTCAGAGCTTATCAGTAAGATGGAAATAATTCCTCAAGGAGCAGAGACTGCCTGAGCCAGCTCAAAGAAGCAGGAAGGATGTTGATTGTAAGAATGGGAGGTGTTTCTGGAGCCAAGAGTGATACCCTCGTTCAGTAGGTCACTGACCAGCCCTCCCGTCTCTCTGTAGGTAAATGCATGGACCAGCCCTCAGAGCAAGACTTTGTGCATGTCAATTCCAAATTCCCAGGGTAAGGCCCCTGTCTGTCCATTTGGCATTCTGTCTCTTTGCTCCCAGAGCATCACCTCTGTACCCAGGATTGCTGTGGGCCAGGCAAGTGTCCTGAATGTTGGAAACATCTTCCCCAGGTGATGATACATTCACTTAATAAAAGCAAGACGCCTGTGTTTGGAGAGTAGACTGCGTGATGGCCCCAAGCGCGGACAGGAGAGAGCTGGGCCTCCCCTCTGTCCTGCCCCCGGGGCCAGGCACCAGTGACGTGCGGGGAGTCTGTTACTTTAAGTGGAGGGAAGAAGGTCTCTTCCCAGGGCTCTGGGCTTTGCAGACCTTTCGTTAAACAAACAGGAGAATTTATTTGTCTTCGGTCAAACTACACAGAGGTCAAGGGGCTGGTGACCCCTTTTAGTTTGGAGTGATGGGGTCACTAGGTTATTTGCTCATGGGCCGAGATGATCCCCAGTGGGGGGAGAACTGGCTCGTGGTGGTTGGACCTCAGCCCTTTGCCTGCTTTGCTCGCATAATCCTGACGGAGCAGACAGCCGTGACGATGGTGGGCTGCTGAGTGGCACCTAGCACCACTCAGGTGGCCTCCACCTTTCTCCCAGCATGCCTCTCTGAGCACATTCTTCCTGAAGTCCCCACCTCTCCTCTGCTTGGTTCCCCCCCCCCCCCCATGTATTCTCCTAAGCCGTTACCCATCTGGGCCCTCTGTATTTGTCAGCACGCTGGATGACCCACAAGGATGTTGACACCTGTCCTGCCCAGCTACCCTCTCAATGGATGGCACGAAACTCCAGTGCAGCAGATGCCACGGAGCCCTAATATGAATTATCTGACTTGGCATTAGCACCCTGACCTGGACACACACCACGTGTATTGATAATAAATGTTACCTTCCCGTTACAAATTTATATTTTAATGAGGTCAATCTGATCATATTCTTTTTTTTTTTGAAGTCTGGTTACTGGGGTATAATCTGCATGCAGTAAAATTTACCCTTGTCAGTGACCAGCACTGGGAGTTTTGATGAATGCATGCAGTTATGTAAACAGCACCACAATCAAGCCGGGTAACACTCGGTTCCCCTAGCCCAGTCAGATCTGCCCTGCCCTTGGTCTCCGGAAGCTAATAATCTGTCATCTTTCCCTATAGTTTTACCTTTTCTAGAAAGTCCTGTAAATAGACTCAGACAGTGGGTAGCCTTTGGGGTCCGGCTTCCTCCACGTCACATGATGCCTTTGTGCATCATCCGTGTGCGTGTGTGGAAGCTTCTTCCTCTTTATGGCCGGGAACCACCCTGTTGTGTGGGCTTACTGCTGCTGCTTTATCTGTCACCAGCTGAAGGACATTCGGGGTGTTTCCGGTTTTTGATGGTGATGAATAAAGCTGCTGTAAACACTCCCACGCAGGTGTGTGTGGGGACACACATTGCCAGTGTGGATTGCTGGGTTGCGGGAGCGTATGGCTCCCAGCGGTCATCCGGCGAGGCTGTTCTACGAGCAGGACGAGAGTCCCACATCCTCACCGACTCTTGCTATCGTCGGATTTAAAAAGACTCCAGCTATTCCGATATCTGCGTTGCGATATCTCGTTGTGGTTTTAGTTTCTATTTCCCTAACAGTTAACGACGTTGACCATCTCCGTGTGCTTATTTACCATCTACATACCTTCCTCAGTCAAGTGTCTTTTCAGATATTTTGCTTACTTTTAAAAATTGGGCTGTTTGTTTTGCATTAGTAAGTTCTGAGAGTTGTTGTTGTTGTTTTAATATCCTGGACATGAGTCCTTGAACAGAAGTGTGTTTTGCAAATATGTGCTCCCAGTCTGAGGCTAGTGTTTTTGTGTTCTTAACAACGTTTCTCAAAGAGTGGAAGTTTTTAGTCCGGAAGAAGTCCAACTCATTATTATGTTTTTATGGAGCATGCTTTTTATTTTGTATCTGAGAAATCTTCCCCTAACCCAAGATTTTCTCTCATGTTTTCTTCTAGAAGTTTAGGTCTGTGTTCCTTGTGAGTTTGCTTCTCTATATGGTGAAAGATAAGGGTTGAGATCCATCTCTTTTGCTTATGGGTGTCCAGTTGGTAGACCACCATTTCTTTAGAAGATTGTCCACTGACACGCCTTCATGCTTCACAGAAAGTAAGTTGACCATACTTCATTCGTTTTGAAAAATTCGGCTTAGTGTGACTTGAAGGTCTCCTTCTAAGTTGTTTATGTCAACAGTTGTTTGTGGTGATCCTAGATGGAAGCGAGGCCTCACAAAGATAGGTGGATCCATCTGGAGGAAGCAAGATGGGCACTGCAGCTACTAAACCAAGATACTTGTTTTTTAATCCCATCTGACAATCGCGTGATTTTTTTTTAATTGAAATTTGTTGGTTTCATTTCCATCTTACGTCAATCAGTTGTTCCCTCAGTCTTGAAAAGAGTTGCACATTTCGTATCATTAACAAATGAGTTCAAAACCCACAACACTCTTCATATAAAATATTTTTTAAAAACTTGTTAGGAAATTGCTTCTGGGTCATATACACATGTATGAGATATTTTTTGAACAGGTGATATATTGGTTTTGGCAATAATGATGCCAGCTCGACTCTACTAGGACTTGCCACCTGTCTAGTGGTTTTCTGGACTCTGAACACCATACCAGACTGTGTTACATGGATAAGGTAAAGTGCTAATACCAGAGCTCTAACGAATAAGTGAACCCTGTGTTCTTTGTCACTTGTGACTTACTCCACACCTGTAGGGTTTGGATTTCTACTCAGCCCATAGCCTTCCCCTCCCCTCAGCCTGTTACAAAATGATGAAGCTCTGCATTTGGAACCAGAAGGTGATGTCCTCCGATGGTAGCTCCCAGTTTCCCTGCTGTTTCCTGCTATGGTGGGCGCATCCCTGGCCTCCCCTCCTTGCTGAGATTGTATGTTCCTGAGGCTCTTGCTTCTTTGAATTCCACTCTGTTCCTCCTTGGAGGCCCCCTGCCCCCCAGAGACTTTTATCCAGCAGGAGTGAGGCTGTCTTTGACCATAGAGCTGAATGCATCAGACAGTACCAAAGACAGCGTGTCCTCTCCTCCGGCAGGTACTGGAGAGCAGCTCTGGGGACACCCTGTGGTTGGTCCCTGCGGACAGCCTCACGGAGAGCCACACCTGCTTAACCTGAGTGTCTGGGATGCAGAGATGAGGCTCCTCGGTGAGCCCGCCTACCAGCATTGGGGTGGTAGGTCTGCACACCCCCTCAGATTTCCTGTGGGTCATATCCTGAATTTGGGGTTTGCATATTTTTGTAGGCATCTCCAGCCCTTTATTTTATGAGCTTGGGGGAGCCCCTGCTTTTCTCTGGTCCCTCCCTTTCATTTCCTCATACAGCACCTCGGTTCTTGGAAAGGTGCCCTGGAGAGCTCACTGTAACGTTGGCTTTTGTGAGTTCTACGAAGCCCTGTGAATCTCCCGGTACCCGGCAAGCACTTGAGTGTGGACTTCTACGAGCTTTGTGGGCTTAGCGGCTCAGGCACCCTGGAGAGAAATGCTATGCAAGAATTTCCGTGCTCCCTTTCCCTCCTGGGTGGGATGTGGCCAGAGAACACAGAAATGAAACAGGGAGCAGAATTTGGTCCTCCACGGGTGGAACTGCAGGGAAGCTGGGATTTGCTTTGGAGGGGGCCGGAGGCAGACCATCTGGGTTCCTAAGGAACTGGCTGCAACAGGGGGCCTCTCTGCTTTGGCCTGTCTGGATGTCTCCTGCTCTTCTCGAATGGAGAAAGCAGATCTTAGAGCTGCCCAGCTTTTGAAGAGCGAGCTGAGTTGGGGCCCTCTGCTGGTCACTTTTCCGAGGGTGCCCGTGTGTGCTGGAACCAGGACCTTCTGGCACACAAGAACCATGGCAGCTATAATGCGTGTGTGTGTGTGTATGTGTGTGCGTGCACACATGCTTGTGTTTTCATCTCTAATTTCTGCCTCCAGTGGGTCCCAGGTGGCTGCTGGCGGCTCCACAGGGCTCATGCTTTCGTGGTCATATCCAGTAAGAAAGAGAGAGCCTCTTTGTTCCAACATTCCAAGCGAAGGTTCTGAGCTTGCATGAATGAAGCTGGATTGGGTTAACTTGCCCAGCTTTGGGCTAATCACCGTGGCGAAGGAATGGGAAATATATAGGGTGACAGCCTATGTCATGTGCTTTATCTCTGGACCCAGCAACGGAGTCCGATTCCTGGGACGCAGATAGATCCGCACCTAGAGAGACGGAGGCTGTTGGGAAGAGGGGGGAGTGCTAGGGAGGCAGCCAACAGGGCTCCATCTTACTAGGGTGAGGAAGACCGGAGACAGATGGGCACGCCCTGCAAGGCAGGTGCCCGCAGGAACCAGGCTAGGGTCTTGGCGAATTTGTGGTGTGCAGGGGCAGGGGTGCCCTGGCCCACTGGCTGTTGGCGCCACTGGACGATGAGCTTTAGCCCCGTTGCTCAGCCCACTCTGTCTACACTCCTCTGCCGTGTCTGATGACTCTCTTCTAATTCTTCCCTTGTCGGGCTTTGCAATGGAACTGTTCCATCTACTGAAATTCTGCTGCTGCTTGTTTCATCAACATTAGGCTGTGACACTGGGATAGATAGTGCAGACGTCCTCGGGCATGAGGCCAGACTTTCTGGTTTCAAGTGGCAGAGGCTTGGTGTTCTCCCAAGAGAAATGGAAGCATCGATCCAAACTGCCTTCTGAAAACTCGGCACTGGTAGATTCAGCAGGCTAACGGCACATCCTTCTAGTGTGTCTGGGAGGCCACCATCCCACCACAGACTGGGGTCTTAAACCACAGACCTATATTTCTCACCACTCTGGTGGCTGGAAGTCCAAGATCAAAGTGCCTGTGGATTCGGAGTCTGGCGAGGGCCCACTTTCTGCTTCTCACCGTGTCCTCACATGGAGGAAGGGATGAGGAAGCTCTCGGGTCTCTCATAAGGGCACTAACCCCATTCATAAGGGCTCCACCCCCCTGACCTGATCTCCTCCCAAAGGCCCCACCTCCAAACCCCATCTCACTGGGGGTTCGGATTCAAGCTATGAATCCCGGGAGGACACAAACATCCCATCTACAGCATCAAGGGGTGAGCGGTGTGCGTGTGTGTGCGTGTGTGTGTGTGTGTGTGTGCGTGAGCTGATTTGGGCTCAGGGATTGGAGCTCCTTCGCTGGCTGTCCCTAGTCCACGGGGCCACAGCCCAGAGGAGCAGGAGTTGGTGGTGTTGGCAGGGAGAGACGCAGAGAGGGGGAGACGGGGAGGTGGGGACTCCTCACGCTTAGCGTGCCCTCTTGTGTGCCCGACGCAGCCGCTGTTAAAAATAGAGCCGTACTTTGCAGAGAGATTCTGAAATGACACCCACCAAGTGCCCATTAACTCATCAAAGTGGTGATTCCAAATTGATTATTTCGAGTGTAAGACATAATAACATGTTCATCATGGAAAATAATTAGTGGCGGAGTGGGGCCCGGGATGGCCCGCTGCCTGCCTGGCTGGCTCCCCCCCTGCAGCCGCGGGGCGGGGGAGAGGGTGGGTTCGGAGGCTGGGATGCCGGCTTTCACCGGGGGCTTCGGTGGGTTCGGGTTAACCCTTACCCTGCGACCCGGCCCCCACTCCTGCAGCGCCCCCCGGGCCGGGGCCTCTCCTGGGGCAGGGTTTGGGGCGCCCCAGCCCCCTGGCCCCTGGCCAGCTCCGTGGCAGGCCAGGCTCTCCATGTACCAAGTGGGCAGTAATTGGCTGGGCTCCAGCTGGGAGCCCAGGCTCCGGATGACATGCATTTCTCACTCCGAGTGCGCAGCCGCCCGCACCTTCACACCGTTTCCTTGGAAACCAAATTGCTCTGGCAGCATTCCGCAGTGACACAGGCGCGCACACACACACCACGCACCATGTGCACACACACCACGCGCACACACACGCACCCCACACCACCCACACCATGGGAAAATTAAGTGCCACAGGCGGGGTCATCCTGCCCCCAAGCACCCCTTCCCCACACCCCTGTGCGCACAGCCCCGCCAGGCTCAGGCCCTGCAAAGGCTGCTTGGAAATGCCCGCCCTGTGAGCAAGGGAGAGGAGCTGTCTGCTCGAAGTGCTGCTGAGGAAGCAGATTGAGCAAGATGTTTATGGGCACTTGGACAGGAAAATGGCTCCCGAGGGGGCGGGAAGCGGGCAGCTTAGGAAGTGGGGTGGGCTCTGGAAGCCCCCCAGCAACTCCTGCACAGTGAGGCCTCTGCAGAGGGTCCTGCGCGTTCTGCTGCCCCCACCCACCCCTCCCTCCCGGGTCTGCCTCCTCCTCCCCGGCCCACCTCTCCCCCCAGCTACCCCCCTCCCCCCTCCCCTCCCCCACCCGCTTCTCCCTTCCAGGCCCCCTCTCTCTTCCCCACCTACCTTTCCTCTCCTCCACCCCTGCTCCCTCTCCCTCCCTCACCCACCTTTCCTGCCCCCCACCTTTCCGCCCCCCCACCTTTCCTCCCCCACCTCTCTCCCCACAACTGCCCGCCTCTCCCTCATTCCCAGGCCCTCACTGCCGCCTGCAGAAAGCACTTGAGATGGGACTCGCTTGGGAAGGGTTGTCCTCAGTTTTGGGGTGACACCCCATGAAGGCAATCTGGGTAGCATGTACTGTCGCGGGCCCCGAGAGCCCCATCCAGGCTTGGGGCTCACTTGCCCCCAGGTCTCGGTGGAGTCCTTCTGGGGGACTTGCCTCCAGCTGGACAGAGTGGCCTGTGTGTGGGCCTGGAGGTGGGGGGCGAGGTTGGAAGCGCCTTGCCTCAGCCGCCAGCCCCAGGACTCCCAGTAGGGCCGCGAGTCTTCCCCGAGCCTGCATCAGCTCTCCAAGAGAATGGGAGCCCTACTGCACCCCAAAACTCTGTCCCCAGCCCTCGGCCCTGCAGGCTAACCATGGCTGGGTGTCGCTGTGTGATTTCTGAGTACCTTCTTTCTTTCCTTCCCTCCTTCCAGAGTCCCGGAACTCCTGCTGTGTGCCGAGCGCCGTCAACCAGACAGGCAAGGTGCCCACCGTCAGTGAGCGTCTGTGCAGGCTGGCGGAGACTGGAGAGAAAGAAACAGTAGGAAAAATAGCTGATAGAGAGACGTACTCTGCACAGTTAAAAGGAGGATGTTCCAGAAACTGGCCAGGTGGAAGGAAGAGCCTCTGTGAGGAGGTGACGTCTAGCCTGACCCTTCATCAATGAGAGGGACCAGCCCCCCGCAGACATTTCCAGGCACAGGTGGCAGCAAATGCGAAGGTGGGGACAAGCTGGTGCATTTGAGGGGCAAAAAGTCCTCGGGGGAGGAGCAGACGGGGACGCATCGCAGGACGGGGTGAAGTGACCAGTGTGATTTCGTTTTTGCTATTTAATTGTTTCACTGAGATAAAATACACATAGTATAAAGCTTACAATTTTAGGCGCTTTTAAAGTGGACAGCTCGGGGCAATTAAGTCCGTTCAGCCTGCGTGCGCCCATCACCACTGTCTGTCCCCAGAACTTTCGTCTCTTCTCCAGTTAGATCTTTGCCCCCATTAACCAGTGGCTCCTCGTTTCCCTCCCCGCCCCCGCCCCCCAAGTAGTCGACTTTCTGTCTCGGTGAACTGGGCTGCTCCTGAGTTCCTGACTCAGGAGGTATCTGACTTTCGCGTCTGGCTGATTGCACGGAGCAGCGCGTCCTCAAGGTTCATCCAGTTGTAGGAGGTGTTAGCGTTTCCCTCCTTCTTAAGGCTGGCTAAGATTCCCTGTGTGTCTGGATCACACTGTGTTTACCCACGGACAGACGCTTCGGCTGCTGTGAGGAGCGCAGCTCTGAACGGGGCCACACCAAGGAGGGGTCCCGCGCGGGCCGTGAGCGTCCTGGTCGTGCTCCCGTTTAGCCAGAGTGCTCTGGAGACCACGGATTGGGTCGGGAGGCCAGCGAATCGTGGGCAGGGGAGTGGGCATGGAGGGGAGGATGAGACCCTGGGGCTACTGGCGAAGTCCGCAGGCCTGAACGGGTTGGGGAGGGAGGTGTACCAACGTGCCCACCATCCTGACTTTGAATGGAACAGATGAATTTTTACGTCTTTTAAAATCTCATGTAGCTAGGATCCTACGGTTTGCACCCTTCCGCTCCTCGATGCCATCCCACACGTGGGGGCAGATTTCTCGTTCTCGTTGCTGCGAAGCGTCCTGCTGCATGTAAGGAGTCAGGCCGCGTTTATCCGTCCGTCAGTGGATCTGTTCGGGGCTACTCTGAACAGCGCTGCCGTGTACGTTGTTGTCACATATTTTGGCAAACACGGGACATATTCGTGTGGGGTGTGAGCCGGGGACTGACCTGGCAGATTCTGGTGACGTCTAGCTGTACCACTTCCTATCCCCACCAGCACGCCAGGGTCCGGCTGCTCCACGCCCTCCCCCGCTCGATGATGTCAGGCCCCCCCCCGCCCCACAGCCACCCGCACGGCCTTGGTAGCAGTGTCCCTCGTGGGTTTCATTTGCAAATCCTTGGTGACTAGTGAAGTTGGCCACCTTTTCATGTGTTTGTTGACCATTGTCACTTCTCTGAAGTACCTGCTGGAGGTTTTGGCTCATTTATATATTAAATTGTCTGCCTTTTTCCTAATGATGTGTGGGCGTTCTTCCTATATTGTGATGGTTAATTTTATGTGTCAACCTGATTGGGCCGCAGGAGGTCCAGATAGCTGGTGAAACGTTGTTTCTGGGTGTGCCCGGGAGGGTGGCTTTGGAAGAGATGAGCCTTGGAATTGGTGGATAAGTAAAGTAGACGTCCTGCCCCAGCGTAAATGGGGATCGTGGCCTCCACCGAGGGCCCGGGTGGAATGAGAAGGTGGAAGAAGGTGGCATTAACCCCCTGGCCAGTTGAGCTGGACATCGATCTCCTGCCCGCAACGCACCTGGTCCTCAGGCCCCAGACCCGGGCTGCAGCCTGTGCTGTTAGCTCTCCGGCTCTCAGACCTTCCAGCGACACCACCAACTCTCCTGCGTCTCTGGTTTGCAGAAGTCAGACCTCGGGACTTCGCAGCCTGCGCGGTCACGTGAGCCAGTGCCTCGTCCTAAGTCTGCTCCTACATGTATATGTAAAGAGAGACAGAAACAAGCACACAGAGAATGTCCTGTAGTCTGTGGCTCTGCCTTGCCTTTCCATCCCCTTAATCATGTTGAGTCATATTTACTATTGATGAACAGAAGTTCTTAATTTTATTTGTTTGTTTATTTATTTATTTATTTATTATAAGTTGGCTCCAAGCCCAGTGTGGAGCCCAGTGTGGGGCTCTTGATGTCAGCTCAGGTCTTGATCTCAGGGTCTTGAGTTCAAGCGCCCCCCCCCAGGTGCCCCAGAAGTTCCCTTTCATACATTTCCCTTACGCTTAGCACTTCGCGTCTTACGCTAGAAAGCTTGGAGTCTCTGCCAGCGTGGAAGAGTCAGCACACACGCGGGTGCAGTGTTCCTGCCCATGAGAGCCTGCTGGGGCACAGCCCCCAAGGTTCGCACTGGGTGCAGGTCACGTGGGCTCTCTCTGCCTGGCGCGTACAGGGATGCCAGACGCGGGAGAGAAAGCAGGGTTTACATAGCGTAAGCCACCTTGCTCCTTCCTTCCCGGTGAGGCAGCGGCGTGCTCCTGAAATCTGCGCGCCCAGCCTCGCACGCGCGCCTTTGAAGGAGAGCAGCCGCAGCCGCCGCCGTGCCTCTCCGCAGGACGAGAGCGCCATCGCACAGCGAGATCAGCTCCTTCTTCCTGCCTAGGATTTAGTGCCTTTCAGGTTTTATGTCCGGCCAGCTGGCCTGGAACTTGAGTGGGAGCTGACGTCCCTCGGGTTTCTTTCCCAGCCTGGGGGAAACCTGAAATCTCACCAAGAAAGTGATAGAATGAGAGCAGTGGCGTGCTTTTGGGGATGTCATGTCCTTTGGAGGGTTTGATGACAGCCTCAGCCCCTTCCCCAGGACACACGCTCACAATGCTCACGCTCACACGCTCACACACAGCACACTGAGTTACACACAGACACACACACACAGCACACACCCACACACACTCACGCAACACACAGATGCATCACACAAACAGCGCTCTCATATTCACACAGCACACACACAGATACACACACACAGTGTGGGGGGCCATGGGCCTGGCGCCTCTCCAGGCACCCCAACTTAAGCCTCTCACGTGGCTCTTAGGCTGAGAAGGGGCACTTGGGAGGGAGGGTCACCCACAGTTAGGCTGGGAGGCCCTGCCTCTCCCTGAGTGGCAGCAGCAGCTCTGCAGTCCCTCCGCCAACTTAGCCAGAGGCTCCGAGGGGCAGTGCCCCCCGTGCACCCCCAGTGAGCTCGCCCAGCTGCAAGGGGACCCCAGGGCGTGAGGCTTCCTTAGAGCTCACCACCGTACTAAGCGCGAGACCCTGTTATCTCAGTTGGCCCTCCCAGAACCCCGTGGGGTAGGTATTTGTTTCAGAAGGGGAAGGGGAGACCCGGGGAAGGTCGCTTGCCCGGCGACACACGGGATTGGGGGCCAGGCTGTCTGGCTCTCGAGGTCTCAGCACCTTCACTTGACTTCAGTGGCGCTGCTGTTGGGGGTGGCCCGAGGTACAGTCTTTGCCCGTTTTCCTGTGACGTCCAGCCCCTCAAGGAGACCCTGAGCACATTCAGCCGGTCATCTCCTCTCAGCACAGCCCGCTATCCCGGGCACTGGTCAGAGGTCACCCCGGGCAGTGGCCCCCTTCCTGCTGCCATCAAGTCTGGCTTGTGATCAGTCAGCCGGTTCCCTCCATACCGAAGGCTTCGGTCTTGGAGGGGGGGGAGGAGCGGTGGCCACGACGAGCGATGACCCCTGCCCAGCGCCGCGCCCGCCTGTGCCAAGCACGGGACCCACGCCCTCCTGCTGAGTTCCCGTGCCTCCCTTTCGAAGACGGTGCTCTCCATTGTCTCGTTAACACGTACAACAGGTGAAGACATAGCAGCTCCAAGGGGGTTCAGTGATTTGCTCAGCATCAGGGTGTGAGAGCCGGACTGAAACCCAGCCTGCTGGGCCCACGATTCTCGCCCTCACAGCACATGGCCTCCCATGGGTCCCTCCCGGTGGACGCCGCCGGCTGTGAGTGCCCCAGAACCGCAGCTGCGTGGATGAGCACCAGGCGGTGGGCGCAGCCAGCTCGTGTCCCTGGAGGGCTCCGCAGGTCTTTCTTGGGTGGGTGCTCTTAGGAAAAATGCTCCCACTGTCGCTGGTTCTCACAGAGTGTGAACGTGTTGCGGCTGGAGTTTCCAGCTTGGTCCTAGAATGTGCCCCCGGAGTGGGGACAGACTCCTCCCGGCCGCCCCTCACTCTTCCCACGCCTTTCTCGTGCTAGGGGGTCAAACGCTGCCGTCTGGACTTGCCCACTGGCGAGCTCCATCGTACAGTCCGTCACCAGTGAATTCATTTTGTCCTTGGCCGCTCTTCTGTGGTGTTCCCCCCACCCCCATCCAGGAACCTCCCATAGGGAGGCTGGATGGTCACATGGAGGCCGCAGCAGGGACTCCGACGGATGGGTCATCCCATCCTCCTTTGGCCACTCGCTGGGTCTTGGTCTCAAATGCCTCTTCCTGCAGCTCTTCACCCTCCGCCCTCGCCTCTTCCAGAAATGTGAGGCTCAGAGACGGTAAGCGATGGTTCCTGGTCGAACAGCAGGCGGAGGCCGAGGTCTTGGTTCTGTCCACCCTGCTCCTCCTGCTGTGATTGAAGTCCGCTTCCTCCCTTGGTCAGTGGACCTCCTGGGGCAATGGCTGTCCCGGTGTAGCTGCCGCGCTCTGCTTCGGGGAAGAGGCCGCACTTCGCCCTCTCCTGTGTGAGGGACGTGCTCATTCGCCCCAGAGTTGCCGTAACCACTGACCTTGTGTTCCTTAGAGACCTGGACAGATGTGCTTGAGAATGAAAGCTTCCAGGCTGAGCCCTTTGTATATCCAAGGTGCTTGATAAATGCTGGTTACGTCAATTCCTGCTTTCTTGGCTCTCCGGTGGCCGGGATGGATAGCATGAATTCCTTTGGCTAATATCCTTGCCTGGGGAGCAATTTCATGGGGCCGCTCAGAGAAGGGAAGGCCGGTTGCTGCCGGTCTAGCCATTCGGAGTCATTTCCTGCCCCTTCTGTGGCTGGAACCGTCGGAGTGGATCTCGGGTCCAAGAGGATATAAATCCTGCAAAGGCTGGATCTTGTACTGTCTCCAGCCTCTGTAACAGCACGTGGTGCGTAGTAGGCCCTCAGTAAGCCAAGAGGGAACTGACAGGGACGAGAAAATTCTCCTGTGGGCCCCCCACCTCTCTGTCCTTTCTCATCTTTTAGCCCCACTGAAACACAGTCTGTATCCACACGGCCATGAGAGTGAACTTGGCGGGGGAGGATCGTGTTTCTAGACCTTTTCACAGAAAACAGAGTTGCTCCTGGAGCGGCAGTGGCTGGGCCGGCCCGCGTGAGCCACATCGTTGGGTTTCAGGAGCCCGCTGAGGGGGCCGTGGCTGCCGAAGACCCTGGCTGACGGAGATAACGGTCGACAAACAGGGAGAGCGCGCCCTCCCCTCCGCCCCTCTCTCAGATACCCGGCGTTCTTTACGGCTTTGGTCAGGTAGATCGTTCATTGCCATAAATTTTCTTATCTTCAGTGCTTTTCCAATTATGGATAACAACAGAAAAGCAGTCATTGGTTTCTAAAAGGTCATCAAGATATAGAGCCCGTTCGGGAAGGGAATGACGTATGCAGTTGGCTTGTGTAAATCTGGAGAAGTTTTATGCACAAGTTGGACAAGAGATGTAAGTGAGATTCATAAAATATATTAAGATTTATGGCGCCTCGGCTGATGAAAATTGCCTCCCCTTTTGCTGTTTGTCTGGGAATTATTTGTTCTTTCCAAGTGTTTTACATATGGCTCTTGAGCCAGCGAGGCCTCGTGAGGCCCCGCGAGTGACTGGTGGGATCCCGAGGGCGTAGCGACAATTAGTCAAGGCGAATTTGAACCGCAGGCCGGAGGGGGTCTCGGAAGCCACGGCTGATCTGAACACCGAAGATCTCGGATCCCTCCACACAGCTGCTGCCCTTTGGGCGCCTGCTGACCGAAGACACAAACGCTCATGGAATGGCCCACCAGCTGGTCGCCGTGTTGCCTCTCTGAGATAGCGGGTGGGACACGGGGAGCTGGCTGCTTAGCGTGTCTCCAGGTGGTTCTCAGACGGCCCGCCTTGGACTCAATGCAGATTCTCAGGCTCAGCCCCAGAGAGCTGGGTTTTCCTGGTCGAGCCTGGGCACACGCGTCCCACTGGCCACACAGGTGTTTCGTGAGCACCCTGAGGTCTGAGAGCGCCCCGTGGAGCTCTTCCCTTTGTCCCCCCTTTTGCGGACGAGAGGGGGAGGCCCAGAGCAGAGAGTGGCACAGTTAAGGACCTCTGCCTCCTAGGCACCTCAAGTGGCAGGAGGTGGAGAATATCAGAACCGGAAGCCGCCAGCAAGAGCTCCAGGTGAGTGTGTCCTTCTTGAAGATGCTACATGCAGGCTCGTTAGGGAACGTCATGGCCCCTGGACGTCCCTCAGTGACCTAGCCCAGCGTCTCTGCTCCTCGTAGGCTCTCCCTCGCCCTGCCCTGCCAGCAGGGCGGGGGGAAACTTGGCTGGCATCCTCGGTGGGGCGGTGGGCGAGTAAGTGTCTCATAACCGGCTTTCTGGGGAGAGAAGCCCTGACGTCCACCAGTTCCCACCATGGCTGATCTCAGGCTGATACTTCAGGGCTGGACAGACAAAAGGTCATGTCCCGGAGGCCAGACAGGGGGCTACCCACATGTGCAGGATGGTGGCCAGCCTCAGGATCCAGGGGAATCGAGAAAGCCCAAACGACCCTGGGGTGCATGGTGCAACATGCACCTGTCCCCCAAGGGCACAGGAGGGTCGCTAAGCCCTGCCGCCTGACCTCAGTCACAGGGCTGCTTGTCACTGGGTCACAGGCAGGGGCTTCTAATGCTTCTGGAAAAGAAGAAGGGAGAGGGAGAGAGAAGCCAGGGATTCCCTTGCTGGTCAGAGCTGATACCTTCTGCCAGGCACGGGGCAGAGGTCAGAACGAAGTGTAAGTCGTGCCTTTGAGACCTTCCTTCTGCAGACTGGCCCCACCTCCTTGCTCCCGTCCCTTCCCACGCAGGCCCCCCCCCCCCCCC